>NC_069801.1:18503668-18807865 GCF_027406575.1 Nycticebus coucang | reverse complement strand
GAATGCACATCAGCAGTGTGAGAATTTGATAAAGTCATTTGAAACCATTATCCCAAAATAAACATCTTATTGTTTGCATAACCTAAGAACAGTCAAATAAATTAGCTGTCTTAAGTCAAATGATTAGAATAATATTGTAACTTTTGATAAAAAAAACTCGCCGGCATATTTAAAGTCAATTAAAAAATGTCAATGCCTATTTTGGAGTGTCAAAAGTTATTTTTATTAAAGCCCTGGCCTTACCCTTTCAATCTTTCCTTTAACACAAACTGCAAATTACATGCTCCAAAGAGAAGAGCCAACATGTATTACAGAAAATAGAGATTTTTTTGGCTCACACCACCAACTAGTCTCTATAAGGTTTCATTCTACGTTAAAACAATTTGCAAGCCCCGAAGCGATCACTGCTGCTCCATTCTAGCCCTACAAGTCCCCCTTTCCACCCATCTAGGTCTTGACCTTGTACTAATTTCCTACACGAGTGGAATACAGAACAGGCTCCAGCACGAGCCCGAAAAAGTTTGGGGCCCGAGGACCAACTACAGCAAGACAACTTCCCCGCCTGTAGGCGAAGGGCAGGCAGCAACTGGAGAGCTTAGGTAAGTCACCTCTTCGCCAGACGACTCCCAAAAGAGTAAAACAAACGGGGGCCGGGGGTGAACAGGAGGTGTGGGTGTAGGGCGGGAAGGAGAGCGGATTCGCTTCATAATCTACCTCCGCACCCTCTGGTCTCAAAGAGCCTTAGATTCGACCGTTCCCACTACAAATTAATCTGAGTTCTCCTCCCCAAAGGGATATCAAATTGGGCGGGAGCTCCCGCGAACTCTGACCTGGCGCCTCCGCGAAGGGCTTAGGACCTGGAGGGAGGACGGGGGGGTGGGGCGGCTACACGCTTTCCCAAGAAAAGCCGCTAAACGCTGCTTCCTGTCCTCTCCCTAAGCCGCTCTCCTGAGGCGTAACCCCCACCCCTAAAAACCGTACTCTCTGTGCCCTCCAGCCACCAGTCACCTTAGGGCTTCCCTCCAGCCTCCCCCTAGGGACTTCCTCCTAGCGGCTCTGCTAGGCCCCAGGACCCAGCGGCACGCGCGGGGCTCGGCTTGCAAACCCCGCCAGGCAGGCGGACAGCGAGGCACCGCTTCGGCCCATTCCCGCCGCCATTTTCCGGCCACCGTCGCCGCCGCGTAGGGGGGACGATCCCGAAGGAGGAGACTGCGCAGGGGCGCACCGGTCTTCGCCGCAACGCAGGGGGGCGAGCGTCCACCAGTACCAGGGACCCTCAGGATCCTGGAGGGCTTCCCTTATTGACTTACCCCGCCCCAAGTTAAGGCCTCCTGCCGAGCCTTACGAAGAAACCCCTAGCCTCATCCCCAGGTCCTCGCAGTTCTACTTACGCGGAAGAATCCCGCGTCCATCTTGCTGCCTCGCTCGGAGATCGCTCCCTATCCCAGGGTGCACCGCGCCGCCGCGACGGAGGGCGGGACTCGCAGAGGGAAAGCCGAACGCCGGGACGCTGCGCGCGCCGCTCCACTCGCCCCCTCCTGCCGACACGAGGCCGCGCCTGCTCAGTGTTCTGAGGATCCGCCACGCGTGCGCACGAGCGCCGGCGGGGGGGGCTTCTGCCGGCGCGAGGTTCGCCAGTAACCAGCCGGGGAAGTGAGTCTTGTGATCGCAGCCAATAGGAGAGAAAGGACGACTGAACGCAGTCGCCCAGCCCTGCCAATCCTTTTGTGGCGCGTGACCTGCGTTGTTCGCGCAACATGACATGACCCATTCTTCGACCCGTAGTGGGGGAGGCCACCGCTCTGGCGGCGGGAGGGGGTGCGAGTTCCCTGAAGCGATTGAACAGAAAGGTTGTTACCTCAGAGTGACGCTGATGAAGTAGCCCGTGAGCGAAACAGAAACCGGCCGCCGCCCTTGTCATTGTAAAAGTTATGTTTGTGTGGATTTGACGAGTTTTCCATTTATGAGGATTGGCTGTAAAGTCGTCGAGCCATGTGGTGTAAACGAAATCTGCCTTCTAGCCTAATATGCTCGGCCTTTGGAAGAAGCTGAGTGTCCGTTAGATGAGTTTCGGTTTCAGCTGCCGGGGAACCACGATAAAGGGCGGGAAGCCGGAGACCGACCGGTCGCTCTCGAGCTGCGCGGCGGCGGGGCCTCCTGGCGGTGTGTCCAGCCGGCCGCCTCGGTGCCTCCACGCCGGCTGAAGGGTCCTGCGCGAGTGGGCCCTCGCTGTCCCTTCTCGCTTCTTAGCGGGAAAGCAGGTGACCCTTTCTCAGAGAGGCCTTCTTTGCCCATCATTTTTAAAATCCCTTCCCACACACTCTTACCTGCCTTTCCTGATTTTTCTTCAGGGCACTTATCACAGCTGCAAGTAGGTATTTGTTCGCTGTGTAGATTTAAGCACCTCTGTTTGCTGCCGACTTCCATACATCTCCAGCTCAAACTTCGCTTCTGAACTTCTGCAGGCACCTGCGCGGGTGACATCACAAACTTAACAGGACTAGGCCGAACTCCGACTCACTCCTTCCTCTCTCTCCCCTGGTACCAAAAGCAAAGGACATGAGCCTCCCGAGGTCTTCAGTCTCAGTGGATGGCAGCATCTTTCCCTTTGTGTAGGACGGAAACCTCGGTCCTCTGGATTCCTCTTGCCTTCACATCCTTCTTCCATCCCATCCAGAAACCCACTCTGCTATAATCGTGCTCCAGAGCATCATCATTTCACCTGAGCTAGACTCCTACTGTTCTCCCGGCTTCTACCTTTGGCATCAGCATCTGCTCTGAAGGCAGCTGGCAACGAGATCCTGTGAGAAAACCGTATACAGTCTTCATCTCAGAACCTCCAGTGATCCCTCGTTTTTCTTAGAGCAGAAACCCAAATCCTACTTGATGCTCTTTGTTCTTTGACCACCTCTAGAATTCTCTTCTCCCAAGTAGTTACTTAGCAGACCTTGAGTTTTTGGGTTTTTTTTTTTTTTTTGCAGTTTGGCTGGGGCCAGGTTTGAACCCGCCACCTTCAGTATATGAGGCCAGCGCCCTACTCACTGAGACCTCGAGTTTTTACTCAGTTGTCACTCAATGAGGTATACCCTGCTGCCCTATTCATTGGAAATTGCTCACAGTTCCTCTGCATCCTGATCCCCCTTACTCTATTTTTAGGTAGCATTTGTTATCTGATATTTATTTCACATATTTTCAATGTTTGCTTATTGTCTTTCCAACACTAGAATGTAAGCTTCCATAAGGCAAGGTATTTGTTTTGTTTAGTGATGTGCCCCTAGGACCTAGAAAAGTGACACATGGTACAGGCACAATAAAAATTTGTTGATTGAAGAAAAGCTTTGTGAGAGTCAAATTTGGAGGTGACTGGCCTCCACAGAACAAACCATTTGACCAGAAGGAATTTTGAAATCACAGCACCCTTTGGTTCTCATTAGTCATTCCGTTTTAGCCTTCCTTAGCTTTGTCTACCTCTTTGCTGCCGATCTTCTGCATCAGTTTTACTGTCATTCACCTTTTTTTGAGAAAGAGTCTCACTTTGTCACCCTCAGTAGAGTGTCGTGTCACAGCTCACAGCAACCTCAGACTCTTGGGCTCAAGCAATTATCTTGTCTCAGCCTCCTGAGTAGCTGGAACTACAGGCGCCCATCACAACTGCCTGGCTGTTCTTAAACCCGTGAGCTAGGCAATCCACCCACCTAGACCTCCCAGAGTGCTAGGATTATAGGCGTCAGCCACCACACCCAGCTCACCCTTTTCTCTTTTCCCTCAACAAAGGTAACCTATGTGTCATCTCTTGGTTTTTACTATTTTTCATATTTCAAACCTATACATCTCAGGCACAGGGCTACCCAAGACTTTTGTTTTTGTTGTTTTTTAAGACCTGTATTTTCAACTTTCTGACACATTCTCTAGGATTTCCTGTACACACCTCAAACATGCATATCCCAAACTGAATTCATCATTCGCTTTCCCTGACCCTTCTGGTTTCCCATTCTCCATGAAGGAGCCCATCTTCTCCCTGTCATTCTCTATTCCTCACTCTACAACCACCAAACCTTGCCTTTTTACCTTTATAATACTAAAAGCTTCTGAATCTGGCAACTTCCTCCCTTGCTTCTTTAATTTAGGCCGTTTGGATTATTGTCTAGATTTTTGCAACAACCTGGTAACCATTTCCCCTACCTTCAGGATTGATGTCTCCACTCTCTATGCAGAATTATTTTAAGGTGATAATCTTTTTTTATTTTTTTTTGAGACAGATTCTCACTCTGTTGCCTTGAGTAGAGTGCAGTAGCTCATAGTAACCTCAAACTCTTGGGCTCATGTGATCCTCCTGCCTTAACCTTCTAAAGTAGCGGGGACTACAGGCACCAGCCACCATGCCCTGCTAATTTTACTATTTTTAGTATAGACAGGGTCTCAACGCTTGCTCAGGGTGGTCTTCAATTCCTGAACTCAGGCAGTCTACCTGCCTCAGCCTTGTAGAGAGTTAGGGTTATAGGCAAGAGCCACCACATCCAACCTAAAATGATAATCTTGATCCTTTACTTCCTAACTTAAAACCCTTCAGTGGATCCCCATTGTCCTCTAGAATAATAATACATTGGTATCCAAGGGGGGTTGATTCCAGGACCTCCATAGATACATAGATAACCAAAATCTATGGATGCTCAAGTCCCTGATGTGAAATGGTGTAGAGTTTGCACATACCCTTTATGCTTTAAATCATATCTAGATTACTTATAATATCTAACACAGTGTAAATAGTTGCTTATGCTGTTGCCTTTAAAATGTGTATTTTTATTGTTACATTTGTTTTATTTTTATTTTTAAATATTTTCAATTTATGGTTGAATCCACTGATGAGGAATCCACAGACACGTCTAATTATAAACAGGTTAGGTTTCCAATGGTAGTTTCTTAGTCTGTATATGAGTAAGCCTAAGTGACTTAAATGCCTTCAGGACTTTTCTGACTAGACTTCCAAAAATAGCAGACACTCTCAGTCCTCTCACTCTATTCTATTCTGCTTTATTTTTCTTCATAGCACTTAACATTTTCTGACATTGTTATCTACTTTACGTTTACTCTCTTCTTCCTCTTAAAATACAAAAACAAAAAAAGGTATGTAAGGGTATGGATCTTGCTTATGCTTGTAGCTCAATAAATGTTTCTTGAAATGAATATATGAATAAAGAGTCTACGGCTCAGTCCCCAAAGGCATCTCTACCAATGAGTGAGTCTGTTGTTTGAAATGCTACAACTATGAATTCTGTCAGTAAATGTCTACTCTGGGAAACCTACAGAGACAGATGAGCCAATTCCCTGATGATCCCTGCAGGTGTAGTGGAGAACTACGTGACAGTGAAGATTTTTGCAGACACTACCTCCTGCTCACTTTGATTCTACGCAGATGTAAATGGATCTTAAAGCATCACCTTGCATTGGCAGAAGTGGTGTGGAAGGGGCTAAACCTTGGTGTCTATTTTTCTGTCAATTAATATTCTACAGCGTCTCAAAAGAAAAATCAGGCTCACCAACCACATGGCACCAAGGTTGGTGAGTTCAAGCCCGGCCTGGGCCAGCTAAACAACAAGGACAACTGCAACAAGAAAATAGCCGGGCGTTGTGGCGGGCGCCTGTAGACCCAGCTTCTAGGGAGGCTGAGACAAGAGAATCACTTGAGCCCAAGAGTTGGAGGTTGCTGTGAGCTGTGGTGCCACAGCACTCTACCCAGGGCAACATAGTGCGACTCTTGTCTCAAAAAAAAAAAAAAAAAAATCACGGATAAAGGAAGAGTGTTCAATAAAAAGTGGACAGATGGGGTGGCGCCTGTGGCTCATATGCGCCGGAGGTGGCGGGTTCAAACCCAGCCCTGGCCAAAAACCACACACACAAAAATAAATAAATAAAAGCAAAAGTTGTGTTGAAAAAAAAGTGGACAGATGACTCCTTTTTTCTCAAGGCAAACAATAAGGCACTCTGGTTAATTTGTAGGGAATTTGTGCAAGTTTTCAAAGACTGATTTGAAAAGGCATTATGTATAAAAACATGATGCCAAATTCCACGCATGTGAAGGATTGTGTCAAAAGGACAAAATAGCAGAACTGAAAAAAGTCTGCTCAACAAAGTTTTATTTTTAAACTTAAAACTCAGACAAATCCCATTGTATAGGTTATTTTCATGGTTATTTATTTTTGAGATGGAGTCTCACTATTTTGCCCTCGGTAGAGCACTATTGCGCCACAGCTCACAGCAACCTCAAACTCTTGGGTTTAAGAGATTCTCTTGCCTCAGCCTCCCACATACCTGGGACTACAGGTGCCCCCCACAACGCCTGGCTATTTTTTGTTGCAGTTGTCATTGTTTAGCTGGCCCAGGCCCAGTCGAACCTGCCACCCTCAGTGTATGTGGCTGGCACTGTAACCACTGTGCTACAGGTGCCAAGCCTCATGGTAGCATATTTAATAGCAAAAACATCAAAACCATTTATTGATGCTGATTTTATTAAGCAATGTAAGTCATGGCAAATATAATTTGCCCTGAAAAGGGGGGATATTTCTAAAATCAGTTTGTCTCACCAGACTGCAAGGCGAAGTGAAGAAACTGGAAAATCTTTCAGAAGATGTTTGAAGAGTAAAGCAGCTAATTTTAAATTTTATGCTTTGGGTTCAGCACCTATAGCACAGTGGTTATGGTGCCGGCCACGAGCACCTAGGTTGGCAGGTTTGAACCTGGCCCAAGCCTGCTAAACAACAATGACAACTGCAACAACAAAAAAATAGTTGGGGGTGGCGCCTGTAGCTCAAGGAGTAGGGCACCGGTCCCATATGCCAGAGGTGGCGGGTTCAAACCCAGCCTTGGCCAAAAACCACAAAAAAAAAAAAAAATAGTTGGGCATTGTGGCGGACGCCTGTAGTCCCAGCTACTTGGGAGGCTGAGGCAAGAGAATCACCTAAGCCCAAGAGTTCGAGGTTGCTGTGAGCTGTGACGCCACAGCGCTCTACCTAGGGTGATGTAATGAGACTTTGTCTCAAAAAAAAAATTTTTACGAAGCAGAAAAAAATATATTAAAGCTATTTTCTTTGTCTATTGTCAATATATCTGGTATAGTTACTGATGGTGCCCAGGCGGTGGTAGGTAAGGGAGAGGGACTTGTAAAATTAATAGAAGATGATGTCATTTGCCACCCCAAACTCACATTTGATGAAGTATCATTGCATGGTACATCAAGGAAATTTATGCTCAAAAGCTTTAAAAATGGATAATGTCATGCAAATCATCAACATTGTAAATTTCATGAGTGCCAAGAGATTGAATTATCACCAATTTCAGGAATTCCTTAAAAGTATTGATGCTGACTATGACAACAGTTACTTTTCAGAAGTAAGATGGCTAAGTTGAAGCCAAATGTTAAGATTTTCTGATTTGCGCCATGTTATCATGTCATTTATGGTATCAAAAACCAAAGCCAGGTGTGGTGTTTTTGACTGTAATCCCTGCACTCTGGGAGGCTGAGATGGGTGGATTGCCTGAGCTCAGGAGTTAAGAGGGAGCAAGACCCTGTCTCTAAAAAAATTGCCAGGCATTGTGGCAAGAGCATATAGTCCTAGTTACTTGGGAGGCTGAGGCAAGAGTATCGCTTGAGCCCAAGAGTTTGAGGTTGCTGTGAGCTATAACACCACAGCATTCTATCCAGGGCACCAAAGTGAGACTGTCTCAAAAAAAAAAAAAAAAAAGGCTCAGTGTCCATACTCAGTGGTTAGGGCACCAGCCACGGTACACCAGGGCTGGTGAGTTCAAATCTGGCCTGGGCCTGCTAAACAACAACAACAGAGTAGCCAGGTGTGTTGGGCACCTGTAGTCCCAGCTACTAGGGAGGCTGAGGCAAGAGAATTGCTTGAGCCCAAGCATGTGAGATTTCTGTGAGCTATGACGCCATGGTACTCTACAGAGGGCAACAATCTGGCATACAGATTTAGCATTTTTAGTGGATTTAACCACTCATTTAAATGAGTTAAACATGCATGTTCAAGGTGAAGATCAACTTATCAGTACACTATTTCAGTCCATAACAGTGTTCCAGATGACACTGAAATTACAGCAAACTCAAATTAGGGTAAACTATTTTATGCATTTTGACATTGACTAAACACAGTCCCATGAGCAGTAAAAAATATGTAGCTTTGCTTTCTAATTTGATGCAAGAATTTGAAAACATTCCAAAATTTCTGGGAAAATCATATTTACATGTATTTGCGACTCCAGTTTCAGTCCACGTAAACATGATACTTACAATTTTCAAATATAGTGAATAGAGCTGCAAACTGAAATTTAACTTAAAGAAAAATTCAATGATGTCTCTTGACTAGACTTTTATAGGTCCTACCCTCACTTCATAATCACATGTATTCATGTCATGGCATTTTGGCAACACCTTTTTTTTTTTTTTTTTTTTGTGAAACCAAGTCTGTCACCCTGCGTAGAATGCCATGATGTCTTAGCTCACAGCAACCTTGAATTCCTGGGCTCAAGCAATCCTCTTACCTCAGCCTCTGGGGTAGCTGGGATTCCAGCTGCCCAACACAACACCTGGCTATTTGTTTTGAATATATAAATAATCAAATGGGTAAGACCCAGAAGTAGCAATGTGGGGTTTTCTGAATCTCTCACTTGCCTAATGTAATAATAAGAGTCACTAGGCTTGGTGCCTGTAGCTCAAGCGGCTAAGGTGCCAGCCACATACACCAGAGCTGGTGGTTTCGAATCCAGCCCGGGCCTGCCGAAGAACAATGACAACTACAACCAAAAAATAGCCGGGCGTTGTGGCAGGCGCCTGTAGTCCCAGCCACTTGGAAGGCTGAGGCAAGAGAATCGCTTAAGCCCAGCACTCTACCCAGGGCGACAGTTTGAGGCTCTGTCTCAAAAAAAAGTCACTAGATGGCGCTCTACTCTCTCAGGATAATATAATCTCTGCTTGGGCAGGGGCTTATTTGTGGCTCAGTCGGTGGGGCGCCGGCCCCATGTACCGAGGGTGGCGGGTTCAAACCCGGCCCCGGCCGAACTGCAACCAAAGGATGGCCGGGCGTTGTGGTGGGCGCCTGTGGTCCCGGCTGCTTGGGAGGCTAAGGCAAGAGAATCGCTTAGGCCCAGGAGTTGGAGGTTGCTGTGAGCTGTATGAGGCCACGGCACTCTACCGAGGGCCATGAAGTGAGACTCTGTCTCTACAAAAAAAAAAAAAAAAAAAAAAGAAATAAGTAAAATTTCACAAGGCCAAGTAGTTTGGTTGTTTTTTAACTGAGCCCTTACTATGTGCTCTGCTTGGCGTTCTTTGATAGTAAGAACTTTTATATACTGCTAGTAGGAGGCTAAATTGGAACAAATACTTTGGAAAACAATTTGACACTGTCACATAAAGGTATACAAACCTTATGACTCAGCATTTCTACTCCAAATCCTTGCATGTATGTACCAAGAGAAATGTATAAAATATTCATAGCAATTTTCTTCTTATGGCAAAAAAAAAAAAAAATCAAATCTAAGTATCCAGCACCAGGATAATAGATAAATTATAATATCTTCAAAAAGTGGAATATTAGACACAAAGAAATAGAATTATGTATAGCTATGGGCAAGAAAAGAGATGGAATTAACAATATAAACTTGAGGGGGGAAAAAAAGAAGTTGCAGAAGACTACATGGTATGAGCTCATTTATACCCTGTTTCCCCGAAAATAACAGTGTCTTATTTTAAGGTGTGCTCCCAAAGATGCACTAGGTCTTATTTTCAGGGGACGCCTTATCTTTCCTGTAAGTAGGTCTTATTTTTGGAGGATGTCTTATTTTCGAGGAAACAGGGTAAAAAGCTAGAAAAAACTAGCAAAATGTATTTTTTAGGAAAGCATCAATTTATGATAAAATTGTTATTATTATTATTATGATTTGCAGTTTTTGGCCGGGGCTGGGTTTGAACCCGCCACATCCAGCATATGGGGCTGGTGTCCTACTCCTTTGAGCCACAGGCGCCACTCCGATAAAATTATTTTTGAAGTGAGGAATATTCAGGAAAATGGTTTCCTCTGGAGGGTAGACTGGAAGGAGAGAAGGAAAGGGCCTACATAAAGACTGTCCAACAGTATTGGTAATGTTCCAATTCTGTTCAGAGCCTTTTTTTTTCTTGAGACAGAGTCTCACTTTGTTGCCCTCAGTAGAGTGCTGTGGCATCACAGCTCACAAAAACCTCCAGCTCTTGAACTTGGGCGATTCTCTTGCCTCAGCCTCCCGAGTAACTAGGATTACAGGTGCCCGCCACAACACCCAGCTATTTTTTTTGTTGTTGTTGTTGCAGTTTGGCAGGGGCTGAGTTTGAACCTGCCACCCTCAGCATATGGGACCGGCGCCACCTTCAGAGCCGTTTTTAAAATTGTTACATTTATCCTTGAGTATTTTATAAGTATGACACAGTATGAGGAAGGGAAGAACTCCCTGAAAGAGCAGATCATTAATAAAAGAACGTTTCTGTTTTTTGAGACAGAGTCTCTTTTAGTTGCCCTGGGTAGAGTGCCTTGGTATCATCACAGCTCACAGCAACCGTAAACTCTTGGGCTTGAGCAATCCTCTTGCCTCAGCCTCCTGAGTAGTTGGGACTATAGGCATTAGTCACTATACCCATCTAGTTTTTCTTTTCTTTTCTTTTCTGTCTTTTTTTTTTCTGTCTCACTTTATTGCCCTCAGTAGAATGCCGTGGCATCACAGCTCACAGCAACCTCCTCCTGGCAATTCTCTTGCCTCAGCCTCCAAGTAGCTGGGACTACAGGTGCCTGCTACAACGCCCAGTATTTTTTTGTTGCAGTTTGGCCGGGGCTGGGTTCTAGCCCGCCACCCTCAGTATATGGGGCCGGCACCATACCCACTGAGCCACAGGTGCCATGCCCCATCTAGTTTTTCTATTTTTTAGTAGAGACAGAGTCTCACTCTTGCTCAGGCTGGTCTTGAACTCCTGAGTTCAAGCAACCCCCCTGCCTAGGCCTCCCAGAGTGCTAGGATTACAGGCGTGAACCACAATGCTGGGCCCAACAAAAGAACTTGCTCAAGTGATCCTTTGCCTCAGCCAAACTAGAGCAGACAGTGTACTGATGATGACTAGGTGTGAGGGAATTAGGGGAAACTAGGATGTTGTTGAAATTTTTGACCTGAGCATCTGGAAAACTGGAGTTGCTTTTCATTAAGCAGGAAAGATTTGTGTGGAGGGGATGGGTTTAGGTGGGAAAAAGAAGGGTTTGTTTGATTCTGGCTATGTCTGAGATGCCTATTAGATACCCAAGTGGAGATACCAAATGGTCTATTGGCCATTTACATCTAGAATTCAGGGGAGGATCTGATGATACACATTTGGGAGCTATAGCATATATATGGCATTTAAATCACGGGATGAGGTGCAGTCACCAGTGGAGTTAGTGTAGACAGTCAGGAAGTCTAAGACCAAACTCAGAGGTGCCCCATTATTTAGAAGTAGAGAAGATGAGGAAAAGCCAGCAAAAGAGATGAAAATAAATGGCCACTGAATTTGAAGAGAACCAAGAGAAGATAACGTCACAGAGGCCAAGCTAGGAAATATTTCTGAAGGACGGAGTGATTATCTACACCCAGAGTTCTGAGAAGTAGACAAAATGAGGGTGGAGCATTGAGTAGATTTGGTAAGGACAACTTAGTACAGTGATGGGGATGAAAGCCTGATTGTAGGGCCTCCAGAGAGACGTGGAAGGGAAGAAGTGGAGGTAGCAAGAAGGGACAGCTCTTTCAAACAGTTGTGTTGTACAGGGAAGCAAAGGGGTAGGGCAGTGCCTGAAGGGGACTGTGTGGACAAGGTTTTTAGTTGTTTGTTTTTAATCTGAAACATATTAAATAAATGAGAGGGAGGAGTTATAGTGGAGAAGAAAAGTGGGAGTAGGAATTCAGGATGAAGTGGAAAAAAGTATGAGACAAAAGGGCCTCTACATGGTCAAAGATGACACTACTATGAAGTGGATAGAAGGGTAGAACAGTCTATCCCCCTCTTATTCTCTTCTTTGTTATGCAGAGCAGACCATCCAATTCACATATTCTTCAATTCGTGGTTGTAAATATTCATACATTACTTTTTTTTTATCCCTTTTACTCCCACATGCCTCCCAAGGCAAGAACCGGAAAGCTGGGAAAAATGAATATGTTGATTATTACATTTCTCTGTGATCAATTAAGGCTCTGCAGCTTCCTGTAAGAGTGTCAGAGAGCCTAGGTAAAATTCATCTGAGAGATTGAATGTGAGCCAGGAAGGCACCCTCCCTGATGCTACCTGGGCTGTAATTGGGCAAAGAGCATTTCATATTACCAGAGACATGAATGTCAGTCTTGTTTCTTCTACCTGCTTCTCCCAAATGTACAGACTCTCAGAGTCTGGGACAGCAGTATCTGTTGAGCCACAGCAGTCTGCTTCTTTGCCAGGAAATTTTCTATGAAGGGAATGGGTGTCCTGAGACAAAAGGCTACAGAGCTAAGACAATGCTCCCGCTTTGTGCTTCCCCTCCAGTGGGCCTGAGACGATTCCTGGAGACATTTTTGCTGGGTTACTGCACACCACCCACAAGTAGCTACTTTAAAAAAGAAAAAGGACAAAACTTGACAATTAGAAAGCTATTTAGAAAAGGCATTAAAAACTAACACATACACAGATGTGCCTGTTAACTTGTTGCCATAGAATAAATTGTTCTTCCAGCCTCCAGTCTCTCCCACACCAATCCATTCTGCACATGGTAGCACAATTAATCTCCTTAAGGCACACATCTGATCTTGTAGCTTCCCTACTCAAGCCCTTGCAAGGGCTCCCCACTGCCTTTAAAACAGCCCAAACCTTAATATCCATCATACTGGAACCTCTTTTCTCTTCCTGGCCTATCTCCCACTATCTTCCCTGGACTTGTGCTAAATTGAAGCTTCCCTCTCCTGCAGAGCTCTCTTCTTTATCTCTTCCTCTCCTCCCACTCACTCCTACTCAATCTATCAATCCTAGTTTAGGTGTTAATTTTTCTGGGGAGCCTTTCCTGATATCCCTCTGCTTTGGGAAAAACAATCTTCAAACCATACTTTCCTCTAAACTACACAACAATCAGCTCAGAAGAGAGCTTCTGTGACCAAATGTAGGGATTTCCCCCACATGTTGAACAGTGGACACCAGCTGGGTGTCCTCTTGATTCAATTCTAAAGCTATCAATCCAGAGATGGTGTCAGATACCACAGGGTAAGAGCTCAGTCCCCAAGATGGCTCCTCCGTACAGACACCAAGTCTGGGCCTTCATAGTTTCTGACTGACCAGCTTCAAGTTAGGGTTCTCATGAACCCCTCTTTGGGTTTGATTCATTTGCAGGGATGGCTTACAGAACTCAGGCAAACACTTACTTACATTTACCAGTTTATTATAATGGATATTACAAAGGATACAGAGGAAAAGGTGAGTAGGGCGAGGTATAGGGGAAGGGATGCGGAGCTTCCATGGAACCTCCTCATGTACAGCTATTTGGAGGCTCATCAAACCCAGTCGTCTGGGGCTTCATTACGTAGTCATGACTGACAATCATGTAGAAATGTTATTAGACAAAAGTACATGATCTAAACCCAGAAAAACCTGTCTGTTCAGATTCTTCCTGGCCTCTGTATAGCGTTCCTTTCACCAGGAATAAGACAGGACCTTTTCTGGAATGAGGGTCTTTTGACCCACAACCAGGTCAGGAGAAATGAGGACAAGAGAAGGTCAGAGAGAGAGTGAGATTCTATCTGTGGAGGTCTGCTCCTGAGGCCAATAGTGCCCCAACTTTTTTTTTTTTTTTTTTTTTTTTTTTTTTTTTTTGTAGAGACAGAGTCTCACTTTTATGGCCCTCGATAGAGTGCCGTGGCCTCACACAGCTCACAGCAACCTCCAACTCCTGGGCTTTAGCGATTCTCTTGCCTCAGCCTCCCCAGTAGCTGGGAAGTGCCCCAACTTTATAATAAGGACTATGGGAGTTATGAGCTAGGAACCTGGATGAAAACCAGTATGTACGTACACATATATATCATAACTCCACACCCTCCCAACCCATGAACTTCCAGACTGAGCTTGGGGACTCAGCAAGAGGTTTACATAACACCTTGAGTGTCCTCCTATCACAAAAGGAATTGTTCTATATTGTAGTTGTTTGTCTGTCTTCCTGCTGGAAAATAAGTTCTGGTAGGTCAAGGATCAGGCCTATCTTGTTTACCATTTTAACTTCAATTTCTGGTATAAATGTAAGTAAGAAAGATGTCGGGCATGATGCTACACACCTGTAGTCCCAGATATTCAGGAGGCTGAGGCAGAAGGATTGCTGAGCCCAGGAATTTGAGGTTATAGTGAGCTATGACTTTGCCACTGCATTCCAGCCTGGGTGATAGAGTGAGACTCTGTCTTAAAAGAGAGAGAGAAAGAGAGAAAAGAAAGGAAGATAGATACAGGATAGAAAAATAATAAAGAAAAATCAAGGCTGGATGCAGTGCCTCAGGCCTGTAATCCCAGCACTCTGGGAGGCTGAGGCAGGTGCATTGCTTGAGCTCAGGAGTTTGAGACCAGCTTGAGCAAGAGTGACACCTCATCTCTAAAACTAGCCAGGCATTGTGGCAAGAGTAGTCCCAGCTACTTGGAAGGCTGAGGCAAGAGAATTACTTGAGTCCAAGAGTTTCAGGTTGCTGTGAACTATGACTCCATGGCACTCTCATGAGCCTGACAAAATGAGACTTTGTCTCAAAGAAAAAAAAAAAAGAAAAAGCTACAAAACTAAAAATTGGTTCTTTGTAAAACTGAGAAAAACAGAAAATTGACAAACCTTTAGCTCAAAGAAAAAAAGTTTAAAATTACTAAAATAAGGAACGAAATAATCTAATCTATCTAATCTTAGTAGTAGATTAATAGATTATCTAATAATCTAATCTACTAATCTTTTAAAAATAAAAAGGGATTGTAAGGGAATGCTATGAAAAATTGTATGCCAAGAAACTAGCTAACCTAGATGAAATGAAAAAATTCCTAAAAAGAAGCAAATTACCAAAACTGACTTAGGAAGAAATGGAAAATCTGAATAGACCTATAAGAAGTAAAGAGATTGAGTTAGAAATAGTGATTGGGGTGGTGCCTGTGGCTCAAAGGGGTAGGGCGCCGGCCCCATATGCCAGAGGTGGCAGGTTCAAACCCAGCCCCGGCCAAAAACAAACAAACAAAAAAAGAAATAGTGATTGAAGTAACAACAAACTTCCCACAAAGAAACACCCAAACCCAGATGGCTTCACGGGCAAATTCTGCCAAATGTTTAAGGAAGAATTAACATGAATCTTTCCAAAATATAAAAAAAGGAGATAATGCTTTCCAACTCATTCTATGAGGGCGTCATTACTGTAATACCAAAACCAGACAAAGACATCAAAAGAAATGAAAATTACGGATATCTCTTATGAACATAAAAGATAGGATAATTAAGTTCATGAACTTGCCATTGTGCGCTTATGTTGGCAGCACTGTATAAACAACTCAGTAAGGTTTCGTAACCTGGGTATATCAATGTTTCACAGCTACGTTCTTTCTTTCTTTTTTGAGACAGAGCCTCAAGCTGTTGGTTTGGTTAGAGTGCTGTAGCATCACAGCTCACAGCAACCTCCAACTCCTGGGCTCAAGTGATTCTCCTGCCTCCACCTCCCAAGTAGCTGGGACTACAGGTGCCCGCCACAATGCCCAGCTATTTTTTGGTTGCAGCTGTCATTGTTTGGTGGGTCTAGGCTGGATTTGAACCTGCCAACTCTGGTGTATATGGCTGGCACCTTAGCCACTTGAGTGACAGGTGCCAAGCCTCACAACATGTAGTGTTATCTTGCTGAGTGGTGTTCATTACTTTTGTTGCATGTTTTTGTGTACTGTTGTAAGAATGTTTGGGCTTGAATTAGAGCAATGAACAAACATTAAATTTCTTGTTAAATGTGGCAAGAATGGATGTGAAATCAGAGACATGTCAGGCCAAGTTTATGGGGATAATTCCATGAGGAAAATGGCAAGTGTACACATGGATTAAACATTTTTCTGATGGGAGAGGAAGTGTCATTGATGAAGAAAGGTCAGGGCAGCTAATAACAAGCAGAACTGAGGAAAATATGGAAAAGATGAATTGAGTGTCAAAAGTGCCAGTTGACTGTGGGAAGCATAGCAAATCAAGTAAACATGGATAGAGAAACAGTGAGGAAAATCTTAAATGAAAATCTTGGCCAAACTGATGGCTCTTGCATCACAAAAATACACCAACTCACATGGCACTGCCTTGTGATGGAGTTTTTAGACAGTAAACAAATAACTGTATTGGAATACTCTCCCTACTCAAGTGGTCTGGCTCCCAGTGACTTTTTTCTTCACTTAAAGATAAAGGAAATACTGAAAGGAAGACATTTTGATGACATTCAGGACATCAAGGATAATATAAGGACAGCTTTGGTGGCCATTCCAGAAAAAGAGTTTCAAAATTGCTTTGAAGGGTGGATTAGACACTGGCATCAGTGCATAGCAAAGGGGAGTACTTTGAAGGTGACTGTAGTGATATTCAGCAATGAGGTCTACAGTGCTTTTTCTAGAACAAGTTCACAAACTTAATTGTCAGATCTTGTAAATACAAAAATCCTCAAGACTCATTCTTCCAAAATGCTAGAATTACGGATGTAAGCTACTGTGCCCAGCCTCCACTAGTCTTTAGAAGTTATAATACACTGTTCAAAAAGGCCCAGACCTACCTGTACGACTCTATTTACATGGTCAGGGAAGGGAAGTTTTAGCAAAGATCTGAAATCAACTCAATACATTTGATTTAAACTTTTTTATTTTTAGACATTTTTCTTTAAGTGTTTAATATCTTTTATTGATTCAGTGTCCAGATAAGGCAGCATCTGCTCAGTTAATAAAGGTACCTCATCAGAAAAAATATTATAACTGTGTCGTACCATCCCTACCATGACATCAGCTACTGACTCCTTGAGGGCAGGGACCATGTCTTAGTGTATTTAGGAGCACCTTGACTTGCACATAGAAGCCCTTCTTATAGGACATTTATTGAATTATCTTCATTAGTCAAAAACAAAACACGAAAATCCTTTTATTTGCCTCCTCCTCACCACTCTGCTCCTCTTTCCTTTATTTCTAAGCCTTCACTTAGCATGAGAATATATGCTAGGGCAGTGATTTTCAACCACAGCACGAGGATCTTAGGTGTGCCATGAAAATTTTGAAGTATCATTAATTAAATTATTTCCAACAAAGTTCAAAGCACAGTAAGTGTATTCTTCTTTTCATTCTTTTTTTTTTTTATCAACATAATTTAAATGTACTACGGAAGTTTAACTATAGGTTCAACTATGCCGTGAGATAAAAAAAGGTGAAAAACACTGTTGTGAATTCAGGCCATGGGTGGTTACTTCAGCCACTTTCCCATTCTATCCAGAGTCTGAGTCAGGCTAGTGAGAGAGGGAGCAGCCTGGTCCAGAAATCACAATTCAAATTTCATGGTGCTCAGTCATGCTGAGATGTCTCCAGAGGCACAAAAACAACACTGGAGTTAAAATGTTTAATTTTTCTTGGAGGGAGGAGCAAGATGGCAGCCGAGTAACACCTTCCTTGCAACTGGGCATGGTGAGACTGGGGAGAGAAGACTCCAGGCATCTCTGGCTGGTGGGATCTGCCCAGAAACAACCTTTGGGGACACAGGGAGTCAGTGAGAGACTTCTAGATCCCAAGAGGAGGACAAAAGCAGTGGAGAACTGGCAAGTGGTTGTGTGTGTTCATTTGGTTTAATCCCATCAGCAGCTGTAAGTACAGCAGCAGTAAGATTGCAAACTAGAAAGGCTTCACCTGTGAGCTGCTTTGTTTTTTGTTTTTTGGGTTTTTTTTTTGGACGTGGCACTCAGTTGAACTACCTTGGGAGAACTTGGGCGAGAGTGTGGAGGACTACTTTTAAGCATTGTCTAGGGCCCCGGACTGAGTCGCTGAGCCGGAAGGAGTTAATAGTGTTCGGCTATGGGCAGTGCAGAACCCTTGTGGAAGAACTGCCCCCAGCAAGCTCTGCCCTTAGGGTCACAGAGCGAGGATTGGGCAGAAGACCTTGAGTGAGTAATCTAATGACAGCAGCCTAAAGGCAGGGACTGAGACACCTTACAGCCTTGGCCCTCAGGGGCATAGAGACTGGTTTTGACACATTGGGTAAGCTGGCAGCCACTTTGGGAGTCATCCCAGCAACAAGTACTTTCCTGGGAATGCTTCTGCTTAGTCAAGGTTAACAGTTCAAAGTGCCTTTTAAGTGAGCTGAGGAGAGATTTAGGATCTCCACCCTGTGGGGTTTGAGAAATCAGCAGAGGCCTCCAGTCTCCATCTCATATAGCTGTATCAGCATTGTGATTTATATCTCATACCCCAGAAGATCACCCATTGCTGAGACAATATTCAGCAAGATATATATACTGCTTTGTTTTTGTTTTTTTAATTTCAACATTTTCCCTTTAGAGTTTTTTCTTTCTTCGTTTTTCTAATTTAACTATAATTTTCCATTGTTGCCTTCTTTAACAATTAGAACCTCATTTGTGCTAGTGTTTCTACCCTATCATTTGGTTTCCCCCCCAACTTTATCCCATAAGGTTTTCTGTTTGCTTATTTTGGTTTTATTTATAGCATTTTTGTCTTTCCTCTCTACTTGGTGGAGGTGTGGTACTGTGTCTGAACAGGCTGGCAAAGAGCTGCTGACCTCAAGAGAACCAGCCAGTTCAGCATCTCCAGAGGGTGTTTGTTTTTGTTTTTGTTTTTTTTCTTCTGTAGAAACAGAGTCTCACTTTATTATCTTATCACCCTTGGTAGAGTGCTGTAGCATCACACAGCTCACAGCAACCTCCAACTCCTGGGCTTAGGTGATTCTCTTGCCTCAGCCTCCCAAGTAGCTGGGACTACAGGCACCCACCACAATGCCCGGCTATTTTTTGTTGCAATTTGGCCGGGGCCAGGTTTGAACCCACCACCCTCAGTATATGAGGCTGGTGTCCTAACCACTGAGCCACAGGTGCCACCCAAGAATGGGGATTTTTAAGGTTGGGTCAAACTACCCTACTATACACTTATATTGCTCCTGTCTCCCTCTTTCTGTGCCTCTCTTCTTTTTGTCAGTATTTCCCTTTACTCACCCCCTTTCCTTTCTCTTTTTACTTTTCTTTTTTCTTTCTTTTTTTTTTTTTTTTTATTGTTGGGGATTCATTGAGGGTACAATAAGCCAGTTACACTGATTGCAATTGTTAGGTAAAGTCCCTCTTGCAATCATGTCTTGCCCCCATAAAGTGTGACACACACTAAGGCCCCACCCTCCTCCCTCCATCCCTCTTTCTGCTTCCCCCCCCCCATAAACTTAATTGGCATTAATTGTCCTCATATCAAGATTGAGTACATAGGATTCATGCTTCTCCATTTTTGTGATGCTTTACTAAGAATAATGTCTTCCACTTCCATCCAGGTTAATACGACTTTTTTCTTTCTTTCTTTCTTTTTTTTTAATCTTTTTTCCCTTCTTGCTCTTCAGTCTTCTTGTCCTCTGGTCCTGTACCCAAAGGACTCATTGAAACCCTAGGCCAGAGGCACAGTAACTTAAACAGGAAGAGGAAGTGAAAGGAAAATTAGGGCAAGGAAACAGATAAAAGAAAACACTCATGAGGAAGAAACAGCAGAAAAATCCTGGCAACATGAAAAACCAGAGCAACCCCCACAATGGACCGTCAGGTAGCTACTGCAGAGAATTCCACCTATAAAGAAATGTTAGAAATGACAGAAGGGGAATTTAGAATACAGATGATGAAAACAATGGAGGAAATGATGGAAACAATAAAAGAAACTGCTGATAAAGTGGAAAATAACCAAAAGGAAATCCAAAAAAAGAAATAAGAGATGAATGATATGAAGAATATAGAAAGGATATAGCAGAGCTAAAGGAATTGAAGCAGTCAATTAGGGAACTTAAAGATGCAACAGAAAGTACCAACAACAGATTAGACCATGCAGAAGAAAGAATCTGAGGTAGAGGACAAAGCTCTTGAGATAACTCAGATAGTTAAAGGGGCAGAAAAGAAGAGAGAGAAAGCAGAACATTCACTGACAGAATTATGGGACTTTATGAAGTGTTCAAACATACAAGTTATAGGTATTCCAGAAGGGGAAGAAGAATGCCCCAGGGGGATGGAAGCCATACTAGAGAATATTATAAATGAAAATTTCCCAAATATCACAACAGATTCTGACACACTCCTTTCAGAGGGATATCGGACCCCAGGTCGCCTCAACTCTAACAGAGCTTCTCCAAGACACATTGTGATGAACCTGTCCAAAGTCAAAACAAAAGAAAAGATTCTGCAAGCTGCCAGGAATAAGCGCCAGTTGACCTACAGGGGAAAATCCATCAGGGTGACTGCAGACTTCTCTAATGAAACTTTTCAAGCAAGAAAACAATGGTCATCTACCTTTAATCTACTTAAACAGAACAATTTCCAGCCCAGAATTCTATATCCTGTTAAGCTAAGCTTTAAAATTGACAGAGAAATCAAATCATTTACTGATATACAAACATTAAGGAAATTTGCCACAAGACCAGCTCTACAGGAAATGCTTCAACCTGTTCTACACACTGACAATCACAATGGATCAACAGCAAAATAAGAACTCAGAAATTAAAGGACAGAACCTAACTTCCACAATGATGCAAACAAAATTAAGCAATGGACTCTCACAAAATAAGATGAATAGAACACTACCACACTTATCAATTATCTCAATAAATGTTAATGGCTTGAATTCCCCACTGAAGAGGCATAGATTGGCTCACTGGATTAAAAAACACAAGCCATCCATTTTCTGTCTGCAGGAAACACGCCTAGCTTCAAAAGACAAATTAAAAGTCCAAGTTAAGGGTTGGAAGACAATTTTTCAGGCAAACGGAATTCAGAAGAAAAGAGGGGTCGCAATCTTATTTTCAGATACATGTGGATTTAAAGCAACTAAAGTCAAAAAAAGACAAAGATGGTCACTTCATATTGGTCAAGGGAAAAATACAAGAAGATGTTTCAATTCTAAATATTTACGCACCCAACTTAAATGCTCCCAGATTCTTGAAACAGACCTTACTCAGTCTGAGCAATATGATGTCCTATAATGACAGGAGACTTTAACATTCCTCTTACAGAGCTGGACAGATCCTCTAAACAGAAATTAAACAAAGATATAAGGGATTTAAGTGCAACTCCAGAACAACTGTGCTTGATAGAAGTATATAAAACATTTCATCCCAAAGATAAAGAATATACATTCTTCTCATTGCCCCATGGAACATTCTCAAAAATTGATCATATCCTAGAACACAAACCTCAACAGAATCAAAAGAATTGAAATTTTACCTTGTAACTTCTCAGACCTCAGGGCACTAAAGGTGGAACTCAACTCCAACAAAAATGTTCAATCCCACACAAAGGCATGGAAATTAAACAACCTTCTGTTGAGTGACAGTTGGGTGCAGGAAGAAATAAAAGAGGAAATCATTAACTTCCTTGAGCATAACAATAGTGAAGACACAAGCTACCAAAACCTGTGGGATACAGCAAAAGCAGTTCTGAAAGGAAAATTTATTGCTCTAGATGCCTACATTCGAAAAACAGAAAGAGAGCACATCAGCAAACTCACAAGCCATCTTAAGGAATTGGAAAAAGAAGAACAATCTAAACCTAAACCCAATAGAAGAAAAGAAATATCCTAATTAAATCAGAGATCAATGAAATTGAAAACAAAAGAATCATTTAGAAAATTAATGAAACAAGGAGTTGGTTTTTTGAAAAAAATAAATAAAATAGATAAACCTTTGCCCAGACTAACTAGAAATAGAAAAGTAAAATCTCTAGTAACTTCAATCAGAAATGATAAAGGGGAAATAACAACTGATGTCACAGAGATACAAGAGATCATCTCTGAATACTACCAGAAACTCGATGCCCAGAAATTTGACAATGAGAAGGAAATGGATCAATATTTGGAATCACACCCTCTCCCTAGACTTAGCCAGGAAGAAATAGAGCTCCTGAACAGACCAATTTCAAGCACTAAGATCAAAGAAACAATAAAAAAATCTTCCAACAAAAAAATGCCCTGGTCTGGGACAGTGCCTGTGGCTCAAGGAGTAGGATGTTGGCCCCATATACCAAAGGTGGTGGGTTCAAACCTGGCCTTGGCCAAAAAAAAAAGCTGCAAAAAAAAAAAAAAAAAAGCCCTGGTCTGGATGGCTTCATACCAGAATTCTATCAAACCTTCAAGGAAGAACTTATTCCTGTACTGCAGAAATTATTCCAAAAATTTGAGGAGGAAGGAAACTTCCCCAACATGTTCTATGAAGCAAACATTGCCCTGATACCAAAATCAGGAAAAGACGTAACTAAAAAGGAGAATTTCAGACCAATTTCACTCATGAATATAGATGCAAAAATTCTCAACAAAATCCTAGCCAATAGATTACTGCTCATCATCAAAAAAGTCATACATCATGATAAAGTAGGTTTCATCCCAGGGATGCAAGGCTGGTTTAACATACGCAAGTCCATAAATGTTATTCACCATATCAACAGAAACAAAAACAAAGACCATATGATCCTCTCAATAGATGCAGAAAAAGCATTTGATAAAATCCAGCATCCTTTTCTAATTAGCACACCGAAGACTATAGGCAGGCATAACTGGTACATTTCTTAAACTGATCAAAGCTATCTATGACAAACCCACAGCTAATATTTTACTGAATGGAATAAAACTGAAAGCTTTTCCTCTTAGAACTGGAACCAGACAAGGTTGTCCCCTATCACGATTACTATTCAACATAGTGCTGGAAGTTCTAGCCAATACAATTAGGTAAGACAAGAAAATAAAGGGCATCCAAATGGGAGCAGAGGAGGTCAAACTCTCCCTCTTTGCTGACGACATGATCTTATACTTAGAGAACCCCAAACACTCAACTATAAGACTCCTGAAAGTTATAAAAACATATAGTAATGTCTCAGGATATACAATCAATGTCCACAAGTCAGTAGCCTTTGTATACACCAATAACATCTAAGATGAGAGGTTAATTAAGGACAAAACTCCCTTCACTATAGCTTCAAAGAAAATGAAATACCTAGGAATATACCTAACAAAAGAGGTGAAGGACCTCTATAAAGAAAATTATAAAACCATAAGAAAGGAAATAGCAGAGGATATTAACAAATGGAAGAACATCCCATGCTCATGGCTGCAAAGAGTCAACATTGTTAAAATGCTATACTTCCGACTCGGTGCCTGGAGCTCAAGCAGCTAAGATGTCAGCCACATACACCTGAGCTGGCAGGTTCAAATCCAGCCCGGGCCCGCCAAAACAACAATAACGCCTGCAACGAAAAAATAGCTGGGCACTGTGGCAGGCGCCTGTAGTCCCAGCTGCTTGGGAGGCAGAAGCAGAAGAATCGCTTGAGCCCAGGAGTTGGAGGTTGCTGTGAGCTGTGATGCCACAGCACTCTACCCAGGGTGACACTTTGAGGCTCTGTCTCAAAAAAAAAAAAACCCACGATCATACTAATGTACACAGCTATGGTTTAATAAAAAAAAAAAAAAAAAGTGTCTATACTTCCCAAAGCAATCTACCAATTCAATGCCATCCCTATTAAAATACCAACATCGTACTTTTAAGACTTGGAGAAAGTGATTCTGCATTTTGTATGGAACCAGAAAAAGCCCCATATAGCTAAGACAGTTCTTAGTAATAATAAAAATAGCCCGGTGTTGTGGCAGGCATCTGTAGTCCCACCTACTTGGGAGGCTGAGGCAAGAGAATTGCCTAAGCCCAGGAGTTGGAGGTTGCTGTGAGCTGTGATGCCACAGCACTCTACCAAGGGTGACATAGTGAGACTCTGTCTCAAAAAACCAAAAAAAAAAAACCCGGGGGTATCAGCATACCAGATTTTAGGCTGTACTACAAAGCCATAGTGGTAAAGACAGTATGGTACTGGCACAAAAATAGAGACATAAGGCGTTTGGAATCGAATAGAAAACCCAGAGATGAAACTAACATCTTATAGCCACCTAATCTTAGATAAACCAAACAAGAACATACACTGGGGGAAAGACTCCCTATTCAATGACTGGTGCTGGGAGAACTGGATATCCACATGTAAAAGACTGAAACTGGACCCCACCTTTCTCCACTCACAAAAATTGATTCAAGATGGATAAAGGACTTAAATTTAAAGCATGAAACAATAAAAATCCTCAAAGAAAGCATAGGAAAAACACTGGAAGATATCCACCTGGCCAATAACTTCATGAAGAAGACTGCCGTGGCAATCGCAACAACAAAAATAAACAAATGGGACTTCATTAAACTGAAAAGCTTCTGTACAGCTAAGGAGACAACAACCAAAGCAAATAGACAACCTACACAATGGGGAAGGATATTTGCATATTTTGAATCAGACAAAAGCTTGATAACTAAGATTTATAGAGAACTCAAATTAATGCACATGAAGAAAGCCAACAATCCTATATATCAATGGGCAAGAGACATGAATAGAACCTTCTGTAAAGAAGACAGACGAATGGCTAACAAATATATAAAAAAATGCTCATCATCCCTAATTATTAGAGAAATGCAAATTAAATCCACCCTGAGAGACCATCTAACCCCAGCAAGAATGGCCCACATCACAAAATCTTGAAACTGCAGATGCTGGCGTGGATGTGGAGAGAAGGGGACACTTTTACACTGCTGGTGGGACTGCAAACTAATACAACCTTTTGGAAGGAAGTATGGAGAAACCTCAAAGAACTAAAGCTAGACCTCCTATTCGATCCTGCAATCCTGTTACTGGGCATCTACCCAGAAGGAAAAAAATCCTTTTATCATAAGGACACTTGCACTACTGTTTATTGCAGCTCAATTTATAATCACCAAAATGTGGAAACAGCCTAAATGCCCACCAACCCAGGAATGGATTAACAAGCCATGGTATATGTACACCATGGAATACTATTATTATTAATAGCCATTAATAATACTTTACAGCCTTTGTATTAACCTAGATGGAAGTGGAACACATTATTCTTAGTAAAGCATCACAAGAATGGATAAGCATGAATCCTATGTATTCAATTTTGAGATGAGGACAATTAATGACAATTAAGGACACGGTGGGGGTGGGAGAAGGGGAGAGCAGAGAGAGAAAGGAGGGGGGGGTGGGGAAAAGGAAGAGTAGAGAGAGGGAAGGAGGGAGGGAGGTGGGGTCTTGGTGTGTGCCACACTCTTTGGGGGCAAGACACAATTGTAAGAGGGACTTTACCTAACAAATGCAATCAGTGTAACCTGGTTTCTTGTACCCTCAATGAATCCCCAACAATAAAAAAAAAAAAAGAAAGAAAAACACTGTTACAGGATAACTCCAGGACAATTCCACAGTGGCCAGAAGAGTCTAGTTTTAGAGCTGAAATAGTCCAAACAATGTATTTTTTTAAAACCATGTTTAGGGAAGCATATCTGCTTGGGGCTTGAGTCCTCAAAGAAATGGCTTTTCCCTAGTTGGTACCATTCCACCCTGTTCCGTGGGCCTAAGTGGTTGGTAGGTGGAAAGAAGGACTCCTTGGAGCTTGGATTGGGTAACAAAGGGCTTTTATGGCAATGATTGTGGAAGCCCAAAGGAGGTTACCAAAGTGGCTTCTGTGCTCACTTTGGCCTTGGAAGTTGTACCACTGACTTCCACTTGAACACATACACAAGCCTCTCTTCTTCTCATTCAGCCCATAAAAGAATATGGACTTCTTTGAGCCAGGGTCAGAGGGGTATGTGATACGACAAAAAGATGGACTTCAGAGTCAAGAGACCTGGTTTTGAGTTCTGTTTTTCCAACTTATTATTTGTGTGACTTTGGGCAAGTACCTTCTCTCTTTGAAAATTTGCAGAAATCTTCATCTGCAAATGGAAAAGCTAATCTCTCCCAGAGTTAATGAGAAAATTAAATCGTATGAGATAACTTATATGGAAGCAACTTGCAAAAGTAGCTGGTACTTAGTTGGATATGTAAACACAGTAAAAAGCAATGATGGCTGAGGAGGAAGAATTTGCCAGTATTTCTCCAGAAATATTCCACTGAATGTTTTTTTCATTTGTTTTTTTTTTGAGACAGAGTCTCACTTTGTCATGTTCCATAGAGTGCTGTGGCATCATAGCTCACAGCAACCTCAAACTTTTCTGAGCTCAAGTGATTCTCTTGCCTCAGCCTCCCAAATAGCTGGGACTACAGGCACCTGCCACAACGCCCAGCTATTTTTAGAGATGGGGTTTCAATCTTGCTCAGGCTAGTCTTGAACCTGTGAGCTCAAGGCAATCCACCTGCCTTAGCCTCCCAGAGTGCTAGGGTTACAGACATGAATCACCTCACCTGGCCTCTACTGGATTTTTTTTTTTTTTGGTAGAGACAGAGTCTCACTTTATGGCCCTCGGTAGAGTGCCATGGCCTCACACAGCTCACAGCAACCTCCAACTCCTGGGCTTAAGCGATTCTCTTGCCTCAGCCTCCCGAGTAGCTGGGACTATAGGCGCCCGCCACAACGCCCGGCTATTTTTTGGTTGCAGTTTGGCCGGGGCGGGGTTTGAACCCGCCACCCTCAGTATATGGGGCCGGCACCTTACCCATTGAGCCACAGGCGCCGCCCTACTGGATGTTTTTATAGACATGAGCTGTGTAGCCCTGGGTCAGACCTCTTATCTCCCTGGCTCTCAATTTCCCCTCAAAAGGGATTTCTGGGCCAGCGAGGTGACTCTCACCTGTAATCCTAACAACTCTGGGAGTCTGAGGCAGGTGGGTCACCCGAGTTCAGGAGTTTAATACCAGCCTGAACAAGGGTAAGACTCTGTTTCTACTAAGATTAGAAAAATTAGCCAGGCATTGTCGTGGGCGCCAATAGTCCCAAGTACAGGGGAGGCTAAAGCAAGAAGATCACTTGAGCTTAAGAGTTGAAGGTTGCTGTGAGCTATGATGCCTGGGCATTCTACCCGGGGATCAGAGTGAGACTCTGTCTTAAAAAAAAAAAAAAAAGGAAAAGAAAAGAAAAGAAAAAGAAAAAAAAAAGGATTTCTGATCCTGAGAGAGACATCTATAATTTGAGATTAAATGTCAGAGTATCACTTTCTGTAACAGAATAACGGTTTATTATCTTGTTTCCAAGATGCCATCAATTGTAAGATACACAATTGGTTAAAAACAGTTTTGAGAGGGAGAAAAAAAGTACAATTACATTAACAGACCCATCAGTTGTAAGACATATAATCATTTCAAAATCATTAAAATGTGAACAAATGTATATCTTGCAACTGAAGAAAACTTACAATAATAATGCTGGTTCCCATTTATTAAGCATCTACTGGGTGCCAGGCACTACTCAAGCTGGTTTGCTAATTTGTTGGCTTGTTATAATAACCCAGTGAGGCAGATGTTGTCATTTCCACTTCATGATTAGGAAACTGAATATGGAGGGGTTGAGTCACTTTTCCAAGACCACACAACCTGAAAGTAGGGCTTGGAGGGCAAGTCTTCTTAATTCCAAAATACTTTCCCTTCTCAGCAGTAGATAGTTCCCCAGGCTAAGTAGTAAGAAATCAGTTCTCTACACAGAAATGGGTTGTGGATGTGGCACTCTGAATATGTGACCAGGAAACATAATCTGATCAAACTCCTGGCTCTTGGAAGTAAGGTATTACAGTTAAGGTCACTTAGAATCCAGATAAAGGGGAATCAAGAAACGAAAGGTTGATCCAGCCCATAATAGGAGAAGGAGCCCTTACCAGCCACCTGGATTTTTCGAGGCCCATGGGCAATGCACCAAACTCTTATTGTAGAGGCCACTATTTCTCAAGGTTGCCTATTTCTTCTCCTTCGAAGCAGAAACTTTTTGAGATGAATTGCCTTTTTCTTGTAACCTTTCTTGAAGAGGGAAAAATGTGCTGACAAATTGTCATGAGCTAGCTAGCTGTCATCTAGTACTGGAACAAGTTATAAATTAACAAATTTGTTTTCTGGTTAGTTAGCCCAAGTTAGTTCCCCCTGTGCCTAGTTATGGGATTGAATATCTTGCTCTGCAAAACTGTGGTTATGGCATTTAATCTGATATGATCCCAGTGGCAGATCCCGCTGTGACACTCTCAGAAGTATTTCCTGAACCTTGACCTTTAACCAGAAGACTCCTGACTCTGCGTCTGTCTGTCTAGCTTTTGTGGGGAGAGAGCAAACCCACATTAGTGGATTCCCAACATAGCTCTACCTCATCAAATGACAAAAGAATGTTCTGCCGCTTTTTGGTAGGGTGGCAGCAGGGACATGGACATAGTTGGAGTGGAACAGGGCAGAAGGAGTTGAGGATTGCCTAAAACATCAGAGATTGCATGAAAGATGCCTCTGTTGACCTGACCAGAAGGAACTCAAGGTGAAGCTTCCAGAGAAGCGTGCTTCGGGGTCTTGACTCTGGAGAAGGTTCTTTGGATAGTGTTGGAGATAGCACCACGGTAGAGGTCACCGAGTCTCCACGTGAATGTCAACAGGGCTGAAGGTCACAGTGGCAGGGTGTTGGCCGCTGTTGCTATTTGGGCCTGGGGCAGAAGGGCCAGCTGGCTTGGGGCTCTTGGGCTCCAGTTCCCGCCTTATTCTCATTTTCCTGTAATGAGAGAAACATAAGTGGTCAAGTCTTTTTCCTTTTGCTGTGGGGAATGGGCTCCATGACTACAGTTCTAGTGAGGAGATTAATGTAAACCATCATTAAATCAGTGCTTAATTGCCACCCACAGAACTGGAAGGGACCTTAGCCACAAGCTAGTCTGCCCTTCAACTTTTTGTTTAACTTAGATCATATGTTTAATTTTATTTGTTCCTATAAATGAATGAGTGAAGTGTCAGGTGGGCATATTAAAAGAAAGATTGAAGATATTACATTTTTTCTGTTCAGAGTTGTAACGTGAGTTAAATTTTGTATCCATCTTATACTTGCTGTTTATCAATAGTTAAGAGCTTCTTACCTAGTTGAAAAGAGAATGTACTTAAAAATGTATATTTTATCTTCATTTAATATACCATAAAATTCAATAACTAATGTCAATCCTGAATTCTAATGTGTACACGATATTTCTTCTTGTTGACAAATAATTCTTTTTAAAACTTCAAATCCTCAGAGAAGTTGCACAGCTAGTACAATTAATAATCTAATTGTACTTGTTATAGTTTGAATATGTCCCATATAAAGCATGTGTTGGAAATTTAATCCCTAGCGCAACAGTATTGGGAGGTGGGGTCTAATGGGCGGTGTTTAGGTCACAAGGGCTCCACCTTGATGAATGGACTATTATAAAAGGACTTGAGGCTGTAAGGTTGATCTCTTGTTCTCTCTCATTCTCTCTTTGTCCTTCTGCCTCAGGATGATAGAGCTAGAAGGCCAGCCCCTTGATCTTGGACTTGCCACCCTCTAGAACTAAGAAATAAATCTCTGTTCTTTATAAATTACCCAGTCTTAGATATTGTATTATGGCAGCACAAAACAGCCTAAGACAGCTCTTCACCAAACAATTCACCAATTGATAACAATTTACTTCATTTGTTTTTTTTTTTTTCCCACCCCCACAACTTATATATTCATGGACACACAATTTTTTTTAAACTCATGAGCCATTTATGAGTTAGTTGCAAACATTATGCTACTTCACTCCTAAATGCTCTTAAAAACAAGGATATTCTCCAATATATCCATAATACATTTATCACACCTTGAGACTCTTCCGTTTAAAAAATGACAAAATAGCGGAAGAGGTTAAATAACTTTCCTAGTTTTGACAAACCAAAGACTGAATTCAGGTATCTTATTTCCCAGCCCAGGCATCAGTAGGGTAGGGGAGTGAGGTCTCCATCCAGATTGCAACTAGAAAGGGGCTCAGAGCTCCAGTAATGATGGAGAGGAATGAAGGGTAGACACTGAGGTTTGTTGCCACCTCCTGGTTTGGGATAGAGCCAAATTGTAATATCCTAAAGATTTAAAAAAATAGTTTTTAATGTTATTAGCATTCCTCTGATACCAGATAGACTGGATTTGAATCCCAACTCTGCCAGTTAGGGCTGAGCAATCTTCTGCATGTAACTTAATCTTTCTGTACCTGTTTCCACACTTATAAAATTGAGGATAATAGACCAGCCTGAGCAAGAGCAAGACCCTCTCTAAAAATAGCCGAGAGTTGTGGCAGATGCTTAGGAGGCTGAGGCAAGAGGATCCTCTTGAGCCCAAGAGTTGAGGTTGCACAAGAAAGTGATACTCTGTCTCAAAAAGAAAAAAAAATTGAGGATGATAGTTGTCCCTACCTTGTGGGGTTGTTGTGAGGATTGAGTGAGTTAATATGTGTAAAGAGCTTAGAACCATGCGTGGCACATGGTAGGAGATCATATATTTTTAGCTACCTTTATAAATAATATTCACATTATTATAAAAATGATGCATATTTACTAGTCTGTGAAAATAAGGAACATCCCCTCCCGACAAAAACATACTAACTCTTTAACAACCCCATCATGCTGACATACTGGCTGTTAACAAATTGCTATGTGTAATTTTCCATGGGTGTGTATGTGTAAACCACATGTGTGATCATAATGAATATACTGTTTGGTAAACTTTGACAGTGTACTGTAAATAGCATTCCTCATCAAGAAATATACTTCTATAATATGTTTTTTTTTTTTTTTTTGCAGTTTTTGGTCGGGGCTGGGTTTGAACCCGCCACCTCTGACATATGGGGCTGGTGCCCTACTCTGTCGAGCCACAGGCACCACCCAATATCTTTTTTTTTTTAATGGCTTTGGGTCTTCTATGATGCCTTTTTTTTTTTTTTTTTGAGCCAGTCTAGGTAGAGTGCTGTGGCATCACAGTTCACAGCAACCTCAAACTCTTGGACTTAAGTGATTCTCTTGCCTCAGCCTCCCAAGTAGCTGGGACTACAGGTGCCTGCCACTACGCCCACCTATTTTTTTGTTGCAGTTGTCATTGTTGTTTAGCTGGCCCGAGCCGGGTTTGAACTCACCCGCCTCAGTGTATGGGGCTAGCGCCCTAACCACTGACCTATAGCCACCGAGCCGATGATGCCTGTTTTATAGCCTTTTCATTTTGTTTTCTTCTCTGAAAAATCCTTCTAGCAAAGTTGTGAGTAGAAGGTGATAATACATAAGATTTATTCTTTTTTCATTTGTTTGTTTTGAGACAGAGTCTCACTCTGACATCCTGGGGTTGAGTACCATGGCATCATCATAGCTCATAGCAACCTCAAACTCTTGGGCTCAGGCAATCTTCTTGTCTCAACCTCCCCAGTAGCTGGGACTACAGGCACCTGCCACAATGCCCAGCTAGTTTTTCTATTTTTAGTAGATCCGGGTCAGGCTGGTCTGGAACTCCTGAGCTCAAGCAATTCACCTGCCTCCACCTCCCAGAGTCCTGGGATTACAGATATAAGCCACCTCACCTGACCTAAGATTTATTCTTTATGTGATAAAATTATATTACTTTATTTCCCCTTTTTTGATCCCAGAAAGTGGAGTTGGGGGTATGTGTGCTTCCAGTATTTACCACTTCAAATGCTTATGTGGTTGGCGCATACAACTTAGCAGAGGTATCTCTGAGAAAAGTAGACTCCAACATTCGTCTATTGTCTGTAAATTACCTACAAGTGTTTACCACAGTGTCTAAGGCCCTTATCATATCATTATTGCATTAAAAAAATATCTCTCCAGGCCAAAAAAAAAAATCTCTCCAAGTACAAAAATATTCAGTTACTATGAAGAAGGTCCTTCAGAAGAACAGTTTTCAAAAAGAACCTACAGGGGTACAGCATTTGCTAATGACTCATAGATACTACTGGGCACAGAACAGGCACCCACAAATGTTAGTTTCCATTTTTTTTAATTTATGTCCTTGAAAGGACCAGACAGTTCCAAAGCCCAGGGCATCTCTACCTGTTGTACATCTTCAGCAGGATCAGAATCACGGTGAAGATGATGATGACGACCACTACAATGGCGGCGACAATGGCTCCAGAACCTATGCAGAGGACAGGAGCAGATATGGCAAAGGTGTAAAGTGAGATGCAGACCTGGGCTTCTGGGGTGGCACCTGACAACCCCACTGGGTTAAGGCAAGGGGAGATGCTAACATCCTGGTACACTCACTGCTGACCCCAGGACAAAGTCCCACCTAATGTCTGTACACTCCTCACCCCCAACTGGGCTTGAAGGGCTTTCAGCACATCCTCTGCCAAAATTTTGCCTTAGGCCATGTCCTATTCTTACCAGCCCCAGCACAGCTTTAAGTTTCTGTGAAGCAGACAAACAAAATACCTTCCTCTCTCTTTTTTTTTTTTTTTTTTGTAGAGACAGAGTCTCACTTTACCGCCCTCGGTAGAGTGCCGTGGCCTCACACGGCTCACAGCAACCTCCAGCTCCTGGGCTTAAGCCATTCTCTTGCCTCAGCCTCCCAAGCAGCTGGGACCACAGGCACCCGCCACAATACCTGGCTATTTTTTGGTTGCAGTTTGTCCGGGGCTGGGTTTGAACCCACCACCCTCGGTATATGGGGCCGGAGCCCTACTCACTGAGCGCCGCCCACCTTCCTCTCTTTTTGATAAGATAAAAGTCACATGATTTTTGTAAATAATTTTGAAATTATAAATGCAAGCAGAAAAGGAGGAAGGAGAATGAAGACCTCATTGCCCCCAAGAACCCTTGATCTTCTACAGCATATACGTATACTGATGTGATCATGTTTATGCATATTAAATATCTATCATATTGTTTGAATAATTTATTAATACTATGTCTGAAAATCTACTTTCAGGAAATATTCCTAAATATGGAAAAATATGCACTCAACAAACATGGAACCATGTTTCATGGACTGTTTTATAACATTACTCATCTTTGCATGTAATTGCATGTTTTTCTTCATGACTTTTGATGGCTGCATAATGCTGCATGGTTTAGGTTACTATAATCTGCTCACCAAATACTTATTAAGAATATTTATGTTGTTTTCAATTTTTCCCTATTAAAAACAAGGCTATGATGAATGCCCTTGTAGCTTACTGCCTCAAACTCTAATCTTGACATTAGCTCCCTATGCCAATGTCAAACTCTAATTTCAGTTCAAGATCAACATCGTTATCAGAATTGATATTGAAAATCAAGAGCCATAACAATATTCATACTCTAAACCAATCTGTTTGGTTTAGGGGAATTTATCTTAAGGGAAAAACCCTAAATACAGGAAAGTTTATACAAATAAAGATGGTTTATTATAACATTATTAGTCTTCTCTATATGGGAATGGTTAAATAAGGTATGGCAACATATCCAGTGAAATAGTATATAATAATTAATGATTATGAAGATTCTGGTAGCATAGGAACATACAATGATATAAAGTATGGAAAATAACAGATTATATATATATATATATACACATCCATACATGTGTATATAATTTGTTACAACCATTAAAATATGTGCATATAATCAATCATAAGGTTGAGCAAAAAATGTCAGATACAAAAGAGTACCTCGTACTTTTTCAATTTATATAAAGTTCAAAACCATGTAGAACTAATCTATAGTTGTAGAGGTCAGACCAATGGATTCCTTTGTGTGGGTGGAGGAGATAGATTGGAAGAGACACTGGGATCTCTGGGGTAATGGTGATTGTCTGTTTTTTGATATGGGGCTGTTTGCACCAGTGCGTTCACTTTATGAAAATTTACCCAGCGATGCACTTGTGATTTGTGCACTTTTGTGAAGGTAAGTAATGCCTTTATGAAAGGTTTATTTAAGCCAGGTGCAGTGGCTCATGCCTGCAATCCTAGCACTCTGGGAGGCCAAGGCAGATGGCTCGCTTGAGGTCAGGAGTTCAGGAGCAGCTTGAGCAAGAGTGAGACTCCATTTCTAAAAAATAGCCGGGCGTTGTGGCCAGCACCTATAGTTCCAGCCCTTCAGGAGGCTAAGAAGAGGATTGCTTGAACCCAGAAGTTTGAGGTTGCTGTGAGCTATGACACTACAGCATTCTACCCAGGGCAACAGAGTAAGACTCCAAAATAAATAAATAAATAAATAAATAAATTCATTAAAGGTTTACTTAAAAAACAAATAGCCATGTGCAAATATGCAAATATTCATAGGAAGAAAGAGTGGAACAAAAAAAAGAGGAAAAAGCAGGAAATCCATCACAAAGTAGCTTGGTTTTTTTCCTTCTTGGGGAGCCTAGTTCAAGATTTTTACCTCAGCTGCATAATTTTCTGATGTGGGGAGCTGTCCTGTGCATTATAAAACACTCAGCCCCATCTCTGGCCTCTACCTATTGGATGCCAGCTGCAATTACTCTGTCCCCGCTCCCTAGTTATGACAACCACAATATCTCCAGACATTGCCAAATGATCCCTGGTGGTAGAATTGCCCAATAAAATACAGGACACCCATTTATATCAGAATTTCTAACAAATAATGAATAAATTTCCAGTATAAGTATATCTCAAACATTGCAGACCTATGCTAAAAAATTACACATTACCAAAAAAAAAAATTACACAGATAAAAAATTATTTGTTTATCTCAAATTCAAATTTAACTGGGTGTCCTGTGTTTTTATTTGCTACATCTAATAACTCTATCTAGGAGGGCAACATTGCCGAGTTGAAAACCACTGCTTTAAATTTAAATAGAAACAGAATTCTTCTCATCTTGCTGACAGAATGAGTCTCTCTACCCTGCATTTCTCCTCAGAACTGTTTTGAGACAGATGTCACCAGGCCCTGGTAGGTCTGCCCACACAGCAAGGAGCAGGGTGACCCATGGGACCCTGTCCTGAGAGTGACCCTTCTGTGTCTCTCAAAGAGAGACATCCTGGCATTAATACAGCCCCTTGCAGCTCCACTGCCTGACGCTGTTTATCACGGTGGGACACTCTCCATGTGTGTAGGGAATCTGTTCCACACAATCAACTGAAATGGCTGAAATCAACCGAGATTACTTCTTTTTTTTTTTTTTTTTGTAGAGACAGAGTCTCACTTTATGGCCCTCGGTAGAGTGCCGTGGCCTCACACAGCTCACAGCAACCTCCAACTCCTGGGCTTAGGCGATTCTCCTGCCTCAGCCTCCCAAGTAGCTGGGACTACAGGCGCCCGCCACAACACCGGCTATTTTTTGGTTGCAGTTCGGCCGGGGCTGGGTTTGAACCCGCCACCCTCGGTATATGGGGCCGGCGCCTTACCGACTGAGCCACAGGCGCCGCCCCCGAGATTACTTCTTATACAACCAGTTGGTTCTCTGAAGAGCTAGCTTCAAATTTTTCCTTCTGGGGACCTCTGGTTCCTGGCAAATGTCTCCCCATGACTAATTATTCCCACCTACATTCACTTACTCCTTCATATATTGATGAGATGTTTTTGGTTTGTAAAAGTAGGATAAAAGTAGCTACATTTTTGTTTTATTTATTTATTTAGAGACAGGGTCTTGCTCTGTCGCTCAGGCTAGAGTGCAGTGGAGTGATCATAGCTCACAGTAACCTCGAACTCTCGGGCTCAAAAGCTCATCCTGCCTCAGCCTCCCAAGTAATTGAGACTGCAGGGCACACCACTTTGCCTGGCTAATTTTTGTTTGTTTGTTTTTGTTGAGACCGGGTCTGCTATCTTGCCATGGCAGGTCTCAAACTCCTTGACTTAAACAATTCTCCCACTTCAGCTTCCCAAAGTGCTGGGAAGACAGGCCACCACACCTGGCCTGAAGGTAACTACATTTTAAGGTGATCCATTTAAGAACATCTTACAAGAGGTTCACATTTCCATTGTTCTCTACACCATAATAAAAACAACAGTAATGATAGTAGTAGTAATTAATAATAAGCTTTAAGTACTTAGTATGCACCGGGGGCTATTCTAAGCTTGCCATATGGATTATTGCTTTGCAGGGGTCCTCAAACTACAGCCCATGGGCCACATGTGGCCCGCCGAGGACACTGATCCAGCCCTCCAGGTGTTTTTGCCACCGCTGCCTGTCCTGCTACAGTGTGCATGTGTGGAATGTGTGCGGCACTCCCCGACTGCCCTCCTCTCTGTCTTTCGACTCCTCCTCTCAGTCTCAGGACTAACTGATGCACACTTGTATCACTTGTTACGACTAGCAATGACAAATATGGAACCAGACATTGTCCATCTCATTAGCCAAAAGCAGGCCCATAGTTCCCATTGAAATACTGGTAAGTTTGTTGATTTAACTTTAGTTGTTCTTCATTTTAAATATTGTATTTGTTCCTGTTTCTTTTTTTTTTTAATTCAAAATAAGTAGGTGCACTGTGCATAGGAATTTGTTCATAGTTTTTTTTTTTTTTAACTATAGTCCGGCCCTCCAACGGTCTGAGGGACAGTGAACTGCCCCCCTGTTTAAAAAGTTTGAGGACCCCTGGCTTATAGACCTCACAACTCCCTTAGGGTAGCTAGCTTCATCAATATCCCTATCTTGTAGATGAGGTAATGAAGACACAGAGCAGAGAAATCATCTGCTCAGGGTCACTCAGCAGAACTTGGCCTGAGACCCAGGCACTCTGTCTTCAGAGCCCATGCTCTTGACCTTTGCACTGGGAGCTGACTGTGACACTTGTCCTGCCATCCCTCCCCTCAGCCTCCAAACCCGGGTGACCTTACTCTTATACAGAAAGTCTTCGCCCCTGGTGGTCATGTTCAGTGAGATGAAGGTGGTAATGGTGTTCCCCAAAGGGGTGGCCGTAGTCATCTTGATTCTGGTGAGAACAAAGAAGAAATTTTGTATAAAACTGGAGTAAGCCTTATTATTCCTGCATGAGGCCTCTTTTGGTCTTCATCTGGATGACTATAGAATATTCAGACATGCAGTTTCTCTTGGCAGCACGTAAACACAAGGCCCATTACTAGATACTATGGGGGAATTAAAAATAATACTTGACATTTGTAAAGAACTTTGTTTTTCAAAGCAGTTTAAATTCACTTAACAAGATTTACTCGACTATGGCCAGGTGCGGTGACTCACACCTGTAATCATAGCACTATGGGAGGCCGATGCAGGAGGATTGCCTGAGCTCAGGGGTTTGAGACCAGCCTGAGCAAGAGTGAGACCTCTGTCTTTAGCAAGTAGCCAAGTGTTGTGGTGGGTGCCTCTAGTCCCAGCTACTTGGGAGGTGGAGGCAAGAGAATCGCTTGAGCCCAGGATTTTAAGGTTGCTGTGAGCTATGGCACCACAGCACTCTACCAAGGGTGACAAAGTGAGACTATCTCAAAAAAAAAAGTTTTCTCAACTCCTTCTCTATTTTATACAAAATATCTAAATCAATTTTCTGGGACACCTGTGAGGTCAGTTATTGTTGGTATTTTACTGATGAAAACTGAAGGCCCCAAAGCTACAGGGAACCCCAAGTTTAGCTAGAAGAATTTAACCAGATATCTATTTCCATTCTAGTGAGCCTTTGTCCACCTGGCAACAGTGTCTGAAATGGTGTTTCTGCTGACAAAAGTTATATTCACCGAATGAAGCAAAAAAAATAAAAGTTAACTGTGATTGTTAAACAGTCAGTGACATGTGCTACTGGGCTGTAAAGAATGTTTGCATGGGCTCAGCACTGGTAGCCCAATGGTTAGTGCCGGCCACGTGCACCGAGGGTGGCGGGTTTAAACCCGGCCTTGGGCCAGCTAAACAACATAACAATTGCAACAAAAAAATAGCCAGGCGTGTGGCAGGCACCTGTAGTCCCAGCTACTTGGGAGGCTGAGGTAAGAGAATTGCTTAAGCCCAGGAGTTTGAGGTTGCTGTGAGCTGTGATGCCATGGGATTCTACCCAGGGCGATGTAGTGAGACTCTGTTTTAAAAAAAAAAAAAAAGGCTCGGCGCCTGTGGCTCAAGCGGCTAAGGCACCAGTCACATACACCTGAGCTGGCGGGTTTGGATCCAGCCCGGGGCCCACCAAACAACAATGATGGCTGCAACCAAAACATTAGCCGGGCATTGTGGCGGGCGCCTGTAGTCCCAGCTACTTGGGAGGCTAAGGTAAGAGACAAGAGAATTGCTTGAGCCCAGGAGTTGGAGGTTGCTGTGAGCTGTAATGCCATGGCACTCTACCCAGGATGACAGCTTGAGGCTCTGTCTCAAAAAAAAAAAAAAAAAAGAATGTTTTCGGGCGGCACCTGTGGCTCAGTGAGTAGGGCGCCGGCCCCACGTGCCAAGGGTGGCGGGTTCAAACCCAGCCCTGGCCAAACTGCAACAAAAAAATAGCCGGGCATTGTGGCCGGCGCCTGTAGTCCCAGCTACTCGGGAGGCTGAGGCAAGAGAATCACGTAAGCCCAAGAGTTAGAGGTTGCTGTGAGCCGTGTGACGCCACGGCACTCTACCCGAGGGCGGTACAGTGAGACTCTGTCTCTACAAAAAAAAAAAAAAAGAATGTTTTCATGGAAGAGATACACAGGCTTGGAAGGATGGGCACAGTTTGGGGGTGAGAGGAGTGGGCAGAAAGGCAAGGGGACACGGAGTCCTCAAGGGGACAGGAATGAATGCAAGTTAATGTAACATTATGCTACCTGAAAGGTGTTGAGATCCCCCACCAAGAATTATATTCTAAGCACAATCATATTATAAATAATTGATCAAGAAAAGCAGCAAGACAAACCAGGTTTTGCTTCATTATTTCAAAGTAGCACTTTGACCCATGAAAAATCTGCATCAAGAGGATTAAATGGGCTTATTTGTAATCCTAAAAAGCCCTAAATCCTCAACACAGACATCTACTGGAGAAGAGATAGCCCATACATTAAAAAATAATTATGCTGGGCGGTGCCTGTGGCTCAGTCGGTAGGGCGCCGGCCGCATATGCCGAGGGTGGCGGGTTCAAACCCAGCCCCGGCCAAACTGCAACCAAAAAATAGCCGGGCGTTGTGGCGGGCGCCTGTAGTCCCAGCTACTCGGGAGGCTGAGGCAGGAGAATCGCGTAAGCCCAAGAGTTGGAGGTTGCTGTGAGTCGTGTGACGCCACGGCACTCTACCGAGGGCACTCTACCGAGGGCAGTGAAGTGAGACTCTGTCTCTACAAAAAAAAAAAAAAAAAAAATAATTATGCTTGGGCAGTACCTGTGGCTCAGTGGGTAGGGTGCCAGCCCCATATACGGAGTGTGGCGGGATCAAACCCGGCCCCAGCCAAACTGCAACAAAAAAATAGCTGGGCATTGTGGCGGACGCCTGTAGTCCCAGCTACTCAGGAGGCTGAGGCAAGAGAATCACCTAAGCCCAGGAGTTGGAGGTTGCTGTGAGCTGTAGCGCCACAGCACTCTACCGAGGGCGATAAAGAAAGACTTTTATGTCTACAAAAAAAAAGAAAGAAAGAAATTACGCGTAAACATTTTTTTTTAGGAAATACTTTCTAAATTATGAAGATGAATACAACAGGAACCTGTGAACCTATCCCTCAAATTTGACAAATGTTTACAATTATACATTCTTCAGTTCTTCATTTTTTTTTTTTTTTTTGAGACAGTCTCACTATGTTGCCCTCAGTAGAGGTGCCTCACAGCAACCTCAAACTCTTGTGCTTAAGCGATTCTCTTGCCTCAGTCTCCCGAGTAGCTGGGATTACAGGCGCCTGCCACATGCCCGGCTATTGTTTGGTTGTAGTTGTCATTGTTTGGCAGGCCCGAACTGGATTCCAACCCGCCAGCTCTGGTGTATGTGCTGGCGCCCTAGCTGCTGAGCTATAGGCGCCAAGCCGAGTTCTTCTTTATAAGAAAAACAAATCAGAAGCAGTTGCGGTCCCTTTTATTTTTACCCTAATCCCATTTCCTCCCTTCCCCACTACTGCTTTGACCATTTGTATGTAGTCTTATCAAAGGTTTTTTTGTTTTGTTTTGTTTTTTTGAGACAGTCTCACTTTGTGCCCTGGGTAGAGTGCGGTGGCATCATAGCTCACAGCAACCTCAAATTCTTGGGCTCAAGTGATTCTCTTGCCTCAGCCTCCCCAGTAGCTGGAAATATAGGTGCCCGCCACAACGCCTGGCTATTTTTAGAGATGGACTCTCGCTCTTGCTCAGGCTGGTCTCAAACTCCTGAGCTCAAGCAATCCACCCATCTCAGCCTCCCAGAGTGCTAAGATTACAGTTCTGAACCACTATGCCCAGCCTCATCAATTTTTTTTTTTTTTTGTAGAGACAGAGTCTCACTGTACCGCCCTCGGGTAGAGTGCCGTGGCGTCACATGGCTCACAGCAACCTCTAACTCTTGGGTTTACGCGATTCTCTTGCCTCAGCCTCCCGAGCAGCTGGGACTACAGGCGCCCGCCACAACGCCTGGCTATTTTTGTTTTTTTGTTGTTGTTGTTGTTGCGGTTTGGCCAGGGCTGGGTTTGAACCCGCCACCCTTGGCATATGGGGCCGGCGCCCTACTCACTGAGCCACAGGCGCCGCCCTCATCAAAGTTTTAAAATGTTTACTACAGGCCTGTGGCTACGTTGCTCTCTGCTAAAGGCATATAGTTAGTGGCCGAGACCTTTTGGCTGGGAGGATACGCGCTCCCGATGGAGGCCCTGGAGCTGAGCCGGAGCCGTGGCCAATACAGTGGTAGCAGTTGGACTAACCATTACTGCTGCAGGATTTGCAGGCCGTTACATTTTGCAAGCTGTGAAGCATATGGAGCCTCAAGTAAAACAAGTTTTTCAAAGTCTGCCAAAACCTGCCTCTAGTGGTGGCTATTACGGACGTGGGTTTGAACCCCAAATGACAAAATAGGAAGGAGCATTAATACTAGGTGTAAGGCCTACTGCCAATAAAGGGATATTTATGATTCGATTTATGCTCTTAAATCACGCAAAGGAGGATCTCCTTATATAGCAGCCCAAATCAACAAAGCCAAAGATGAAGGTCAAGTTTAAAAATGAAGTAAACTTCTAATGAATTTTTAAGTTCATATTAGTTTATGTATACAAGTGCCAACTTTTTATAATAAAATGCCTCAGAGGTTCAGTTTTGAAAATGATTTAGCATGTGCTAAACCAAAGCCTCGGTATAATTTTGTTGAAATTTGAGGATTTAAAGTCAGACTATAGACAAGGATATTTGATGGACAAATGCAGACTGTTGAGTAGAAATCGTATTCATTACTCATTGCAAGTAAGTTGCTTTGTGTACTATTCAAGACAAAGTGAAGTGGATAGTCCTTGCTCTCAGGTAGCCCCTAGTCTAATGGGAGACCGGTAAACTGGTAGTTATAAAACTATGTGATGAATATTATGATGGAATTAGCATCGGCTGTTGAAGTAGGGACTCAATAGGATGAAGAGGTACAGATAGCTGGCCCAGTTACTTGGAACCTTATATTTAAAAGTGAATTTAGCCATGATTTTGATCTAAGAAAGTAACCTGTGTATATGTATGTCGCTGACAGAATTTAGTTTCATACATTAAAAATTCTTTTAACAGTATGATTTTTAAAAAAGTTTACTACATACATGTCTATGCATAAACATTGCATATTTGCAGTTCTTTGTATGAACTCAGCCGATTATCAGCCTCGCACCCATGCAGCGACCGTTGCTGTGGGAAACGCTGGGAGTACACAGGTGAAGCAGAAGAGACAAACTCCCCACCTGAGGGAGTTCACATTCTAGTGAAAGTGATGGGTTATAGATTTGATCACATCAGTCTTGGAGTCAAAAAGCAATCATCTTGGGCAGTGCCTATGGCTGAAAGGAGTAGGGCGCCAGCCCCATACACCAGAGGTGGCGGATTCAAACCCGGCCCCCGCCAAAAACTGCAAAAAAAAAAAAAAAAGCAATCATCTCCCATCTCCCCTGGCCCACACTTCTGAAAGCTGTCCACCCTGGCTGTTCCCACCCGGTCTCCAGCCTCTCAGGGGCTCACACCAATTTCTGCCAAATTGCAAGAGATGCTCCCCCTCCCCCATCATACCTGGTCTTGCTGTCCCAGGTTTTGGCCTTCCCAGCCCCCACAGTCCGCCTCTCCAGAGAGTCCCTGTTTATGAGCTGCAGTTGCCCTGCCCTCCTAGCGCCGATAGGCACAGAACTCAGCACTGCACTTGAGACATCCACTGGAGTCAGGCCTCCCACACGCAGACTGAGGCTCTGATGGTCTCACAGCCTCCAAATGGCCCTCTGTTACCTGGCCATGTACATCCATAGGATGGGTTCTGCTTTCACCAACCATCTCTGCCCTCCTTTGCATCTGGGGTCCACCTGACCTTCCTCACCTCTGTCTGTCCCCCTTCCTGAAGACTCCCAGGACACAGGCTCCCACTGGGAACCCTGCATCGCTCTGCCTGACTTCCCAGTGCCTGCCAATCTGCCTCCCTGCCTGCACTTCACTGCTCCCCAACAAACTAAACTGCACCCTCCAAGACTCAGCGCCGTCACCCCCTCAGTTGCTCGGTCTGACAGTTAATGTTGCATATTTATTGTCAGATCTTTGAGGGTAGAGGTCTTATTCTTTTTGGGGTGGCGGTATTTTATTTTATTTTTTTTAATTTTTAAACTTTTTTTTTTTTTTTTGCAGTTTTTGGCCTGGGCTGGGTTTGAACCCACCACCTCCGGCATACGGGGCCGGGGCCCTACACCTTTGAGCCACAGGCGCCACCTGAGGTCTTATTCTTTTTCATCCCCTTCTACCTCCCCCAGATAAAGCGTCTGGGTCTTCTCAACTTTGCCAGCAGAAAGACGGAAGGGAGTGACTAAATCTCCCCCAGTTTCATTCGCTCAACTGTAAAATGAGCTGCCTTTCCCGGGAGAGCTGAGGGTGAGAGGCAAGGTGTGGAAAATGCTTTTAAGTGCCCAATAAATGGCGGTTTTAAGTATTATAGTGAGGATTAGTAAATATTTGTGGAACTAAATTAGAGATGGGGGTGGGGGGGATATGGAGCTCAAAACGGGGGGAAATTCTTTCTATAAAAATAAGCATGGACAAATATGAGAAGTTGGGATGAAAGTCTTCTCCACCCTCACACTCCCCACCTCTGTTCTCAAGAAGAGAGACCCCCCCCCACCCCACCACCATGCCATTGCCCTTTCCAACACAGAGATTCCCACATGCACAGGACATTAGTGTACGTGTCCATAAACCTTCTGCTCCTGTCCCCATTGATGTCAAGCTGAAAAGACTCACAATTCTTTTTAAAAATAGAAAAGAGATCGGGCAGAGCCTCTGGTTCAATGAGTAGGGCGCCGGCCCCAAATACCAAGGATGGCAGCTTTGAACCCGGCCCCAGCCAAACTGCAATAAAAAAAATAGCTGGAGAGCGGCACCTGTGGCTCAAAGGAGTAGGGCGCCGGCCCCATATACTAGAGGTGGTGGGTTCAAACCTGGCCCTGGCCAAAAAACTGCAAAAAAAAAAAAAAATAGCCAGGCATTGTAGTGGGCACCTGTAGTCCCAGCTACTTGGGAGGCTGAGGCAAGAGAATCGCCTAAGTCCAAGAGCTGGAGGTTGCTGTGAGCTGTGACGCCAAGGCACTCTACCAAGGATGACAAAGTGAGAAACCCTACCATGGACACATTGACCATTGAAACAGCATGCACAAAAAATGACAGAAGCCACCACCTGAGTGCCTGCCAGTGCCAAGACCTTGGGTCAGATATTTGCTATCTATGCCCTAATTTAATCAGGCAAATGCCTCATAAGATAAGTTTGTTTGTTTGTTTGTTTTTAGACAGAATCTCACTCTGTTGCCCTGGCTAGAATGCCATGGGGTCATAGCTCACAGCAACCTCAAACTTCTAGACTCAAGCAATCCTCTTGCCTCAGCCTCTCAAGTAGAGGGCACTACAGGTGTATGCCACACAACAGGTCAGTTATTCTATCTATTTTTAGTAGAGATGGAGTCTTACCCTTGCTCCGACTGGTCTCCAACTCCTGAGCTCAAGCAATCCACTCACCTCAGCCTCCCAGAGTGCTAGGATTATAGGTGTGAGTCGCCACACCCAGCCTGTAAGATAGGTTTTCCTTTCCCCTTGTTTCAAAGAGCACCCTACATAAGTATACCTCTCTGTGCTCACATAGCTCAGAGCTGCAGAGCTGATATTTGAACCCAGGTCTTGCAAACTGCAAAGCCTGTATATCCTTCCCATTGTACTGGCCTAGCCCTAATATACACCTAGTAGGGTCCATGACACAGTGACACAGGTCACTGCACAAATATACATGCACACTTGCGCACACAGACACACACACTGACCAGTAATTAGGCCACCTATGGCCACCAGGTCACAGGCTCCTCCGTACTCCTGTAGGGGTGATCTCCTGGGTACGGAGTTCCAGGTGCAGACTGCCTTTCAGATAAGTCCAGTTACTCTTTCTCAAAGAACAGTGAGTAATCTCAGAGCTTTCAATTATAATACATCTCTGTTTCTGCTACATTAGAGAAGGTGGGAGGGAGGGTGGTAGAACAGCGACGGCCAGGGATGTGGGTGTTTTCATGTGGGCCCTTAGCAATTGTTAACCAAGTGAGGTCCAGGGGAGATTTTAGTACCAAACATGTCTGTGATTAGGAACCCTGGCCATAGAAATGATGAGAATATAGGGATGATGAGTTTGGTTTTCATTGACAGAGGTTAATTTAGTAATAATAATAATATATGTGTCAGGCACCGTACTCAGTGTTTTAGGTTCAAGATCTCATTTGGGCAGTGCCTGTGGCTCAGTGGGTAGGGTGCTGGCCCCATATACCGAGGGTGGTGGGTTCAAACCCGGCCCCAGCCAGCTAAAACAGCAGTGGCAACTGCAACAAAAAATAGCCGGGCGTTGTGGTGGCCACCTGTAGCCCCGCTACTCGGGAGGCTGAGGCAAGAGAATCGCTCAAGCCCAAGAATTGGAGGTTGCTGTGAGCTGTGATGCCACAGCACTCTACCGAGGGCAACATAGACTGTCTCAAACAAATAAACAAAAAGATCTCATTTAATCCTTATCCTTGGCTCGGTGCCTCTAGTACAATGGGAAGGGCTCCAGGCCACATACGCCGAGGCTGGTAGGTTCGAACCCGGCCCAGGCCAGCTAAACAACAATGACAACTGCAACAAAAAATTAGCTGGGCATTGTGGCAGGTACCTGTAGTTCCAGCTACTTGGGAGACTGAGACAAGAGAATTGCTTAAGCCCAAGAGCCCAAGAGTTAAAGGTTGCTGTGAGCTGTGACACCATGCACTCTACCAAGGGTGACATAGTGAAACTCAGCCTCAAAAAAATAATAATCGTTATATCTATCCAGTAAGGAGATCACAATTACTGCATCCATTCTACAGATGAGGAAACTGAGCCTCAAAGCAGAGAAGAAACCAACCTAAATTCACAAGGCTAATAATGAAGGGCATGACAGAACTCTAGCCAGGGTCTGCCCAATTTCACAGCCTCTTTTCTAAAAACTCTCACTAGGTTACCTCCCAGTGAATGCACAAAGTACAGGGGACCCAGCATAGAGGGCCCAAATCAACATGGGCTTTGATGAGAAAATCCACCTGGGTGGGGATTCAGCAGACGGAGCCAGAGCCCTTGCACTGGGCCCCCAACTCTGACTCCTACCTGACTTGTCCCTGCCCTTGGCCGCACTCTGAACCTCTGTCTTCAGCCAAGCCTCAATCACATTTACAGAATTTATAAGAAACTTTTGTTCCCTTGGGTTGTTTACAATGGCCCTGTGTGGGAGGTCAGTTTGGGAAGTGATAGAGGGTCATGGCCCAACCCTCGCTGACTAGATCTTGGTCAAGCATCAGAGCTGAATCTGGAAGATAAATGTTGCCAGACCACCACCTGTCCAAAATATCTCCTCTCCTGCTGTGTCCCAGGGCTACCCTCTTTCCTTATGAGTTCCAAATTTCTCCCTGAATAAGACAAAAAAGAAACGAACAACCCTGGCAGACCCCTCCTAAAAGGACCAACTGTAATTCAGAGGAGGTAACTCACCAAAGCCCCCAACCCACCAAAACACTGGGATCGATGTCTCCCAATCACCTGAGAGATGGGCAATTCAGCATGACTTGATCCCCTCCAAAGACAAGCGCCTCACACCTACTCTCAACCAGCCCTTTGGGTTATTGGGATGTTTTAATCGTCAGAAAATTAACTTTCTTGTTGGTGCCTTGTAATTATTACCCATTGGTCCAAATTCCCTTCCCACTCTCTTCCTCTTGACAACTTGTCAGGATTGAAAGCACTTCTGTGAACGAAAGATTAAACTCAAACTTCACGGATGGAACAGGGCAGCTGGTATGGGCACATCAATTTTACCTCCCCCCAATAGGGGGCGAAAGCAGTTGACTGTAGGTTGGTAATTGCCCTGCAGAACCCAATCTGTTCCCAAGCATAGAAACTTTTTGCCCTTAAAAACAGCAATTGTGTGTTCTCTGAGGATTTTCTTCTCCAGGGTAAATATTCTCAGTCCCTTCCAACAAGCCTTAGGGGGATGATGTCCCTCCTGAGTCTCTTATTCCTCTGAGTGGCATTTTTTCCCTTAAGGATGGCACCCCCAAAAAGGACACATGACTCTGGAGGGGCCTGAGATGTTCAGAATGACAGTTTTCTTGATATTTATCAGACAGGAGCCCAAATTCTATTACTTACTAGCTGTGTGCCACCTCTTGGTTTTGTGATCTGTAAGACGAGGATTATAATAGTCATGATTCCATAGGCTTGTTTTGAGAATTAAATGAGATGGTTTTGAGAATTAAATGAGATGAAGCATATAATACATTCCACACAGTGGCTCTGCACAAAATCTGTTGACATTACACTGGAATTTTTTTTTTTTTTTTTGAGACAGAGTCTCATTATGTCACCTTCGGTAGAGTGCTGTTGTATCACAGCTCACAGCAACCTCCAACTCTTGGGACTTCAGTGATACTCTTGCCTCAGCCTCCCAAGCAGCTGGGACTATAGGCACCTGCCACAACACCCGGCTGTTTTTTTGCTGTAGCCATCATTGCTGTTTGGCAGGCCCAGGCTGGATTCAAACCCACTACTTCTGGTGTATGTGGCTGGCGCCCTAGCCTCTTGAGCCACAGGTGCCAAGCCGACATTACACTGTGTTAATGCAAACAAATAGTGCACTAGCCTTACAGGCAACCAAACACACTGGGTACGTATACCCTGCTGATAGACACCCCCCTTCGCCAAGCCTTGTACCGCCAATCAGAGCAGAGCATCAAGAGAAGGGAATTTACAAACTGAAAGGGCTATGGAAACATAAGGCGGAGCGGGCAGCACTGTGTGGTGACAACCTGATAATGAGCTGCTGGCCAGTAACTAGGACCTCGTTCTGCACTGTGCAAATGACGTTTTGAAATTAAGGGCAGGACTTTGCATTGATCCTTTTTAGCCTTGACCTTGTTCATTTGGGCCCTCAGGAGAGAAATTTTAGCTCTTTATGGGTAGCTATTGAGAACGCTTGATAGTGTGGTGACACAAAACATTGTCTAGGAGCTCGTGACCCAGCAAGGCGTTGGGGGTCAGGTAGACCTGGATTTTAACCTCAACTTCACCTCTGAAGGGCTTGATAAATTGAGCCACTTCTTGAGGCCTCAGTGTTTTCATGCATAAAACAGGGATTATTACATCCCTTATCCTGTGGGGTTGTCAGAATAAATGAGATACCATAATTGCCCAGCAGAGTCCCTGGTGGGTGGTGGGGGATCAGTTTACTGTCCGTTTCTAGCCCCTTTTCTTTCTTCCTTCTGTGTCCAGTCCCTGTTCTTTTGCTCTTCTTGGAGCTTGAGGTCCCTGCTCTCTATCTGGTCAGGCATTGGCTGCATTTGGTTAAACTTAGGTATAAACAGGGAGCTCAGACAGCCAGAGCATGAGGCAAGGTGTCACAAGGGGACTTCTGGAGGGGCCAGTCTTCCTTTCCATCTCCATTGAGAGCACAGATGGGGAAATAGTGAAATCCCTTCCAAGGAAGCAAACAGTCCCAGTGGGACTGGGCGTGGATTGGACACAGGGGCTGCTGGCTGGCTGGGGAAGAGCAAGCTACAGATTCTTAAGTTGGGGTGGGAATCAGGCGACCAGGATTCCCTTCGTCATTCACTTGCCACATGACATCAGAAAGTCTCCCACCTTCCCTGGACCTTGATTTTTCTCTCTGCAAAAAAAAGTGGCCCAGTGTGGAGATAATCTCTAAGGGCCTTTCCAGACTGTGGTTCTATTACATGAACAGCCATTTAACTCAAGTACCAATGTCTTCCAAAAGCTTCCAAAAGCCATTTAACTCAAGTACTAACGTCTTCCAAAAGCTCAACCTTCCTTGTAGATACTGACTTGGGGGATGTTGGGAGAGAGAAGTTTGTGAGCAGATTGTGCTGGAAGGCAGTAATCTTTTCTGGAAGGCAGTTGAGACTGGAACAAACCAAGAAGGACTCCACAGGGGGGCTGGCAACAGCAGTCTCCAAACACTCTGTTGGGTCCATGCATAGTAACCCAAGCCACCTGACTCCTGCATGACCATTTCCTACTACATCCTCCATTCCTGTTGGGTCCTATACCATCTCGTTCCCATTCCATCAGTCTGTTCATGGCTCTGTGCATCAGAAGTCCTGAAGGTGACATAGGAATTTTGCTTAATGCTCCTCTGAACATGAGGACATATGTAATTACATACTGAATATGTGTTCCTCTGGTTGGTTCCCAGAAATCACAAAGCACATTTTCTGGCTTCCTTTATCCATCCGTTCTTTCATCTTTCCATCCACTCATGCACCCACCCACTGGGCACACATTCCTTCTTCCCATTCTTCTGCCCATTTGCCTGCCACCCATTCAACCAGTACCATGTACACAGCGCTGAGAGGACTCAACGAAGGGTCATGAGGATTGTGTCCCTAGAGCTCAGACAAAGAAGATGAGAAATGGAGTTGTGTCCTTTCAGACTCTTCCCTACAATCATAGTTGCTGGGCATCACCCCCACACCTAGCACTGACCCAGAGAGGAGCCTGGTCAATATCATATTGAAGCCCCATGGGAGAAACAGCGGCCTGTGGTTCTGCAAGTCTGGCTTCCAAGCCCACTGCAACTGTGAAGTCTTACTAACCCACTCTGTCAAATGATGGCTGCTCGAATGTCCCTTGCTTCTCTGATTTTAGAGATGTCCCACATGGTAAGGAAAGGAAACTCAAAGAGCTTCCAACCCAAGACCTGTAAATAAATAAGCTTCATGTACTAAAAATTATAAATAGAAAGCCCAGATGAAAGCAGTCACAAGGCAGATTTTGTGCCAAAAGGGCAGCACAGGCAGTGCCAGGAGTTGGTGGGAGGAAGAGACCTGTGGGCGTCATGGTTAAGACTGACCAAGAGCTGAAATGTGACCTTGCCTTCCAAACCAAGGGTCCAGCTCTAAAGAGTCTTCAGGCTACTTATGAGCTCCCATATTAATCCCAGGTGTGCCACAAGGTTAAGGAGTTTATGCATCTTGGTGAATATATCAGAGGATAATATTACTAATTCCACCCTGACATGAGTCAAGAAAGGAAGGGAGCTAATGTTACTAACGAGTGCCAGGCGCTGCGCTTTCACGTGTTTATTCATTTAATCAATGCAGAAAGGCAAGTCATTTCTCTTCATTTTGCTGATAGGTAACAGAGGCTCAGAGAGGTTATGTGACATGCCCCAAATCTAACAGGAAGTGGAGGAGCTGAGGAGCAGTAGTCTGGGGACACTCTAGGGGTCAGTGGCCCTGCTGGAGAAGGACTCTGCTCCCTGTTCTTTCTGCCTGTGATATTTTGCTCCCAAGAGGTACAACCACATCTTAGAGTATGGCAGGGTTTCTCATCCTGGGCACTATGAATATTTGGGCTAGGTAAGTCTTTGCTGCAGAGGGCTTTCCTGTGCATTCCTGTGCAGGATATTTATTTTTATTATTATTATTATTTTTTTTTTTTTTTGTAGAGACAGAGTCTCACTGTACCGCCCTCGGGTAGAGTGCCGTGGCATCACACGGTTCACAGCAACCTCTAACTCTTGGGCTTACGCGATTCTCTTGCCTCAGCCTCCTGAGCAGCTGGGACTACAGGCGCCGGCCACAACGCCCAGCTATTTTAGAGTGTTTTTATTTTTAACATGTGCTGTATGAGAACTTGTGTTTACCAGCCATATGAATTTGGGTGGTTTCTTTACCTTTTTTTTTTGTGTGTGTGTGGTTTTTTTTTGGGCCGGGGTTAGGTTTAAACCCGCCACCTCCGGCATATGGGACCGGCGCCCTACTCCTTGAGCCACAGGCGCTGCCCATCCTTTTTTTTTTTTTTTTTGTAGAGACAGAGTCTCACTTTATGGCCCTTGGTAGAGTGCCATGGTGTCACACAGCTCACAGCAACCTCCAGCTCCTGGGCTTAAGTGATTCTCTTGCCTCAGCTTCCCGAGTAGCTGGGACTACAGGCGCCCGCCACAACGCCCGGCTATTTTTTTGTTGCAGTTTGGCCGGGGCTGGGTTTGAACCCGCCACCCTCGATATATGGGGCCGGCGCCCTACTCACTGAGCCACAGGCGCCACCAGGATATTTAGCAGTGCCCTTGGCCTCTACTTGGTAGATGCCAGTATACACTCTAGATATGACAACCAAATATGTCTCCAGTAATTTCCAAATGTCTTCTGGAGCTTTTAGGCCTGTCTCGTAATAGTTTCCTATCTATCTCTTTTATCTAAGAAGGTCTAGACAAGAAGGAAAATGTCCAGTCTGTTCTTACATCTGTGAGTAACAGTGATGATGATGATGGTGGCAATGACACAAACCCCATAGCTCCCATTTATCAAATGCTAACCATGTGCCAGGTACCATGCTAAAGTACTTTACATATATTTTCTCACATACGTTAATATCCCTCTTTTACAGATGAAGGAACTGAAGCTCGGAGAAGTTGGGTAGGTAGCTTGCCAAGGCATCAGTGCTCATATATGGCAAAGCAAGGATGTATTAGTTTCCTATTGCTGCTGTAACAAACTTCTGCACATTTGGTGGCTTCAACTAACACACATTAATTTTTCTAGAGGTCAGAAATCTGGCTTGGCGCCTGTGGCTCAAGCAGCTAAGGCACCAGCCACATACACCTGAGCTGGCGGGTTCAAATCCAGCCCGGGGCCTGCCAATCAATGACAGCTGCAACCAAAAAAAAAAAAAGTCAGGAATTGTGGCAGGCACCTGTAGTCCCAGCTACTTGGAGACTTGCTTGAGCCCAGGAGTTGGAGGTTGGCTTGAGCTGTGATGCCACAGCACTCTACTGAGGGCTTGAGGCTCTGTCTCAAAAAAAGAAAAAAAAAAAGAAATCTAAAGTTGGTCTTAGGGCGGCGCCTATGGCTCAGTGGGTAGGGCGCTGGCCCCATATACCAAGGGTGGCAGGTTCGAACCCAGCCCTGGCCAAACTGCAACAAAAAAATAGCCAGGCATTGTGGTATTGTCCCAGCCCCTTGGGAGGCTGAGGCAACAGAATTGCTTAAGCCCAAGAGTTGGAGGTTACTGTGAGCTATGACACCATAGCACTCTACCAAGGGCAACAAAGTGAGACTGTGTCTCTAAAAAAATTAATAAATAAAAATAATAAAGTTAGTCTTAGTGGGCTAGAAGGAGGGTGTTGGTAGGGCTGGGTGCCTTCTGGAGGCTCTAGGGGAGAATTCACTTTCTCCAGAAGGCCAATCAAGAATTGGCTTTTCTGGATTCTTCAAACTGCCTGCATTCCTGGCTCATGGCTTTCCCCCATCTTCAGACCAGCAGTATAGCATTTTTTCTCTTTCTCATCTCTGCTGTCATCTTCAAACCTTCACGTCTCTCTGTGACTTCTCTTGCCTCTCTCTCTCTTTTTTTTTTTTTAGCAGTGTTTGGCCAGGGCTGGGTTTGAACCTGCCACGTCCGGCATATGGGGCTGGCACCCCTTTATGTTGATACTGGGCCCACTTGGGATAATCCGGGATAATCTCCCCACCTCCAGATCCTTCCCTTAATCGCATCTGCAAAGGCTCTCACTTTGTAAACTAACATACTCCCAGGCTTCAGGGATTAGGGTGTGGACATCTTTGTTTAGCCATTATTTAGCCTCCTATATAAGATTTGGACTCTTAACTGTCGATCTGTGCTCTGAATCTGCTCCTGCCTCCCCTATGCTGTCTAAACACAGACACATACCAGAGTCTGGGCACATGGGGACACTGAGGTGGGTCAAATATGTCCAGGGGTGGCAGGCATCAGCACCGCATCATGAGGGAGTATTTGGGACGAGATGTGGGAGGGAGGAGCAGGGGAAGCATCCTGGAGCCACTGGAAGGGGCAGGTCACGGGGAGGGGGCTCAGGAGGCAACTGGGCAAGCCTGATCCTTCCCTGCTAAGCAAGCTGATTTCATGTAAGACCTAGCACCTGCCTCTGACCTAAGTTCAAATGCATCTGCAGGTCATCCTGTCCTGAAATACTACTTCAGCCTAGCCCCTGCCAGCCAGAATTCTGTCCCATCTGTGGGATTTATCTGCCCAGTTAACTCATAACCATTCTCAACTTTTTCTTCCAAATCTCCTCCCTGCCAAGGGCTTAGAAGGTGTTTAGTCTCATAAAGACTTCAGTCCTGTAAAGGTCTGCTGAAGTAGACTTTGTACTTTAGTGCACTCCCTGGCCAGTTCTGATCTGCAAGGATGTCTTTCACTGTCTGGCATCCTCCACAAGCCCCATAAATCCTTTTACAGACTTAGAAGAGCTAAGTTAGTTAGCTGGGCTGTCTTTCCCCAGACAGGCAGAGCTTTTGACTTCTGAGACTCAGCTCAGGCTTGCAGAGTAAGAACCTACCCTTTTAGCCAACAATTTCTATGCACATTTGTCAGATATGTACAGCTCTGGATGCCCAGCACTGTCAAAGCCTAATCTCTGGCTAAAAATGGGTCTGAGAGGAGGGTTAAACCCTACATTCTGGGGCTCACCCACCCTGTACTCCCAGGCTTAGTGGCTGGCTTAACTTCCAGAGCCCAGCGCAGCCTCCGGGAAACTGACCAGCCAAAGGGAACAGACCTACAGATCCTGAGTTTATTGAAATCACTGGGTTCTGCCTAATCAGCCTGTTGAGAGATTGAAAGTTGACAACCTCTGTTCCCACCCTGGGAGTTTCCAGGAGCTCCCCTCCCCCATCCCCCGTGGGCTTATAGTGCCTTACTCTTAGGGAGGAACCGCCAGCCAAGGATCACCAACAGACCTTTGGAAGGATAAAAGCCTCAAATATGAACAGCAAACAAAACGAAGGAACAGATGGAGGCGTTTAAAGCAAAGACACTACACAGAGAGCAGAAAAACTTCAAAATCCTCAGAGAGCAAAAACATTGCATCTATAAAATGAGAACAGGATGCTGTATGAAAAAATAACGACTTTCTGGAGCATGTGAGGCTTCACAAACACACACCTTGTCCCCAACCACCTTTTCCCAGGGAGCTCCTAGAGGATGTACCCTTCTGAAGTGGGGGAGCTGAGCAGGAGGAGGTGGGGCGGTGGGGCAGGGGTTCCAATAGGAAGGGACCAGGAGATGCCCGGGGTGACACTGCCAGGCCACAGTGTGGGGTTAAACAGTTTGACTTGGGGGTTAGGGGTCAGGGGAATTCTGCTAGCCAAGAAAAATATGAAATCAGTAGATTTTATTTATTTATTTATTTTTGAAACAGAGCCTCAAGCTGTCGCCCTGGGTAGAGTGCCTTGGCATCACAGCTCACAGCAACCTCCAACTCCTGGGCTCAAACGATTCTCCTGCCTCTGCCTCCCAAGTAGCTGGGACTACAGGTGCCTTTCACAACACCCGGCTATTTTTTTTGGTTGCAGCCATCATTGTTGTTTGTGAGCCCGGGCTGGATTCATACCCGCCAGTTCAGGTGTGTGTGGCTGGCACCTTAGCCGCTTGAGCCACAGGCGCCGAGCCAGTAGATTTTCTGATAGGTTTATCTAGACTGAATGGAGAGCTACTCTAATGTTGGAGTGTCTTGGGGGTGAATTTATAACAGATAGCTAAGCTCCTCCAAAAAGCCCCACCTCCCTTACCTCCAGTTTCTCTTCACCACCTCCCACACCCTCTGTGGTGGCCCTACAGAAGTAAATCCTTGTTATCCCCAGGATTCTCTGGAACTCAGCCTCCAAACTGCTGAGTCCACTGCCTTCTCCATTATGAATGGGGAAACTGAGGGCCTGTGAGGCCCCTGGGATACACTGAGAAAGGCAAGTTCACAGGTAGTTCATGTGCAAGACCTCCTTTCTGATTAATTCAAAATAAGATCAGTGGCAACATAGCAAGAACCAAACCACCCCTGAAAGAAACATGGCAGAGAGGCAACACGTGAGACCGTGCTGGGCCCCCCATCTGCCCCTCAGCTTCCTTCCAACCCCCCAGCTGTCATAACAGAATTACGTTTCTCAAAAGCATAAACAGAGATTTCTGAATGATTTCTAATTGCCACCTAAGCAAGAACATATAGACGTTAATTGAGCTTTTAAAGCAGAGTGTACAAGGTGGACATAGTGGACAAGGCAACTGAAAACTCCTGGAGGAAAAAATTGGGGGTGGGAGTACAGGGAAAAACACCAACCCAAGGACCAGCTATCTCCTTGGAACCGGAGATGCTGACCTCCACTGCCCCTAGGGAGCTCCTTTAAGAACCATGGCTGGTGCCTTCTTACAAACTCCAAACATCTGCGTTTAGTATCCCCGAAAGATCTTTTGGAGGTCTTGCTTTTGATTCTCTGCCTCGCCCTTCTCCTTTTCCAAGGGCTTGGCTAACCTCAAAGTGTTTGTCATTAACAAATTAAGGATGAAAATTCTCTCACGAGTATGTGTTTTAACGCGGAATTCTAGGAAACCTGGGGCACCGTAATCCTAACCTGTGACACTCTTGGAGCCCCTAGCTGCTGGTCTGTGGAACTCCCTGCCTCACCTCCTTAACAGGGCCACCTTGGAAATGCCAACAGAGAGGCCTGGCATGGGAGCAAGAACCTGGGCTGGGGTTCAGAGTCATGGATTCTAGTCTTACGCTGTCACTTACTTGGTGTGTGACCATGGGCGTGTTTCTTGTTCTGTCTGGACTGAGGTTTGCTCTCCTGCAAAATGAACAGCTGGGACCCAGGGTCCTCTCTCTCAATCTCCTTCTATCTGTGATACTTCCAGCACCCCCACTTGGCCCAGACAGGGTCCCTCACCCTCCTCAAGGCTGGTTTTCCTCCCTTTCCCTCCTTTCCAGAAAGAGCAGCCCTCCCTTTTCCTGCCCAGCCTGGGCCTGGCAGGCACTGGACTCCAGAGAGGACAGGAGGTGGGGGAAACAATCCCAGCCGTTCAAGCTGCCTGGGGTGAGGGCTGGCCTGCAGCCAGTCACAATAGGCCCTGACACAGAGGGGTGTTTGTCTGGGGACCCACAGTGTCATTTAAACTTACACTCTTGCCCTGGCCCACTGCGCCCTCTCTTTTCTCTCCACCAACATGGGCAGCAGGGTCAGCATCCAGTGTTGTTACAAGGTGGGATGTGGACGTGCACAGATCGCTCTGTGGGGACAAAAAAAGGGAGGTGAGAGGAAAGGGAGGGGAGCTGTACGTGTGGGGTGGCAGTGGGGAGGTAGAGGGTGGAGGCAGCGGGGAGGGAGGGCAGCAGAGGCTTTGAACAGTGCAGTGGGGCCTCACAGAGACGGTCCTTCCCTGGCCAGCCTAATCCCTGTGGGCAAGGTTCTTCCTTCTCCTCTCCAGGCCTCAGTTTCCTTAGCTTTAAAATAGGGTGATGTTCCTGCCCTTACACTGTGAGAACCATATTAAATAAAATGATGAACTTGCAGCTCGGTGCCTGTGGCTCAAGCGGCTAAGGCCCCAGCCACATACACCTGAGCTGGTGGGTTCAAATCCAGCCCAGACCCGCCAGACAACAATGACGGCTGCAACCAAAAAATAGCCGGGTGTTGTGGCGCCTGTAGTCCCAGCTACTTGGGAGGCAGAGGCAGGAGAATCGCCTGAGCCCAGGAGTTGGAGGTTGCCATGGGCTGTGATGCCATGGCACTCTACCCAGGGTGACAGCTTGAGGCTCTGTCTCCAAAAAAAAAAAAAAAAAAAAAAAACAGATGAACTTGCAATAACCAGTGTGGTACAGTGAAGACAGCAAGGGTTTGGACTCAGAGGGACCAAGATGCCAATCTTACTTCTGCCACCTCTAAAGTCACTGTTGTGGATGAATTACCTACTCCTCGCGAGCCTCAGTTTCCTCCAGATGCTGGACACAATTGAAAGCACTCAGCCCAACAAATGTGTGGGAACAAATGAAGAGCCAGTCAGAGTTGCATTATGAATTTTGTGGGCCCCTTCCACCATTACACATTTTCATGGGCTCTAAAAATTTATCTTTTTCTAGTATGAGGGGAAAAAATGATAACATTTTCTTCACTCTAAAAATTCTGTGCATGCCCTCTGCTGCCCTCCCTCCCCGCTGCCTGCCTCCACCCTCTACCTCCCCACCACCTCCCCACACATACAGCTCCCTGCCTTTCCTCTCGCCTCCCTTTTTTTGTCCCCACGGAAGGATCTGTGCACGGCCACAGTCTCCTGTATCTCATGGCCCTGGTATTGTTTCAGCTGTCTCATCTCCCAGCTCTGTTGGAGCCCTCCTGTTGAAGAATCCACTATGGATCTCAGAATCTTGGAACACTAAATTGTGAGTGTTCTCCAGAGATAGAACCAATATCATATGTCCATAGATACGGGGGCGGGCGGAGGGTTATTCAGGGAATTGGCGCCTGTGATTGTGGTGGTTGAGGAATCCTGTGACTGGCCTTCTGCAAGCTGAAGAGTCTGGGAGGCTGGTTGTGCAGCTCAATCCAACTTTGAAGGCCTGAGAACCTGGTGGGTGGCAGGCATCCAAAGGCCGGGGGCCTGGAGTTCTGTTGTCCAGCGCAGTAGATGAGCGTAACCCAGCTCCAGGAGTTAGACTGACCCATTTGCCTTCTCCCCATTTTTGTTCCCTCTGGGTCCCCAGTAGATTGGTGGTGCCCACCCACACTGAGGATAGATCCTCCCTACCTTGCCCACCCAGACTCACATGCTAATCTCCTCCGGAAACACCCTCACAGACACGCCTCAAAATAATGCTTTACTAGGTTTCTAGGTATTCCCTAAGCCAGCCAAGTTGACATCTAAAACCATAGACACTGATGCTTCACACCCCAAAGACCTGAACACAGGAGTCCCTGTTTGTGCCAAAACTCTGAGTTTCAGTATGGTGTGAGTCCTGTCTCTGAAAGCTGATGGGGCCCAGGAGAACCTCAGGTAGGGAGACTGGGAGGATCCGGGTCTGCCCCACAGACAGGTGCCCAGGTGTCTGAGCTGGGCCTGGCATTCGTGCCACTAGGTTGGGGGTGGGGGCATTAATCACTCATAGTCTAATTGCTCCTTTTGGACCAGGTGTGGTGGCTCGTGTCTATAATCCCAGCACTTTGGAAGGCTGAGGAGGGTGGATAGCCTGAGCTCACATGTGTTCAAGACCTAGAGCTAGAGTGAGACCCCATCTCTAAAAAAAAAAAAAAAAAAAAATAGCCAAGGGTTGTGGTGGGCACCTGTAGTCCCAGCTACTCAGGTGGCTGAGGCAAGAGAATTGCTTGAGCCCAAGAGTTTGAGGTTGCTGTGAGCTATGACACCACAGCATTCTACCAAGGGTGACAAAGTGAGACTCTGTCTCAAAATAATAATAATAATTGCTCATTTTGGACACATCTTCTGGGCCAACCACTAGGCTTGGGATGTCATGTTCATAGTCTCACTGACTCCTCATCACACCCCATTCTGTTTTATACCCAAGGAAACTGCAACTCAGAGAGGCTGAGTAACTCGTTCAAAGTCCCAGAACTACCAAGGTGGGACTGGGATGCAGTTTTCTGCTTCCCAAGCCAGGGGCCTTTCTACCCTGCCCCTGCCGGAAGTGACGGAAGGCATGTGGAAGAGACTTTGAGGGTGTGCAGAATGTGTGGGGCAAGTGCGAGTCAGGTCCAATGAGCAGGAAAGAGGTCCGGGGAAGGATGTAACAGGTGTACTCCTGGGGCAGGGTGGGCTGAATGGGGCGGTGGCAGGTGGGCAGAGGGGAGGCGAGCTTGGCCAGGTGCAGCTATTGCTGAACACATCAATAGTTATTTCACTTCATCACTAAGCTGCCCAGGGCCAGGTCTGTTTACCCACAAACCACAGTAGATGCTGAGCTCAGCCCACACCTGCCCCATTCTGAGACCACTGATTGCCTCTGAAAGAGCAGCCCAGAATCACAAAGGAAGGAGGCTAACGGCCAGGCAGAGGCCTCTGGCTTGAGGTTCACCTAAGGAAGGGAGTTCTTCTTTAGGGACAGGGAGCCCATACCCATACCCGAATCACACCACAGGTAGCTTTCGGTGTGGATGATCCACCCCACAGTGGAACCCATCAGTTTCACAGCCACCCCAGAGAACTTCCTAGAAATAAATCAGACCATGCCCATCTCTGCCTCCACCTTTGATGGCCTCTCATCAGCTAAGATGAGTGAAGTGCCAACTCCTTTGCAGGGCTTTCACCAGCCAGCAGCGTCTAGATCTGTGCTCTCCAATATGGTAGCCATCGGCCACATGTGACTATCGAGCCTTTGATATGTGGCTGCTCTAAAAACCTCAGGCCTATTTCATATTGGAACATATGATGGGCAACAAGGCCCCACATGGGATGGACCCTGTAGACCTCTGCCGTCTCCAGCCTGGCTGAGCTGAGCCCTGTCCATCCTTCCCACCCCTGCCACAGGGCCTTTGTGTGTGCCAAAGTACTCTCCTCATCCACTGACACTCTGCTGGTGAACCCATGTCATGTCAGATCCCCATGCTGTGGCCTCTTGTAGCACCATGTCCCTCTCACCATTGGTTGCAGTCAACATCTTCCACTTGGCAAATGGCTTGTCCCACTCCAGACTCAGCTCTAGGAGTGAGGAGACTGTGTTGGTTTTTACCCACTTTTTGACACCCCAGTGCCTCACATGCTGCCTGATGCGTTGCAGGGATGAAGGCATTTGGTGAATGAAATAAACAACTGGCTCTGTGGATGAGCAGCGGGTGCTCAGCAACGTCTGGCTGAACAGCAGCACCGAGCAAGGATCAAGCACAGAACATCTATCCGGCTGGTGCTTTCTCACCGCATGTGGCTGCCACCGTGATGCAGAGGTGGCATGAAACCCTGATGCTGTGAGCTCCCAGGGCACAGGTGCTGAGCAAGGGACTGGGGAGGGCAGGCTGCCTGCAGGAGCAGACTCTGAGTAGCACCATGTGGTCATTAAACTCCTGGGCTGTGGGGTCAGAGCGACCTGAGTCTGAATCCCAGGAGTATAATAGTAGCTTCTATTTACTCCATTCTAAATGCCAAGCCCCCTGCTAAGAACTTCATGCTTGTTTGATTGTCTCTCAACCCTGAGCAGACAGCATATTACCATTTAAGTTTTATGTGAGGAAATTGAGACCCAAGGAGGTTAACTAACTTGCCCAAGGTCACCGGTTGAGGTAGGATGTGACCCCAGGGAATCTGACTTTAGAGGTTGCTCCACGTTTAGAAGGATAGAGCACTGGCTCAGCACCTGTGGCTCAAGCGGCTAAGGCACCAGCCACATACACCTGAGCTGGCAGGTTCGAATCCAGCCCAGGCCCGCCAAACAACAATGATGGCTGCAACCAAAAAATAGCCGGGCATTGTGGTGGGTGCCTGTAGTCCCAGCTACTTGGGAGGCGGAGACAGGAGACTCGCTTAAGCCCAGGAGTTTGAGGTTGCTGTGAGCTATGATGCCATGGCACTCTAACCAGGGCAGCAGCTTGAGGCTCTGTCTCAAAAAAATAAAAATAAAAATAAAGGATAGAGCACTTACAATGTGCCAAGTGCTTTCCTAGAAACTTCACAAATACATTTTTTGTTTTTTTTTAGAGAAAGAATTTCACTTTGTCACCCTTGGTAGAGTACCGTGGCATCACAGCTCACAGCAACCTCTATCTCTTGGGCTTAGGCAATTCTCTTGCCTCAGCCTCCCAAGTAGCTGGGACTACAGGCGCCTGCCACCTCACCTGGCTTTTTTTTTTTGTTGCCGTTTGGCTGGGCCCAGGTTCAAACCCACCACTCTTGGTATATGGAGCCAATGCTCTACTCACTGAGCCACAGGCACTGCCCTACAAATACATTTTTTTTTGGTTTTTGGCCGGGGCTGGGTTTGAACCCGCCACCTCCAGCATATGGGACTGGCGCCCCACTCCTTGAGCCACAGGCGCCACCCCTACAAATACATTTTTATGTGCAAAGTTTTAAATCTGTATTTGTATAACTCATTTCATCCCATAACAACCCTCTGAGGTGGGTATCATTATCCCCTTCTTACAAGTGGAGAAACTGAGGCCCAGAGAGGTTAAGCAGCTCTGGTCACTCTGCCAGGGAAAGTGGCAGGGCTGGGTGGAACTTGGGCCTAATGAACTAGAATTTGTGCTTTTAACCACTTCGCAGCTTCTGCTCAATGAACAGACGTTATTATTATTATTGTTTTCCTGGGATCTTGTGAGGTGGAGAAGGGAAGGGTGCCTACCCTTTGATCTGGGAAGGGCAATGGGAGTGAAGACTGAGGGCTGGGGATGAAGATGGACACATTTGGAAAGGCAAGTGTCAGATTTGGTGAGAGGATGGGATGGTGAGGGCCCCAGCCCCATGGGGACATGTGTCCAGGGAGGGCTGGAGTGAAGACTAAATAAGACTAAATGTGACAGTTGTATAGGGAATTAAGCTATGGTGGCCCATGGCTGTAGTCCCAGGTACTCAAGAGGCTGAGGTGGGATAGTCACTTGAGCCCAGGAGCTCAAGACCAGCCAAGGCAATTAAATATAACAAGACCTTGTCTTTAAAACAAATAAACGGTGGGGGCGGCGCAGGGGGTTCAAACCTAGCCCCGGCCAAACTGCAACCAAAAAAATAGCCAGACATTGTGGTGGACGCCTGTAGTCCCAGCTACTCGGGAGGCTGGAGCAAGAGAATCTCCTAAGCCCAAGAGCTGGAGGTGCTGTGAGCTGTGATGCCACAACATTCTACCGAGGGCGACAAAGTGAGACTCTATCTGTAAAAAAAACAACAAAAAACCAACCAACCAACCAAACAACAACAACAAAAAAATGGTGGCTCATGCCTGTAATCCTAGCACTCTGGGAACCCGAGGTGGGCAGATCGCCTGAGCTTACAAGTTCAAGACCAGCCTGAGCCAAGAGTGAGACCCTACCTCTAAAAAGTAACCGGTGTTGCAGCAGGCACTAAAGTCCCAGCTACTTGGGAGGCTGAGGCAAGAGAATCAGTTGAGCCTAAGAGTTTAAGGTTGCTGTGAGCTATGATGCCATAGCACTCTAGCAAGGGCGACAAAGTGAGACTCTGTCTCAAAAAAAAAAAATAAATTAAATAAATAAATAAAAGAACAAAAAAAAAATAGGGCAGCACCTGTGTCTCAAAGGAGTAGGGTGCCAGCCCCATATGTTAGAGGTGGCGGGTTCAAACCCAGCCCTGGCCAAAAACTGCAAAAAAAAAAAAAAATAATAATAATAATAATAAAATAAAACAAACAAAAATCCCTATTTTATGGATTCCGTGTGAGATGTTTGAAAACTAGGAATATCAGAGCCAGAATGGCTGGGTAGACTTTGGAAAGCGACTTAACCTCTCTGTGCCTCCATTTCCTCCATGGGGTTGCTATTTGGATGAAAGGTAATATAATAAATACAAAGCCCCGACAGAGTGTTTGGCACGAAGCAGCCCCTTAATACATCTCATTTCTCTCCCTTCCTCTGGCTCTAGGATGAGCTCCCCAAACCCTAAGCTGTATCAGAATCAGGGCTAAAATCAGCCTCGAGACCCCAGAGCAGTCAGTGAAGGAGGAGAAAGGCAGGGAAAAGTCACGCTACCCAGTTCCAACGTGTGTCCAAGACCAAGGAAAAAGAATCCTTCTAGTTTATTTCCTTCTCCTTCCTGCCGTGTCAACTCAGGGTTATATAACTGAACTTCTCTGCGAGCTACCCCCTGGGGGCCTCCAGGAGGCAGAGTTGGCAGTGACATAAATAAATATTTCCGTGCTCGCTGCCCCTGGCCTCGGGTTCTGAGCAAACACCACAGCCTGAAAGGGAGGCCGTGACAAGGAGAAAGCTCTGGGCTGCAAGTCACAGGACCGTGTTCCAGGACCAGCCCTGCCTGCCTCGAAGGACGTGGACAGGTCGCAAGCCAGCACCCAGTTAGATGAGTTTTCTTTTTTTTTTTTGTAGAGACAGAGTTTCACTTTATTGCCCTCAGTAGAGTGCCGTGGCATCACACGGCTCACAGCAACCTCCAACTCCTGGGCTTAGGCGATTCTCCTGCCTCAGCCTCCCGAGTGGCTGGGACTACAGGCGCCCGCCACAACGCCCGGCTATTTTTTGGTTGCAGTTTGGCCGTGGCCGGGTTTGAACCCGCCACCCTCGGTATATGGGGCCGGCACCCTGCTCACTGAGCCACAGGCGCCGCCCCAGTTAGATGAGTTTTCACAACAGCGTGACCTGTACCCGAGGAAAGATGCCAGCGCGGCTGGGGGGCGTGGAGCCTTTGGGCAGTTCTCCCTGTGGGTAGAGTAAAGCCCACGCCCCTCCCCACAGACTGGCATTTGAGGTCCTTCACAATTTGGACCCGTCGCCTTTCTCCTGGCTCTTTTGGGGCTATTGGGCTTTCCCCAACAGGATTTGTCCAATATCCTCTGCCCCTTCCTTCCCCCTTGAACGGGATGTGTGGTACAGCAGAGGAAGAATGGGCTCTGGAATGGTCCATTCACAGCAGCTGTGAATTCTGGCTTAGCTGAGTCACCTCGGGCTCATGCCTTAACCTCTCCAAGCCTGTTTCCCCAACGGTAAACTAGACTTTGTGTCTTATTCCTTGTGACCATCAACAGAGATAATTGTTGATAATAATTGATAATTGTTGATAAAGCCGGTTACTTAGCTTTACTGTATCTACCAGGCATGTGTAAGGGTTTTGCACCGTGTAAGTCATTTAGCAAAGCACACTAGCCCTCTGGCAGAGTGTCCTTTTTCTTCAAGTTGATTCTTTTTATCTCCAAGACCTTCCTAAAACCTCCCCTCCTATCTCCAGTTGGTCGGACTCTTCTGGGAATCTTCACAGTGTCTCATAGACACCTTAGTTATGGCACTTGTCACGTGGAGGTATTGTCATTAGTGGACAAGTCTGGCTTCCATTCTATTCTAAGTGCTCCCTTTCTTGGTCATGGCCATACTGCTGGCACCCAGAGAAAGGCCTGCACTTGAATGGAAAAATGGGGAAGTGTGTGCATGCGTGCACACAGGCTGCGTGGGAGACACACTTAACCAGGTGCCCGAGGACGGGTTGGCTCTGAACATACACTTCGCTCTCTGGGCTTTGAATCCCTGAGCTCAGAGAATGGGCCATCAGATCCCCTCTCAGTCCTGTGCAGACTGAAGGAGCAACTCGCAGACTCCTCTGGACGCCTGTCCGGCTTGGACTTGGACCATATTTTCTAGTCAAAACCAGGATACTTGTCCCAGAAAAGTATTTGTGGGCCACAAGGCATCCAAGAGGGGATCTGGAAGCTTAGGAATAAATGTAGAAACACTGGATTTGCCAGGATATGAACTGTCAAATAGTTCCAGTATCTGGGCAGTTACAGGATATCAGCTTCCCAATCCCTGGGTCTGGCACAGGGTTGTATGTTCTTGAATTCAACAGGTCCTGGAAGCCTTATGATTCCTTCATGTTGCTAATTATGGCAGTCACTGTAGCTCCTCAGTCTGGCCAGTTCCGCAGTATTTTGGAAGCCTCCAGCCTTTCCAATATTTTAAAAGAATTAGGTATATAAAATCCCTCCTACCAAGGGGAGAACAGAGAGAGGGAAGGAGGGAGAGGGTGGAGAGTCACGGTGTGTGGCACACCTTTGGAGGGTGGGACACTATAAGAGGGATTTTATCTAACAAATGCAATCAGTGTAAGCTGGTTCTTTGTACCCTTAATGAATCCCCAACAATAAAATAAAATAAAATAAAATCCCTCCTACCTAAAATGCCACATACCACTTCGATTACTTGCCCTGAAGCTTGACTTACAAACCCTGAATTCCCATAGCTCCAGCAGCATCTTTTGGATTTGTTTCTTTTATTTTTTAAGTATTTCCTCTAAGAGCATTTTCAATGTGGGTCTTTGTGTATTTCACCTTCTGAAGCCTTATTTGCCTAAGAATATTTTTACTATGACCTCATGTTTGAATGACAATTTGGCTGACTTTAAAATTCTGGATCGAAAGAGTTCTTTTCTTCTATTCTTAATGACATTACTCCTTTCACTTCCTTTATCAGATGTTGTTACCGAGAAGTGTAAGGCCAGTCTGACTCTTGCTCCCTTGTAACTGATCAGTTATTTCTTTCTGCTCGTCCCTTTTGTTTTTCAAATTTGTAATTTTTTCTTCTTCTTCTTCTTCTTCTTTTTGGGTGGGGGGGGCAGAGTTTCACTATGTCACCTAGGTAGAGTGCTATGGCATCACAGCTCATAGCAACCTCAAACTTCCTTAAGTGATTCTCTTGCCTCAGCCTCCCAAGTAGCTGGGACTACAGGTGCCTGCCACAACACCCTGCTGTTTTTTGTTGCAGTTGTCATTGTTGTTTAGCTGGCTCAGGCTGGGTTCGAACCCACCAGCCTTGGTGTATGTGGCTGGTGTCATAATCACTGTGCTACGGGTGCTGAGCCCATATTTGTAGTTTCACCCTTATACCTGGGTATGGATTTTTTTCCTTATTCTTTTCTACTGTTTGATTATGTTATGAGCCCTTTTTCAGAATGAATCCACATTCCTTCATTTTTTCTTTAATTTTGGGGCCATTTAATCTCCGTTATTTCTTCACTTGTCTTTTCCTCGTCTCCACTTCTATTTGTCTTTTCTTTTGGGACTCCTACTTCTATTCTCCATATTGCTCAGCTTTTCTTTTTTTATTTGTTATCTCTTTACCTTTCCCTGCTGCTTTTGGGGTTTATTCTCCATCTGCTCATCCTATCTGCTGACACTCTTCAATGGAAGTTATGTACATTAGATTACTTTATTCCTGCATCTTCTCAATTGCTTTATTGCTTAGATTTGCCCTTTTCCTTTCCTACCTGGCAAAATGTGGCTTTCCCTTCAAGGACCTTTTTGAGATCTTTGTCCAGTTTTAGCTGCTGGGCTTCTCCTACTGTACCCAACCAGGGTAGACAACACATTTCATCCTGTAAACTTGGACCACTTTGCCAATTTGCTGACCTTGGCAGTGTCCTTGCACAACTTGAGCTTCATCATCCTTTTAGATGGGATAGAACACTGTATTTCTGCCTCAGCTCTTTAGAAGACATACTCTTACTGCAAATGTAGGAAGGTGCATTGAAATGCCTTTTACGGTTCTTACTACAACAAGAAGTCTCAAAGGGATTGAATTTCCATTTGGTCCCTTTTGCTTCAGCAATGGCCCAAAAAGGGTAGAGTCTATGACTTCCTGTTCTTGCATTATTTCACAAATCTCTTCCTGTACCTCCTTATATATAATTATCATGCTTTACTTTAAAATCTGGGTCCATCTGCTTCAATAATGCTGCTTCAGATGGGATATGAGGCTTGATTTGTTGTCTTATAGTAGTTGCACTTCTCAGGTGTCTATTTTGGCAGGTGAGTTCGAGTTCCCCTGGGGTACCAACTATCTGTCTGGTAATGTGCCCTGGGGAAGGGCTAAAAGCATACAGAGAGGTAAAAAGAGGAGGCTCAGGACAGAGAGCCATACCAACATCCTGGGCTATCCCCTCTGGCTGCCACTCTGCCAACTATAACCATCAGGCTTCCCAGAGAAAAGCAGGCTGTGGGGAGGGGCATGAGGGGCGCAGACTCCTCTGGTGGATCCACTAGCCTGGGGTGAGGGTCATTGGAGGCGCACTAATGGAGGAGGGGATACCTGAGTGCTTGCCCAGTGCTTGGCCATTTTGATCCATTCCTCACTCCAGCAGAGCTTTGAGCTGCCCCAGACTTTCCCAGGCTACAGTGATTTTCTCAAGATAGGGAGTAGGGACTGGACACAGACTAAAGGGCAGGACAGTGAGAGGGGTTAGAGTTCAGGCCCTGGGGTCCGTCAAACATTCATTCATTTTATATTGGAAGCCCATTTGTGCCTGGACATTGTGCTGGGGGATGAGAGACAGTAAGAACAGGACTGGTCCTTGCCCTCGAGGGTGTTAGGCTCTGACAACAAACTAACAGACTTGGATGCAAATCCCGACACCACCACCTGGGCAGCTCACTTTGTCTTTCTAAGCCTCAATTTCTTCATCTGCAAATGATCACAGCACCTATTCATAGGATCCCTGAGACAATGCTGTCAGTGATTAGCACAATGCCTGGCACACTGAAGGCTCTCCAAAATGTTAATTATTATTATTATTGGGATCGATGATGTTACTGGGAATGAGGTAGGAACTTGGAGCTGCTTCTAAAAAGATATATGAGTTGCCTTTCATTCTCTGGGCAAACAAGTTACCCTTAGGGTCTCTGACTGGAGAAAATGAGCAGGTAGGGCATCCAGAATTTCAGAGAAAGAATAGTGAGTGGGTTTTGTTCTTAGAAAATTTGCCATAAAAAACTAGCAAGGCAGAGAAACAAACAAAACAAGCTCCAGAGAGAACTACTAATACTACCAAAGCTGTTAAGATTTCAGATAACTGGTCTCTTTTTTTTTTTTTGCAGTTTTTGGCTGGGGTTGGGTTTGAACCCACCACCTCCAGCATATGGGGCCAGTGCCCTACTCCTTTGAGCCACAGGCGCTGCCCGACAACTGGTCTCTTTCCCTGGTTCTCTGTTTGTCTGTCCTTTTCCTTCCTTCCTTCCTTTCTTTTCCTTTTTAAAAATCGAGACAAGGTGTCTCCAGGTTACAGTGCAGTGGCCTCATCATAGCTCATTGCAACCTCAAACTCCTGGGCTCAAGCAATCCTCCTGCTTCAGCCTCTTGAGTAGCTGGGATTACAGGTGACTGTCACGACACCTACCTAATTTTTCTATATTTAGTAGAGGCAATATTGCTCTTGCTCAAGCTGATCTCAAACACTTGAACTCAAGGGAGCTCCTTTCTCTGACTCCCAGAGTGCTAGGATTATAGGACTGACCAACGTGCCTGGCCAGGTCCCTCCTGGGGATGCTGAAACAACTGCAGAAGGTGTGGGCAGCGGTGTGGTGGACAGCACGCAGCTACGTGTGGGTGCCTAGGAAGCTCTCAGCCAGCTAGAGTTAACCATTTGCTTTCCTCTGGGAACTGCAGACAGAAACCTTAGGAAACCTCAGGAAACCTCCAGGAGTGTCATGGGCAGAGTAAGGGAAAATGTCATACAATTGCTTTTCGTTGCATGACAGACTGAGTAGATACCTCCAGGTGGCTGATTTTTCTGTTTAGTAGAGATGGGTCTCACTCTTGCTCAGGCTGGTCTCGAACTCCTGAGCTCAAGCAACCCACCTGCCTCAGCCTCCCACAGTCCTAAGATTACAGGTGTGAGCCACTGGGCCAGGCCAGAAATTGTTTCTTATTAAGTGATTGCTGTGGCTACTTGGCTATTATCATCTCTGGTTAATAAATTAGGAAACTGAGGCTCTGAGAAGCAACGTGGCTTGAGGTAGAGGACAAGGCTTTTCCCCTACTCTTTTTCAACCCTCTTCCCGGCTAATGCCCCCATTCACAGCCAGCGCCCCAGAGCAGGGCATGCTGGCCGCCCACAGCCCTGAGGCCTTGTATGGCAGGTGCTACCCATCCAGGGCCCCTGCAGCTCAGGTGTGTCCTATGCAGGCGGGAGGCCCCGCTGAGCAGAACAGGCCTCTCTTAGAGATTGGCACTCCCTGTCTTCCTTCCCTAGGCCAACTTCAGCCACTACCCTGGGAACTTCAAACCTCAGGAAGTTCCAGCCCCACCCCCTGCCCTGCTCAGGGATTCATGAGGCTCACTGACCAGCTCCTTCCTCGGCTAGGTCCCTTTCCTGTCATCTTGCCTCTTCCTGCCTACCTGGGATTTATACTTCTGATCAGGAATTCATTTCAGAGCAAACAAGGGATCATCCTACCAGGTCCTGAGGACAGCAGGATTCCCAAGGCTGAAACACTACCAACATGGAGACAGGATAGATGGCGATGGGGAAACTGATGAGGGAAATATGCACAGGGCTTGGAGATTGTCCAGGAAACATAAACATGTTGCCACTGCTACGCTGGCGTGAGAGGCCCTCCGACGGCAGCATGAAAAGTGCCTATCTTAACACAGGCGCTTCTGGCCCTCCATAGTTCAGCCCAATTTAAGGAGGTTTCTATTTTGGATATTTTTCTTCAATATCAAACATATATATTTTTTAAAAATCAGGTGAATGTATTGTAATTTTGGATCTTTTTTTTTTCATCATACATGAGCTTTTTAGAAATTAAAAGGATTTATTGAGCAACTTAAAATCCATTTTTTTTTTTTAATCTTCCTTCCCTTGTTATTGGAAGATTGGAAAATAAAGAAAAGTTGCTGGCAGCACCTGTAGCTCAGTGGGTAGGATGCTGGCCACATACACGGAGGCTGGTGGGTTCGAACCCGGCCTGAGCCAGCTAAATAACAATGACAACTGCGACAAAAATATAGCCGGGCATTGTGGCGGGCACCTGTAGTCCCAGCTGCTCGGGAGGCTGAGGGAAGAGAATTGCTTAAGCCCAAGAGTTGGAGGTTGCTGTGAGCTGTGATGCCACAGCACTCTACCCAGGGTGACAGCTTGAGACTCGATCTCAAAAAAAAAAAGAAAGAAAGAAAAGTTGCTGCATTGACAAATCCCAGGGAATTTTACCACCCACCACAGTGTCAAAAGAACTTGGAATTAGGAGACATGGATCTTCCCTACATGACCTTGAATGTTGTCTCATCCTCTCCAGATGGTGGTTTCCAAACCTTGAAAATGAGGGTGCTCTCTCCAGTACATTTCAGGGTCTCAATAGCTCTACCATTCTGTGGCTGCGTCTCAGGAACAATGGGAGGGGACCCAGCTGGGATGTTGCTTTCCCCCTCTCAGAGCTCCAGGAGCAGCGACATCATGTCCAGGCCTCTCCCTTGGGTGTAAATGTCTAGAATGCCCTTCTCTGAGAAAAGGCACTGAGGGTGGTGGGAGAGAGGGCAGAGATGTCAAACACGTGAGAGGGGCTGGCAGTTGGTGGAGATTAGACAATGAAAACTGAAGTTCAAGGTCAGTTTGGTCAGAATCTCCTCTCTCATAGCCAAGAGGCAGCCTGGGCTTATGCATTCCACCGTATCCCTTGAGCACCTGCTATGCTATGGGCAGAGGCTGGGCTAAGTCAGAAGAAGTTTACGGAAAGTGCTACAAGGAGGACACTGCGTCCTGTCTCTGTATCCGTGCTCCCCTAAGCCTCCCTGCTTTCCAGGGGGGTGGGAACCCAACACAGCTGCTTGCCAGGAAGTCAGAAAACTAAAGACCCCTAAACTGTACTTGAAGTGGTTCTACCTCTAGCATACAGCTTGCCACCAGTCTGAGGCAGGGTCCATGTGGTGGTGCAGAAACCAGAACTGACCAAGATGAAAAGCTGTTGATGGGAAATTATTACATCAGATTCCCACTGTGTGTCTGGCCCACCACACTGCCTCCCTCCAGCTCACCTCACCACTAACCAGCACAGAGCCCAGCAGGGACAAGGTAAAGAACGCCCCAGCCCATGACGGGTCATAGCAGCCCCTTCCCTTTTCTTCTTCCCCTCCCATCAGGTAGTCATGGCCCTTTGCCATCTGTGGGCTGCCCCTCTATCCCCTCTCCTTACCCCTGCAACTTCGGGTGGACACTTAGAGAACATGAGAAAAGTATGACCCACTTAGACTTCCAGCTCCTTCATCTACTCCCAAGTGGCTCTGGGGTCAAGATTCTAAGATGTTATACCTGTGCTCTGGCTGGGCCCATCACTTTGCCACTGACACACACACACACCTCAAGAGGAACTGCCTGGAATCTCTTACACTGCACTTCTGTTCCATCCACTGTGACCACTGTGTCCCACCTCCACACCCACCCATCAGTACCGGGCCATCTCTAAATCCACTACTCTTTGTTACCTATTCACCACGTCTCAAGCTTAGTACTTCACATTCATTCATTCAACAGCTGCATACGAAGACACTGCATGCTGGGCACCAAGCTGGGGCTGGGGATATAACAGTAAGCCAAATAGACATGGTTCCTGCATCCAAAGAGCCACAGTGTAGCAGAAATTAATACCTAGTATTTGTTGAGTGCCTGGTCTATACGGAAACTGTACCAAGCACTTTATATGGATTATCTGACTTAATCTGTCAGAGAAATTGTTTCATTAAGGAGCACATCAAACTGAACCACAGGGCAAAGACTGGATTTGCCCAAGGCTAAAAAGATAGCCCTGGATCAGGGCCATGGCAGGGATTCCAATCCCACGGTGACTCATTCCACAGCAGGGCTCTAACCACTACTTTTCCTCTCCCAGACCCACTCAAATTCCACCTCCTCCTAGGAGTTTTCTGGAACCTTCCTCCTAGACTCAAGGGCTTCCTTGGTCTCTCTAATCCAGCACTCATAGTCCACATAGCCATCTCCTCCTCCCACAAGGATGCCCAGAGAACTTCGCCAGATTCCTCCCGAGCTGCTGCGGGTGCCTGGTGAACTTGGTGATCTGAACCCTGGTGTCTTTCTTTCTTTTTTTTGAGACAGAGTCTCAAACTGTCGCCCTCAGGAGAGTACTGTGCTGTCACAGCTCACAGCAACCTCAAACTCTTGGGCTTAAGTGATTCTCTTGCCTCAGCCTCCCAAGTAGCTGGGATTACAGGTGCCCAGCACAACACCCGGATATTTTTGTTGTTGTTGTAGTTGTCGTCGTTGTTTTAAGCTGTCCTGGGCCTGTTCGAGCCCGCCAGCCTCTGTGTACGTGGCCGGCGCTCTACCCACTGATCTACGGGCGCCGCCCCCTGGTGTGGGTTTTCATCTTGTTGAATCGCAGATCTTCCCGAGGGGCCTCAGCACAGAGCTGACACATCAAGACGCCCATTTCACAGATGAGGGAAACAGAGTCCCTACTACTGAGTGAAAGTCCTATCTCTTCTGCGGGTCCGATCAGCTCCCTTTTCTTCCAGAGAGCCTGGGTTCCTCTGCTGCCAGAGGCTTCGGTATGGGGTTGGGACTCAGAAACGATATGCTTACTGATAATTTCAAGCTCCAAATGCAGGCTGGCTCTAGCAGCGCTTCTCCGCGCTCTGCTTAGCTTCATTAGAGCTCTGGGCACCTGCACTTATCCCCTTATCTCCAAACCCCACTAAAGGCGATTAGTCTCCCTCCCACCCACCCACCCTCAAACCACCACCTTTGTGCTCAAATATCAGGCACTTGCTTCAACAAAGGTGCAGGAGAGGCCGGGGATCCCTCATCCCCAAACCCCGGCTCTCCTTGGTCCAGCTCGGCCGGCAGATGGACAGCGGCCGCCGTGCCCGAGCCGGGCCGCACCTTGCTCCCGCAGACCCCGGCACCTCCTACCTGCTCCGCGGACCCCGCTCGGCGAACCCCGCTCGGCCCCGCTGCGCTCCCGGCCTGGGTGGCTGCGGCCGCCGCTGCCCCGCGCCGCACACCCCGGGATCCCGCCCCCGCCTGGGGGGTCCCGCCCCCAGCCCCGCCCCGCCCCGTGCAGGTGATTCCGGAGCCTGGGGGCCTCTCTGGGGGCGCCGGGGTCCAGCACACTGAAGCGGCGGCGCCTCCCGGTGGTGTCCCCGCGCCTCTCCCGGGCCTGGGTCCTTTTTGAGACTCCAATTCTGGCACAGTCACCAGACCAGGCTTCCAGGTCAGACTTCTCAGGGGACAAAAGAGGAAGGGCCTTGCAAACAGATGCCCAGGCGAGCTCCTGGCAGTTTGTGTAGGTGGCTTTCAGGAGCATGACGTTAACCTGATTGAAGGATTTGGGGACGGATTGGGGTTTAGATAATCACAGAATGTTGCACTAGGCGGAAACACTTGGCAACCCTCAAGTGTCAAGAACTCGGCCCATGAGAAATCAAGGACTCCCTCCTCCCAGACTGCTCGGTTTCCCGCCGCATCCTGACCCGGGACTGCACCCCTGGCGCGCGGGCACTTCCTAACTGTCTGTAGAAAGAGGGAAGGGATCTGAGAGCGAGGAACCTCAACCCCTCTTCTTTTAGAAACAGGGACACTGAGGCCCAGGAAGCAGAGGTGAGCGCTCAAAGTCACGTGGCAGGTTAGTAACAGGAGTAGATATTAGTTTCCTCATTCTGTGTTGGAATTATATCCAGAAAGTAGTGGTTATGGCATGTTGCTTTGCCACTGAGCGCCTGTGGGAGGCTTTCAAAGCCCTGGTCACTTCCTCCCCAGCTGGCTAGGAACTGAGAAAGAGTTCCCTGTATTTTTCTAGGAAACTCCACTCTAGTATATATTAATAAATTGAGAAGTATAATTCTGTTACACAACTTCTTCGCCAAAGATGTGAAACACAATCCTTGGCTTCAAGAGCTTCTCCCTGGGGGTGGGATTGGGCGGCGGTGGGGAGGGATGCAGACCTGGCTACAGGAGAGGCTGCAGTGGGGAGGAGCTGCTGGGAGCCCACCCTGGCCCTGAGGTCTGAGTTCCAGACAACATGGCACTGTGGGCAGTGTGTGGGGCCAGGGCTCAGGGGTGAGCCTGTCTCAGGTTCTAATTCTGACTCCATTGCTTACTAATTGCAAAGCCTTGCGCAGTTGCTCACGCCTGTAATCCTATCACTGTGGGAGGCTGAGGTGGGTGTATTGCTTGAGCTCATGAGTTCAAGAATAGCCTGAGCAAGAGCAAGACCCTATCTCTAAAAACATGGCTCAGCTCCTGTGGCTCAAGCGGCTAAGGCACCAGCCACATACACCTGAGCTGGTGTGTTCCAATCCAGCCTGGGCCGCCAAATGACAATGAAGGCTGCAAACAAAAAATAGCCGGGCGTTGTGGCGGGCCCCTGTGGTCCCAGCTACTTGGGAGGCGGAGGCAGGAGAATCGCTTGAGCCCAGGAGTTGGAGGTTGCTGCGAGCTGTGATGCTACAGCACTCTACCCAGGGCGACAGCTTGAGGCTCTGTCTCAAAATAAATAAATAAATAAAAACAGCCAGGCGTTGTGGCAGGCACCTGTAGTCCCAGCTACTCGGGAGGGTGAGGCGAGAAAATCGCTTGGGCCCCAGAGTTTGAGGTTGTGAGCTATGATGCCTCTACTGAGGGTGACAATGTGAGACTCTAATAATCATAATCATAATCATAATTGCCAGGTAAAAGGAATTTTGAAAACCTCTTGAGACTCATTTTCCTTCTGTAAATGAAGATAATGTACTTAGTTCAGTATAGTTGCGGTGAGGATTAGAAATGAGATAAAGGTTGCAGAGTGCTACGTAAATGGGAGGATTACTATTCTAAGTGGTAGTCGGACTTGGGATGGGGATATGATGACGCAAAGGGAGCCTTGGCATCTCTGGGTAGGAGACGATTCAGTGGCCTCAGTCTTCTGTTACTTATGGCTCTGCTCTACCTGCTGCTTTCTCTCCATAGGACACCTGCCAAGTCAGAATGAGTTTGTGCACAATGACAGTGAGGGACTTAGGAATGGAGCGTTCCTTTCACCAGCCTTCCCATAGCCAGATCTCTCTCACACACACACACACACAGACGCCATGCCTAGGGAGGAAGAAACATAAAAATGCTCGAGATGACCCTCACCTCTCAGCTTATTCACTCATTTCATACTAGGGAATATTCACAAAGGGCCAGGCTCTTTGCAAGGGGATAGGGCAGTGTCAGTGGTGGTCCCTCCCTGCCCTCACCTTCCAGTGGGGTTAGGGAAGAACAGTTTATCCAAGCACAAAACTGGGTAACATAAAAGAAAAATTACCTGTGCCACAGTAGCTCACACCTGTACTCCTAGCGCTCTGAGAGGCCAAGGCAAGAGGATCTTTTAAGCTCAGGAGTTCAAGACCAGCCTGAGCAAAAGCGAGATGCCATCTCTACCAAAATCAGAAAAACTGGCTGGGCGTTGTGGCGGGTTCCTGTAGTTCCAGCTATTTGGAGGCTGAGGTAAGAGGATCACTCGAATCCACGATTTTGAAGTTGCTGTGAGCTGTGACACCATGGCACTCAACTCAGAGCAACAAAGTGAGACTCAGTCTCAAAAAAAAAAAAAATCTGTGAAAAGTTCTGTGAAAGAGATAATTCCTGCTATTATTGATCACTGTGAGTGGGAGGGCAGGGGCTCCTTCAGGAAGAGAGGAAAGGATATTCGGCCAGGAGAGAACAGGTGACTTGAGATCTTAGAGACAAGCAGACAAGAGGGGCTGGAGCTGGGGAAGATTGTAGAAGGGGATGGGTATCAGTATGTGCAAAGTCCGTAAGGCCAGTGTGGCCAGCAGGAGTGAAGGTCAGGGGAGAATGGACAGCCTGAGGTCAGAGGCAGGTAGAGCTCAGCTGTTGTGAGGTCTTACAGGTCTGAGAGAAGAGTTTAGGGAAGGGCATGAGGGTATTCAGAAAGGCAACAACCTGATCTGACTTACTGTTTTTTTTTTTGAGACAGAGTCTGAATTCTGTTGCCCTGGCTGGAATGCCACAGCGTCAACCCAGCTCACAGCAATCTCAAACTCCTGGGCTCAAGCAATCCTCCTGCCTCAGCCTCCGAAGTAGTTGGGACTACTGGTGCCCACCACCACACCTAGCTAGTTTTTCTATTTTTAGTAACGACAGGATCTCACTTTTGTTTAGGCTAGTCTGGAACTCCTGAGCTCAAGCAATCCTCCTGCCTTGGCCTCCCAGATTGACCTGCATTTTTAACAGATCACTCTGGCTGTCTGAAAAGAACAGAATGGGGGAGTCCAGGCAGAAGCATGGCATGGAATGGGGGTTGAGCATGGAGGCAAATGGCAGAGGTCAGATTTGGTATATATTCTGGAAAGAGAACAGACAGGAACTGCTCACAGAGAAGGTTCAAAGGAGGCCAAGTAGTGGTTTGGTGGCTGAGGATCAACTCCTGCCCTGAGTTTCGGTGGCTTCCATGACCAGTCTTTTTTTTTTAGAGACAGAGTCTCACTTTGCTGCCCTCGGTAGTGCGCCCTGGTGTCACAGCTCACAGCAACCTCCAGCTCTTGGGCTTAGGCGATTCTCTTGCAACCTCCAACTCCTGGGCTTAAGCGATCTCAGCCTCCCGACTAGCTGAGACTACAGGTGCCCACCACAACACCTGGCTATTTTTTGTTGCAGTTTGGCAGGGGCCAGGTTTGAACCTGCTACCCTCGGTATATGGTGCTAGCGCCCTACTCACTGAGCAACAGGCGCCGCCCTCTTTTTTTTTTTTTTTTTTACACAGAGTCTCACTCAGTTGCCTTTGGTAGAATGTCATGGTGTCGTAGCTCACAGCGACCTCAAACTCTTGGGTTCAACTCATCCTCTTGCCTCAGCCTCCCAAGCAGCTGGGACTACAGGCTTGCCAGAATGCCAGGCAATTTTTAGAGAAGGGGTCTTGCTCTTGCTCAGGCTGGTCTTGAACTCCTGAGCTCAGGCAATCCACCTGCTTTGGCCTTCCAAAGTGCTAGTATTACAGGCATGAGCCATCGCACCCAGCCCCCCATGACCAGGATCTTAACTCTTTTCTGGCTGAGCTGGGTTATAGACCTTCTGGTCTCTCCTGGATTTGACACCCAAGTCCAAAGCCAGAGAGGTGAGGAAACATGCTGTTTCTTATGTACATTATTTAAACATTGGAAATGATCACAATTCCAAGTAATAGAGTGTGGCCAAGCTAGTTGTGCTTCATGATAGAAGCTCCAGCCATAAATGAATTCTCAGGCATTTCCAGGGCATAGAGATGCATGTACACGTATAAATAAATAGAAAATGAATATAGCACATTAAACTCTTAGAACTGTATGAAATCTATGCCTATATGCTGATTAAGATTCCAAGGGAATTTGGTGTAATATAAATAAATTGTGCTAATTTTCCATGTTCTTTTTCCTGTAAAGATGTTTGTATAAATCAGTTTTGTATGTCAATGAAAATTGCTCAGAAAATTACCCAACAAACCACCCCGTTTCAGCTGTACCATATGGACTCTTACGTACTGGGAGATTTTATTCTTTTTTTTAAAGAAACAGAGTCTCACTTTGTCACCCTCGACAGAGTGCTGTTATGTCACAGCTCACAGCAACATCCAGCTCTTGGGCTTAGGCGATTCTTTTGCCTCAGCCTCCTGAGTAGCTGGGACCACAGGTGCCTGCCACAATGCCTGGCTATTTTTTTGTTGCAGTTTGGCTAGGGCCGGGTTCAAACCTGCCACCTTCGGTATATGGGGCCGGTGCCCAACTCACTGAGCCATAGGCACCACCAGGGATATTTTATTCTTTAAAAACTGCTGCTGCCCTTGAAAGCAATGAAACGTGCTTATAAAATTACCCAACAAACCACCCCGTTTCAGCTGTACCATATGTATTCTTAGGTACTGGGAGATTTTATTATTTAAAAACTGCTGCTCCCCCATGAAAAATACCCAAATGCACAGAGCGATCTTTCCCTTTCCCCTTAGTGGAGACTGTTGCGGTGAACCCTGTTGCTGTGAACCAGCCTTTGAGCATCTGGATGTTCATCTCCCGGCCAGGATTGTCCAACCTTTCACTTCTCCCTTCAAAGCCTTAATCTGCCGTTTATGGCTTTTGAGATGGTTGCTGGGGAAACCAGCAAATGTCATGTAGGATTAGAATGCAATTGCAGGGGTAGACAAAGCACAGAGAATCATGAATCCAGAGAAACCCAAGTCCACGTTGATTAATCCAGTCCAAAAAATAAAAAAAAGAGGAAGCAAAGATACGTAGGCCCAAATGATTTTGAATTAAGTTCTTTACCTTACCTTTCAACCACGAGGGCGGAGGGGACAGCAAAGGCCAAAGGACACAGGTCATGCTTCTTAATTATCTACAGGTCACACCACGTGACTTTTCACATGGCTGTTCTCCAGCAACACGTGTATTAGGGGGTGGTGCCCAGGCAGGAGATCCAGAGGAGGGCAGACACTCCTCCCCCAGGCTGTCCTGCACGTGGATTAATTCCCATTTCACTTCTGGGAACATCTGGTGATGGAGGATGAGGAGATAAGAGGGTGTCAGGGGTTGTAACCCCAGCAAGCCACTTGATCTCTCTGGCCCTGTTTTTTTCTCATCTGGGAAATGGTAGCTCGGATTGCTTGGTCTAGTGATTTTCTTTTTTTTTTTTTTTTTTGTAGAGACAGTCTCACTTTATGGCCCTCAGTAGAGTGCCGTGGCCTCATACAGCTCACAGCAACCTCCAACTCCTGGGCTTAAGCGATTCTCTTGCCTCAGCCTCCCGAGTAGCTGGGACTATAGGCACCCGCCACAATGCCCAGCTATTTTTTGGTTGCAGTTTGGCTGGGGCCAGGTTTGAACCTGCCACCCTCGGTATATGGGGCCGGCGCCTTATCGACTGAGCCACAGGCGCCGCCGGTCTAGTGATTTTCAAATGGTGTGGTATGAGAGGATCTTAGGTGTGCCTCAAACTTTTTGAAGATCATTAATTGAATTATTTTTGAAAGAAGTTCAAAGCATAGTAAGTATATTCTTTTCTTTACTCTTTTTTTTTGGATAAACATCATTTAAGTGTGCTACAGAAGTTTAACTGTAGGTTCAAGTGTGCCATGAGATAAAAGAGGTTGAAAAGCGGGCGGCCCCTGTGGCTCATCGGGTAGGGCGCCGGTCCCATATGCCGGAGGTGGCGGGTTCAAACCCAGCCCCGGCCAAATTAAAAAAAAAAAAAGAGGTTGAAAAGCGTTGGCTTGGTCTCTGAGGCCTTTTCCAGCTCTGTGCTAAGTTTGGTGATCATGCCTGTTCCTTTAAACTCCCAGCCCAGGTAATTACCTGACAGCTTCCCCATTTCTAAAATGTACATCAGCACAAACAACTTGCACGTAATTACAAGGGAAAATCTTCTGTTCACAGAATGATGAGAAGCTGTAAATTAAGTTAAGCCCTCCTGCCATCAGCAAAGCCACTCTTTCTCACCTTGACAAAGTAGTTAGACCATTCATGGTGATCTCAGATACTGAATCCCTCTCCCCTGGTAACTTCCTGGTGCATACCCTAATATCACAGTCACCTTAGGAATCCCAGAGTGAAAGCAGAAAGAATACACACACACACACACACACACAAAAGAAACAAAGAAAGAAAAAGGAGAGAGAGAGAAAGAAAGAAAAAGTAAAAAGCTGGTGTAGTGGCTCACTTTGGGAGGCACAGGTGGGTGGATTGCCTAAGCTCAGGAGTTCGAGACCAGCCTGAGCAAGCACAAGACCCCATCTCTACTAAAAATAGAAAAACTAGCCAGGCATTGTGGCGGGTACCTGTAGTCTCAGCACTTGGGAGGCTGAGGCAGGAGGATCGACAGAGTTTGAGGTTGCTGTGAGCTATGACATCACGGCACTCTACCCAGGGCGACAGAGTGAGACTCTGCCTGAGAAGGAGAAGAAGAAGAAGAAATTTCAATAGCTCCTCTATTTACTTGCTGTGTGACTCAGACAGGTCTCTCAACCTCTCTGGGCTTCTGTTCTCTGTTCTATAATTCATTCACTCATTCAGTGAATATCTTCTGAGAGCCTATATGTACCTGCAATGAATGGAAGAGATGGTAATTTCTGTCCTGATGAAGCTTAAATTATTATTTTTTTTATTTTTTATTTTTGTAGAGACAGAGTCTCACTGTACCGCCCTGGGGTAGAGTGCCGTGGCGTCACACGGCTCACAGCAACCTCTAACTCTTGGGCCTACATGATTCTCTTGCCTCAGCCTCCCAAGCAGCTGGGACTACAGGCGCCCGCCACAACACCCGGCTATTTTTTTTTGTTGTTGCAGTTTGGCCGGGGCTGGGTTTGAACCCACCACCCTCGGCATATGGGGCCGGCGCCCTACTCACTGAGCCACAGGCGCCGCCCAGAAGCTTAAATTATTTTTTATTCATTTTTTAAGAGATGAGGGTCTTGCTATGTTGCCCAGGATGGAGCGCAGTGACTATTCAGTTTCCATCAGACTGCACTAAAACCTTGAACTCCTGGATTCAAGTGATGTCGCCCTCTGTAGAGTGCTGTGCTGTCACAGCTCACAGTAACTTTAAACTCTTGGGCTTAAGCAATTCTCTTGCCTCAGCCTCCCAAGTAGCTGGGATTACAGGCACCCACCACAAAGCCTGGCTATATTTTTGTTGCAGTTGTCATTGTTGTTTAGCTGGCCTGGGCTGGGTTCAAACCCACCAGGCTGGGTGCATATGGCCAGCACCCTACCCACTGAGCTACGGGCACCGCCCTCAGACTCTTTAGAAGCTAGGACTTCAGGTGTCACCACCATGCCCAGCAGAACCTTAACACCTCATAGCAGAAAAATGACAAAAATAAAGCAATTGTACAGCATGTTAGAGAAAAATAAGTGACCTAGAGAAACACCCGAAAATGTTGTGGTGAGAATGAATGAGCCCATTACATTACTTTGCCAAACAATAATAGGCTCTGAAAATATGAAAAGTAATTAAAGCATTGTGCGGGATCTGGGCAGAGACTTTACTAACACTCCTCGTCTGACCCTTTGTTTGACTCCTGCGCTTTCCCAGCCCTCTCACCTATGCCTGGCCTTCCATCAAGACCCCACGTCCTGCCATGAAGCCCATCTGACACCCCCTCCCCCAGTAAAAAGCAACGCCCTTCTCAGGCACCCTAACACTGTGTTTGCACCTGACCTAGGGCCAGCGATTCTCTCCTTCTACCACAGCTGGCTGTTCACGGATCTGTCTTCCTGTTCTGTTGTAGGCTCTGGGAGGGCAAGGGCTGAGGTTTATATTCCCCACTCCTACCCCTTACATTTTATGTTAATTTTTTTTTTTTTTTTTTGATGTTTAATTGCAAAACGAGCTTGTTTGCCTCATAGCGCCCTCTGCCTTGTATGGACTCTGCCTTTCTTACAGGCGGCCAGCAGGATTTATAGGAGAGATGCAGTAAGGGGTGCAGGTTAAGGGTCCAAGGCTCCAGGATCACTCCTGAAGTTGCTGAAGGCTTTCTTTTTGCCTAGAACTGCTTTGTCTAGGGACATCCAAGCATCACTCCGGTGAGAGGAGGCCATGTCTATGTAGACATTAAATGCTCCTGGAATTCAAGATTTTACTCCTTTTTATTCTGGGACCCACTTACCAGGCACCCAGGGGAATTAGAGGTGGGAATGACCTAGTCCCCAGCCTGCTAAAAAATCACAGAGCCCTGGCTGACTATCGGTCTGGACACTGTGGGATTTTTCTGGAAAGACTGGTGTCACCAGGGATCTGGTTCCAGGATGTGCAGATTAGGGCTGGGTGTTTTATCCTTCTCTTTATCCCTCTCTGCAAGGCAAGCTAAGCTCACAGCGCAGGGAGAGTGATGTCTGCATAGCCTGTCATGGCTTAGATGACAATGTCCTTGACCTCTATGGAACCCCAACAGCTCACACAACCTGTTCACTCTGTCATCGTGCAAGGCCAAGGAGTCAGGCGATGGGGTCAAGTTAGAGCATCTCTGCTACTACCAGCTGCACTTGCCAAGTGTCTTCCCACTCCCCGTGCTGTTCACTCCTACAGTTAACCTGCCAGAAAGGATCATTGCCCCCGTTTTACATACAAAATGACTTCACAAGATGTCCTGGTGAAGGGGGATTTTATTTTTATTTATTTTATTTATTTATTTTTTTTTAGAGACTGAGTCTCATTTTTGTCGCCCTTGGTAGAGTGCCATGGTGTCACAGGTCACAGCAACCTCCAACTCCTGGGCTTAGGTGATTCTCTTGCCTCAGCCTCCCAAGTAGCTGGAACTACAGGCACCCGCCACAACACCCGGCTATTTTTTTGCCGGGGCCGGGTTTGAACCTGCTACCCTAGGTGTATGGGGCCAGTGCCCTACTCACTGAGCCACAGGCACCGCCCTGAAGGGGAATTTTAAGCACAGCAATTGACTCAGAATCCCAATTTCTTTCCAAATTTGAAACACGCAGATCCTCAAGACTGCTCCCCCAGCCTGACCCCGGAGTCCCCTTAAAATCCTGGCCACCTGAGTTGAAAGGGAGTCATCTGTTCTTGGTGGCTGCTCTGCCTTTGGCATGTAATCCAGCTTTTTGGGCTTCGCAGATGAGAAAGCGTCTTACATCATAGAAGGGAAAGGGTCTTACATCATAGAAGGGAAAGGGGAACCAGGAGGAGTCAAGTACAACTTCTAACAGCCTCGTGCGTATACAGATAACCAGCGAAAGCAGAACATGTTCCAAAGAAAAATAATTTCACAAATCAAGAGACAGATAGCAAGTAAGTAACCACCAGTCAGGACAGCTGTGGGGATCCCAGAGAAGCGGCCAGCCTTGAGAGGTATGTGGCAGTGCCCCAAACATAACACTGGTCGTAAACAGGAAATATATTACAAATTGATTTCAAGGAGGCACCCATAGCTCAGTGGGTAGGGCACCAGCCACATGCACCAGGACTGGTGGATTTGAACCTAGCCCAGGCCTGCTAAAACAAAAAAAATAGCCAGGAGTTGTGGCAGGCACCTGTAGTCCCGGCTACTCTGGAGGCCGAGGTAAGAGCTTGAGCCCAAGAGTTTGAGGTTGCTATGAGCTGCAACATCAGGCAGTCTACCAAGGGCAACACAGTGAGATTCTGTCTCAATTAAAAAAAAAATTGACGGACCACAACTATGGAGCACATTGCAAGTACAAGTTGTATCTATCATGTGTAGAACACAAATGTCCTAATACTATAATTGGGTAAATGAGGTGAAAGCTATGTTGATTAGTGTGATGTAAGCGCTCCAATTTGTACAAATAATCAAATTGACACTGAAATTGGCATAAATGTATTTATGATACATTACAAAAGACTTAATAAAAAAATAAAAACAAAAAAAAATTGATTTCAAGACCACATGTTTTGGCTTGGTGCTTGTAGTTGGGCGGCTAGAGTGCCAGCCACATACACCTGAGCTGGCGGGTTTGAATCCAGCCTGGGTCTGCCAGATCAGAAACTGTTCTCAGAAGCAACCCTGGGGGAGAATGTGATTCTTCAAGGTTTTGCTTCTCTTCTGTAAAACTTGGTGGCTCTGTTTAGACTTTAACCAAAGATGGTTATCCTTAATGTATCTGTAAGGAAATATAAAGCCTTCAAGGAAAAATCCTTTCTTCCTAAATTAAGTGCAGAGAGTAATTCTCCCTAATCAGTATATTAAAAAGGTCAGTGTGGTTTTCTCTCTCCCATCAGATATTCATAATAATGATGATGATGTTATTACTTATTTAGAGTGTAAGTTGTATATCAGAACTCTGCTGTGCGATTTACAAATGTCTTTGCTAACCCTGACTGCAAGGTGTTTTATTATTCCCATTTTACAGATGAGGAAAACTGAGGTTCAAAGAGATTTCATCATAGGAATATTGTCCCAGGTAGCACAGTGGTGAGTCCGCACTGACCCCAGGTCTTTCTGAGACCTCAGCACCGGGGTCCCACCTGAAGCCCCAGCTGCACAATCCACCTTCACTTTCAGGCTTCTGGCAAACTGCAATAACCCGTAGGAGAAAGTCCAAACTCCTTCCTCACCCTCCACCATCTTCACAACTGCCCTATCTCCAGCCTCGGGCCAATTCAGTGACTGCTCTTTGCTGCCCCTTGGCTAGGGCTCTCCCTCTTCTCTGCAGGATCTGTCCCTTTTATCTCTACTTACCTGAGCCTTCCTCTTTCCCTACACCCCAATTTGCCCTTTCTCTCCATGAGGACTTTCTGGCTAAGGTCAGCTCTCAGAGATCTGTTCCACCCTCAGAATTAACCCGGCATCCATCATGCATGTATTTATTCATTCATCACCATTCTGAGCCGACCTTTATCAGGCCCAGCACAGGCTTGGGGATATAGGCATAGTTCTACTCCAGAATTATGAACAGATAAGTACAGTCCTATTTGACAGCCCTGGGCGATGTCAAGTGATAACCATGTGCCAAGCACCTTGGGAGTATGGTGGTGCACAAGAGAAACAGGACCGTGCCCAGTGCAGCTCCCAGCTTGGTGGGGGAGGCCTCCAGTACCTTTGGTAGAAGATGGAAGATGCGCGTGATTGAAGAGGGGGCAGAGGCCAGGAGAACAGTGTGGAGACTGGACCCGAAGCCCGGAGAGTGGCAGGCAGGAATAGAGAGCGGGGAGCAGAGAAGGTGCAGATATGCCAAGACTTTTCATATGGAGTGAAAAGTCCCAATGACTTACTTCTGCACCTCCTAGGCTGGGAATGGATGGTGTGGTAGTTTTCTAGGGCTGCTTTAATAAAGTACCACCATCTGAGGGGCTTATGCAATAGAAAGGCATTGTCTCACAGTTCCGGAGGATGGAAGTTCAAGATCAACATGTCAGCAGTCTCACTTCCTCCCGAGGAGAAAGATCTGCTTTATGCCTCTTGCCTGGCTTCTGGTCAAGAGCCTATAAAAGCACCATCCTGAGCTCTTCCTACATCTTTACGTGGCATTCTGTGTGTGTGTGTGTGTGTGTGTTGGTGTCCAGATTTGCCCTCTTATAAGAACACCAGCCGAATTAAATGAGGGCTCACCTTCTTGGCTTCATCTTAACTAATTACATCTCTAATAACTCTATTTCCAGTTACAAAGTACTGGGGGGCTAGGACTTCAACATATGGATTTCGGAGAGACACGATTTAGCCCGTAACAGGTGGAGAGCAATGACACTAAATGAATTGGGAGTTACTAGAGGAGAACATTGTAAGAAGCAAAGTGACAAACTCCACTTTGAATATGCAAACTTATATTAGTTTTCTAGGATGGCTGGAACAAATTACCAGCAACTTGGTAGCTTAACTGTGAAAGGCATTCCTTCATAGTTCTAGAAGTTGGAAGCCTGGGCGTCACCCATAGCTCAGTGGGTAAGGCGCTGGCCACATACACCGATGCTGGGGGGGTTTGAACCAGGCTCAGGCCTGCTAAAACAACAATGACAACTGCAACAACAAAAAAATAGCTGAGCATTGTGATGGGAGCCTGTAGTCCCAGCTATTTGGGAGACTAAGGTAAGAGAATCGCTTAAGCCCAAGAGTTTGAGGTAGCTGTGAGCTGTGATGTTATAGCACTCTACCGAGGGTGCTATAGTGAGACTCTGTCTCAAAAAAAAAAAAAAGAAGGGCAGCGCCTGTGGCTCAAAGGGCTAGGGCGCTGGTCCCATATGCCAGAGGTGGTGGGTTCAAACCCAGCCCTGGCCAAAAACCACAAAAAAAAAAAAAAAAAAAAAAAGAAGGAAAAAGAAATTGGAAGTTTGAAATCATGATATTGGCAAAGTTGGCTCCTTTTGAAGGCTCTGTGGAAGAACCTGTCCATGCCTCTCTCCTGGATTCTGGGGGATTCTCACATTCCTTGGCTTATAGACCCATCCCTCCAGTCTCTTTCCCCATCTTTCAATGGCAGTTTCTTTGTGTGCATCTGTGTCCAAGTTTCCATTTTCTTCCAAGGGTGACAGTCCTTTTGATTTAGAGTCCACCCTTATCCATGTGACCTTACCAGTGTGACCTCACTTGAACATCAGCAAAGACCCTCTTTCCAAATAAGGTCACACACCCAGGTTCCAAATAGACATACTTTTTTTGAGAAGACTAATCAACTTAAGATAGAGAGGAATCAACATTTGTCCAAAGAAGATACACAAAGGCCAATGAGCATATGAGTATCAGATTTGTTAAGCATTACTCATCAGGGAAATGCAAATCAAAACCACAGTGAGAGGCCACTTCATGCCAAGTAGCTTGGCTATAATAAAAAAAGATACAGAACGATGAGTCCTGGTGAGGATGTGCAGCAGTCCCTCACACACACTGCTGAGGGGAATGTAAAATGATGTGGTTGCTCTGGAAGTCTGGCAGTTCTTCAACAAAGTTAAATGTAGTGTTGCCACACGGTCCAGCAATTCCACTCCAAAGTGTATATGCCTAAGAGAATTAAAAACAAACGTACACACAGAGGCTTGTCTACAGTGTTCCCAGCAGCATTATTCATAATAGAGAATAAGTGGGAACACCCCAAATGTCCATCAGTCAGTGAAGGGGTAAACAAAATGTGGTATATCCATTCAGTGGAATATTTCAGCCCCAAACAGGAATGAAGAATTCTACATGGATGAACCTTGCCAACACCCTAAGCGAAAGAAGCCAAACACAAAAGACCACACATTGTGTGATTTCATTTATAGGCAATGTCCACAAAAAGCAAGTCTACAAAACAAGTAGATGAGTGGTTGCCTAGGACTTGAAGGCCAAGGAGGGAGAATGGGGGGTGATTCCTAATGGATACAGGGTTTCTGTCAAGTGTGATAATGTTCTGATTTTTCCGAATAACAATTTACGCAGATGAAAAAAATGGAAAGATATAGGATGGGAGTAATTTTTTATAAGTTGGAAAATTGGCTGGGTGCGGTGGCTCGTGCCTGTCATCCTAGCACTCTGGGAGGCTGAGGTGGGTCAGTTGCTGGAGCTCATGTGTTCGAGACCAGCCTGAGCAAGAGAGGGACCCTATCTCTAGAAAAAATAGCCGGGCGTTGTGGCAGGCACCAGTAGTCTCAGCTACTTGGGAGGCTGAGGCAAGAGAATGGCTTCAGCCCAAGAGTTGGCGGGTTGTGAGCTGTGACGCCACAGTACTCTACCCAGGGTGACAGAGTGAGATTCTGTATCAAAAAATAAATAACTGAAAGGGAGGGGAGGGAGGGGGAAGGGGGGCAGAGGGAGAGGGTGATTGGTGGGATTACACCTGCGGTGCATCTTACAAGGGTACATGTGAAACTTAGTAAATGTGGAATGTAAATGTCTTAACACAATAACTAAGAAAATGCCAGGAAGGCTATGTTAACCAGTGTGATGAAAATGTGTCAAACAGTCTATAAAACCAGTGTATGGTGCCCCATGATTGCATTAATGTACACAGCTATGATTTAATAAAAAAAAGTTAATTAATAAAATAAAATAAAATAAATAACTTGCCCACTTGGCCATAAGGATAAGCAGGTGACCCAACTTGGCCAGTGAGAATCCTGACCTAGACGGAAACACAGAACGAAGCTGTCCTTCTACCGGAGTGGACAGCTGTCATCTTCTCTACTATGAAGGCAAGGCCTGTTTCTAGGGAGAAGGAATGAAGTGGACACTCAGAGATAGAGACGAGTTGAGCTGAGAGATAAAGGGAGACTTCTAACCCTATACCCCTCTAAGTTCTTAATGTAGGCAGTTAGAGCTATACATTTCCTCTAAAGACTGCGTTAGCACTCTCTGTCTCTCCCTGCACCGTACCCGGTTGATCTGTGACTGGCGAGACCCATGAGGTGAAGGAATTGAAGCCTCTGCCAACAGCTACGTGAATGAGCTTGGAAGCAGGTTTTCTAGTCCCTTCAGATGACGGCGGCCCTTGCTGACTACTTAAAGGCAATGTTCTGAGAGTCCCTGAGCCACCAGCATCCAGATAAAGCCACTTCTTGACCCTCAGCAACGGTGAGTTAATGAAATGTTTTGTTGTTTTATTTTTATTTTTCCTCTTTGGTCAATTGCTCTTCATATCCTTTTTTTTTTTAGACAGAGTCTCATTCTGTCACCCTGGGTGGAGTGTGCCATGGTGTCATAGCTCACCACAACCTCATACTCTTGGGCTCAAGTGATCCTCCTGTTTCAGCCTCCTGGATATCTGCAACTACCAGTGTATGCACCTGCCCAGCTAGTTTTTCTATTTTTAGTAGAGATGGGGTCTCCCTCTTGCTCAGGCTGGTCTCAAACTCCTGAGCTCAGGCAATCCACCTGCCTCGGCCTCCCAGAGCGCTAGGATTACAGGCGTGAGCCACAGCGCCTGGTCTGCTTTTCCTATCTTTTAGCCCTCTTTTCTATTGGGCTACTTTTCCTTATTGATTTGAAAAATCTCCTTGCATTTTATAGTTATTTACCCCATGTTAGGACTGCAAAATAGTATCTTCCCCCTATTGTATGTCAACATTGTCATGGCATTCTTCCTGGAACTTGAATCATTCATTTTGATGTAACCAGATTATATTTCCCTTATAGTTCATGCTTTTAAGTTTTTATAGTTTATGCTTTGAAGTCTATCCCTGACTCTAGGTCACAATAATGTTCTCCTACAATTTGTTCTCTTAATTTTACAGTTTTACATCCTGTATTTAGGTCTTTAATACCTCTGGAGTCCACCTTCATATGTGGTGTTTGATGGGAATCAATTTTTATTTACCTACGTATGCCAAATGTTTTCTGCACACCATGTATTCGCCAGGCTAGAGTTTCTCCATTTATTTACGATGCCACTTTGTTGTCTATTAAATTCTCTTGCAGGCATGGGTTAGTCGCTGTTCTTTAGTTTGTTCTTGCGCCAAGTTCATGTGCCTAAGTTATCTCAATATTTGGTAGGGAAAGTCCTCTTTTTTTGTGTGTGTGTTTTTTTTTTTTTTTGGGCCGGGGTTAGGTTTGAACCCGCCACCTCCGGCATATGGGACCGGCGCCCTACTCCTTGAGCCACAGGCGCCGCCCCTCTTTTTACTTTTTTAAAGTTGTCTAAACTATGTTTATGCTTTTACAAAAGTTTTAGAATAAGTTTAATGAGTTTATTATAAAAAATAGGACTGACATTTTGATAGCTTTTTCATTGATTGTATAGATTTGGGGAAAACTAGAGATTTCCTATAATGTTAAGTTATCCCATCAAGGGCATGGACTCTATGTCCTTAGCTTACCTATGTCTATTATTACCGTTTGAAAGTTTGTTTCCACTGTTTTGTTGCAATTATAAATCTTATACTTTGGTCATAGATGGTATAAGGAAAATGCTACTGATTTTTCTAAGTTATTCTTGTACCAGGTCACTTTGCCCAACTATTTCATAGATTCTGATGGTTTGGTCAACTTGGTTTTCCCATTCATTAAACCAAGAAGCCTCCTGCGATGCCCTAATCTAACAACACCCTGCTTAGTGAAGGTTTTATGGATTCTTTCACTGCATCTAGATCACAATACTATTCTCCTGCAATTTGTTCTATTAGCTTTATAGGTTTATATTCTGTATGTGAGCATTTAGGTCTTTATCCAGAATCTACCTTTACATGTGGTGTTTGATGGGGAGCCAACTTTTATTTACCTACTTATGCTAAACCAGTTTTCTCCACACCATGTATTAGACAGCCAGACTAATTTATTCCATTTATTTATGACTCTTTATTGTCTATTGAATTCTCAAACAGGCATATAGAGAAATGAAGGAATTTTAATTCACAAACCTATCCATTAACCAAACATTGTCAATGTTCTAATGTTCCTTAAACCTCCAATCTAATGAGACACTCCTGTACAAAAAGGCTCCAGAGTTTATTATATTTGAGAAATATGCTGTATTCTCCTGGAGATTCAAATGTGCCTATTTAAGTTCCTAGAAACATTGCAATACAGAAAGCATTTAACTTTTCCAAACCATTTGGGACCAAAAACTTTTCCCAAATAACATACTTTGTGTAACACCTTATTTAAATATCTAATCTAGGCTCGGCACCTGTGGCTCAAGCGGCTAGGCACCAGCCACATACACCAGAGCAGGCAGGTTCAAATATGGCCTGGGCCTGCCAAACAATGACAACTACAACCAAAAAATAGCTGGGTGTTGTGGCGGGCGCCTGTAGTCCCAGCTACTTGGGAGCCTGAGGCAAGAGAATCACTTTAGCCCAGGAGTTGGCGGTTGCTGTGAGCTGTGATGCCACAGCACTCTACCCAGGGCAATAGCTTGAGGCTCTGTCTCAAAAAAAAAAAAAAAATCTAATCTACAAATTACTTATATTTACAAGAAGAGCTTGGAAAGATTTGAGATCTTTCCTATATTACAATTTTAAGAGGCTATGTGCAGTGGCTAACACTGTGGGGGTGGGGTGAGGAGGGTGGATTGTTTGAGTACAGGAGTTTGAGAGCAGCCTGGACCTTGTGGAGGCGCCTGTCCCAGCTACTTGGGAGACTCTGGATAAAGCCTGAGCGAAGTGAGACACCATCTCTACTAAAAATAAAAAAAATTACCTCAGCGTGCAGCAGATGCCTGTAGTCCTAGGTATTCAGGAGGCTGAGTCAAGAGGATCACTTGGGGGGCGCCTGTGGCTCAGTGAGCAGGGCGCCGGCCCCATATACCGAGGGTGGTGGGTTCAAGCCCAGCCCCAGCCAAACTGCAACAAAAAAATAGCCGGGCGTTGTGGCGGGCGCCTGTAGTCCCAGCTACTCGGGAGGCTGAGGCAAGAGAATCGCATAAGCCCAGGAGTTGGAGGTTGCTGTGAGCTGTGTGAGGCCACAGCACTCTACCGAGGGCCATAAAGTCAGACTCTGTCTCTACAAAAAAAAAAAAAAAAGAGGATCACTTGAATCCAAGTGTTTTTCCAAGAGTCGCTGGACCTTGCGGGGCGCCTGTAGTCCCAGCTACTTGGGAGACTCTGGATAAAGCCTGAGCGAAGTGGGACACCGTCTCTACTAAAAATAAAAATTACCTCAGTGTGCAGCAGATGCCTGTAGTCCCAGATATTCAGGAGGCTGAGTCAAGAGGATCACTTGAACCCAAGTTTTTTTTCCTTTTTTTGGGACAGCGTCTATGTTGCCCTCAGTAGAGTGCGGTGGCATCACAGCTCACAGCAACCTCAAACTCTTGGGCTTAAGTGATTCTCTTGCCTCAGCCTCCCAAGTAGCTGGGACTACAGTTGCCCGCCACAACACCCGGCTACTTTGTTGTTGTTGTTGTAGTTGTCATTGCTTTTTAGCAGGCCTGGGCTGGGTTTGAACCTGCCAGCCCCAGTCTATGTGGCCAGCGCCCTAACCACTGAGCACAGGCGCTGAGCCGAGCCCAAGAGTTTGTCTATTGACGGTGACAAAGAGAGACTCTATCTGAAAAATAAAAATATACATACTGTTTTTGCCTCGGGTTATCTGCAGTGGCTTACCAACTTGCAGTTTTAGCCAAGAAACCCTTAACTTAGCTCAAGTGAAATCTGATGCTAAGACCAATGTGTACAACAAATAATAGAGGAGTTGAAACAGAAGTCCAAGGCCCCAAGAACTTGGAAGTTTGGCGCCCCCTGGAGGCAGCCCCACAGAACACAGTTTGGAAAAGTACCAGTTTATTAAAACAAAGTATTAATAACTTTGAATCCTAATACATTTTATCCAGAAATACTAAAGATTTCAGTTTAAAGGAGTCATGGGAGGAAGAACCTGAGACAATAGCAAGAAACTGGGGGTCTAGTCCCAGTACAGCCACCATCCAGGTGTGTGAATTTGGCAATGCCTCTGTGGGTCACTTTCTTGTGAAGTTGTGTGGCGGACAGGGAGGGCGTGGGGAATGCTCAAGTACATCAGTGTTCCTTGACTGTTCTGCTGAGCTCTCACAGAGGTTGGGACTTCTGACCTCCACTCCTCATCCACCCCTCTCAAAAGGAGCAGCCACTTTTTAATTTCTTTGTAATCAATTTTTGTAAGATTTCATTTGAGAAAAAGGTAGAGAATTTTGGCTTAAAAATAAATATTTAAAAACTCCACTGCTGGTTCGGCACTCGTAGCACAGTGATTACAGTGTCAGCCACATATACGAAGGGTGGTGGGTTCAAACCTGGCCCAGGCCAGCTAAACAACTGCAACAACAAAAAGCTGGACCTTGTGGGGCACCTGTAGTCCCAGCTACTTGGGAGGCTGAGGCAAGAGAATCACTTAAGCCCAAGAATTTGAGGTTGCTGTGAGCTGTGACACCACAGCACTCTACTGAGCGTGACATGGTGAGACTCTGTCTCAAAAAAAAGAAAGAAAAGAAAAACTCCACTGCATTAGATAACCTCTACAGTTATTTATAGTTTCAATAGTTTGGAGATTTTATTTTTTACCATGACAGAAAGTAAGCCTTTACAAGGAATAAATCATTTTTTTTGGTAGAGACAGAGTCTCACTTATGTCCCTCGGTAGAGTGCCGTGGCCTCACACAGCTCACGGCAACCTCCAACTCCTGGGCTTAAGCGATTCTCTTGCCTCAGCCTCCTGAGCAGCTGGGACTACAGGTGCCCGCCACAACGCCCAGCTATTTTTTGGTTGCAGTTTGGCCGGGGCTGGGTTTGAACCCGCCACCCTCGGTATATGGGGCCGGCGCCCTACCGACTGAGCCACAGGCGTGGCCCCGTAATAAATCATTTTTTAACTGAGGAGTAAACAGGGGTAAAAGCTTTTCTTGGTGAAGAACAAACTGTAGTGGTTATTTGCAGAGTTGCCAGTGACTCAGCACCGTGACCTCTGGCCCAGCACAGCACTAAAGTTTAACAGGACTCTTGTTAAAGGGACAAAATACCCCTCTTTTCTGTTTTCCTTGTGTTAACAGCTAAATGTGATACTTGAACATACTACACACCAAGTACGCAGTTCAACAGACTGATTAAGAAAACACTAATTTTATTTTTATTAGTTTTAAAAACAAAACTTGTTACAATTAATCACGAAGCTTTCAAAAGAAGTACATTCTGCTTTTGTTACTTCAAAGGGACAAGGAATGTTTAAATGTTCTCAAAACACCGCAGAGTCCAAGTTGAGAAATAACAACTACTACAGACTACGGGTTGTCACTTCAGGCACACTAAAACATGGAACACGTGTACGTAAATTACTGATCAATTTGGGAAGTACACGGAGTAGTCACTACAGCTTATAGTACCAGAAAAGCAGCAGGCCCCCAAGTATAACACAAGATCACAAACACATTCAGGTAAGACAGTAAATTCAACTCCTGGGGTCAATAAAGATGAAAGTGAGTGTGAAAGTTTTCTCACACTTGGAGGGTTTCTGCCATTCACAAGATAGCAGAAACGTCAATCAATACAGTCAATCAATACTCGCTTTGGGTTGAAAAGCAGCAAGAAGAATATGGCACAGCAATAGTAGTCACCTTCCTTTCTCCTCAGTCCCCAATTTGAGTTGGGAAGACTGAGGACTAAACAGAAGACAATACGGAAAAACATGTATTATGATAGCTGCATAGGTCTGGCTCTTCCATTATGACAAGAACGACCGTCAAAGCTAAGCAGGAGTTCCAACAGTTTGCAGGACATGATTCTATTTCAAAAGGAAATAGGTTTACAAGACAGACGTGTCTTACTAAAAGGTCTTTCAGCTTTTATTTAAAAGAGTAAGAGACACTTTGACTCAACCCAACGTTAGTTCTTAACCTTGGCTAGAACTCTACTTTGAACATGACAATTTTATCATCTTCTTGGTCAGTGAACCTAGTAGCTGTTGTTGCCTTGTTGCTTGTACGTTTGGTAGTAACACTTTCCAAATCCCAGCACTTGGGAGGCTGAGGGGAGTGTTTTCATGAATAACGAAAACAATAGCATTCTGATAGATGTTTTGGTGGCCCCCACACTCCAAGGGGAGTTTAAAAAAACAAATGAGTATTTATTGAATTGTTGGACAGCGTTGATAAGTCTTACTCTTTACATTTATTTAACTTTTAAACCGTGAGTTTCTATAATGGATAATGCCCCTGTTGGAGGCAACTATTTCCCCAAGTCTTTTGTTCTTTTATAGTGTCACACAAGTGTAAGGAATTTTTTTCTTTACTACAGGAAGATATAAATGCAAATATGCACAAAAGGAGCACATGGAGAGGAAGAAGGAAAGATGGCCAAGTTCACTGGTACGGCAGGAATGAGGTCTACAACTCCAGTGGACGGTGAACCTGACGCACCACACAATGTAGTCCATCTTCCACTGCTTAATTGTGTTTGAAATTTTCCTTTTTAAAATAAATCTATGGTGTGTAAAAGAGTTCATATAAAAATATGAAACAGTCTTCAATCTTGAACAGAACTCAATTTTACCAGTACTGTCACTCCACTGTGGACTTTTATTTTCAAATCAGACTAGATCTTATTCTACTTCATTAGAGTTATAGCTTAAGTAAAACGATTAGTGTTTTAATTTCATTAACATGAAGATCTGGGAAAAACCACAAAAAATGCCAACATAATTGCTGGCTACCAAGATAAAATTATTTAGGCAGATTCCACCCTCAGTGGTTCAATAATTACAAAATCACACAACATGGAACATCAAATTCATTAAAATTATCAAGTTACTGTCCGTATCAAAGTAAGACATTTCTTTCTTATTTATTGTATCCCATCAGGAGAAAAAGAACACTCCCCCCACCTTTTCCCCCCTTTGGCAGGGATTAGTATTCACTGCCTCTTTAAGAGTACAATGCAAGAAAAAGTAGGAGCAGCACCAGCCAGGAGTTGGGAACGCCAATTCCGCTGTCTGGGCTGCCTTTCTGGGGGCTCCGAAATCAATCCCACAACCTTAGTTTTCTAATCTATGTTTGGACTTTATGATCTCCACAGTCACCTTCAGCCCTGTAACTGAGCTTCTAAGAAAACCAAATCTTTTCACGTTTTCAAAGACAGAATTAATGTAACTAGCACACGATAGACTGTATTCTTAAAGAATGAAAGCACTGCACCTCACCTTCATCTCCTGGTACCTCTTCAGTTCAAACATCTCATAAATGACCACCATGTTCTATTTAAACTTTTGCATTGAACTTGAAAGTTCCTCAGAACTTTGATTTGGCTCTTAATTTTGGGTAGGTATTCACGTATACAGTTTTGAAGAAGTAGAATGTGAAAACACTAGTTTGCTGTCCACCCGATTCAGTTCTCCAAGGGAGAGGTAAGGAAAGTGGCCTTACCCATTTCTGCCTCTGAGCACCTTAAACCCAGCAGATGCTCACTAGGACCCTTTTAAAATGGATTTATCTTGGGGTTTCATCAAGTGTGTATGTTGAAAAAAAAATCTACAACATAAGATCCAATGCACTGCAGGTTCAGTCGACTATCCCTGCTGTTACGCTTTTCTTATCCTTTGCAAATATTTTTTCCTATCACAAAACACAATTTTCATCAATTTATTCAATGCTCTCAAAAAAATAGGAAAACATTGATTAATTTGAATAATTTGCACTGCTTTACTTTTTTTTTTTTTTGCAGTTTTTGGCCAGGGCTGGGTTTGAACCCGCCACCTCCAGCACATGGGGCCGGCGCCTACTCCTTTGAGCCACAGGCACTGTGCCTGTACTGCTTAACTTTAAAAAAAAAAGTGCTTTACCTGTTAGGGATGGGATATCCTTTAATTGGCAGGTAGAGAACAAAAGCCAAGTCAGATAACAAAATATTGTGGGTTCTGATCACTCAGAAAATTATGCTGGATAAATATTACCTAAAGGGAAATTCAAAAAATTCCCAACTGTTGATGATACTTATGCTTCCTGAAATTTAGGGTCTCCCCTCCAAACAAAAACAGGTAAAACAGCCAGCACCTGGCTGTAACTGGACATTGAACTTCATTATCTTTGTGCCTTTGGAACTTTGAAGTTTCCTAAGCATTGTTTTAAAATTCAAATAAAATTTGGCTTAAAAAAAAAGAAAAACAGGTAAAATACTGACTTCAGACTGCAAAGTACATTTATTAAGTGGCTGTCAAAGTGACAAATGATGGTATAAAGTCAATAAATTGATCACTGATTGAACTGCAAATTTCAACTGAGTTTACATGAGGCTTAGCAGTGACACAAAGATACAAATGGAAGGGTCTGTCACCTTGAGTTATTGAGACCAAGAAAAATGGAGAAAAACTTTTTTTTTTGCACGATATATTTCAAGGGCTCAGAAATAAATTTCACCATAAGAACTAAATCACAGTAACCTGTTACCAAAAATGTACAGATAACATGGCTTGAATGTCCGTGTTTTCTTGCTTTATGGTGGCAGCCGCAGGGGTTCATCAGTTCTTTCTTATGTTTTCGACTCCTTCGCAAACTGGCCAGGGTGCTGCAGACAGTGGCCACACAAGGGAACAGCACAGCGAGGAGAGACCAGCACAGACCCACCGGAGGCAAAGCATTCCCAGGGGAGACGCTTCTGTAAGAGGGACTTCAAAGTCTGAAGAGACCACAAAGACCACAGAGTTAAAAAGACACCGCCAGTGCCGCTGCTGCTGCTGCTGCTTCAGGAGGTTCAAATACACATTCTGAAACACACGTGAGAAATAGTTCTGTTTTGGGAAAAATACAAACTGTAAAGCCAAGGTAAAAAATTTCATCAAAAAGAAAAGTATGACTAGACAGGTTTCTCCCCTCATTCCCTAATTCATAGAAAAATAGTATGTGTGACTTTTCTTTCAAAGCCAGCTGGAAAATGTCTAAACGGACGATTTAAAAATGCTCTTCAGAAGATGTCCTGGTAGAAGATCATGACCTTTTCTAATTTAAAGTCTATGAATGACATATACAAACATATGCAGACCACAGAAAAACTCAAGAATAAGTGGTTGACACATATTCAAAAAGAAAAGCAGGCTAAAAACTGGCAAGTGAAGACAGTTTGGTGTCCCAGGCCAGTACATGGTCACAAACGGCAGAGTGCAGCAGCCCTCTGAAATCACTGTCAGGCCTACTGGTGACAGGGCCCACCTCCAAAGCAGCAGCCCTTCCTGGGCAGACTATGCCTGGGGGGACGCTGCAATAGGAACAGTGGCCTGCTCGCCACCTTCCCAGTAAGAGTGACAGGGAAGAGAACAGCATGCACACAGATCTGTGCCACCTGACTGTGGTCATCGAAGTGGGTTTGGCATTTCTTCCCCAAAGCTAATGAAACACTTGAGAAAAATGATTTCTATGAATTATTCTGTATTTTAGATTTCTTTTTGTGCAAATATTTCATGTATACTGAATAAACACCTTGGATCAATATACTAGTTAGAAGCTATTACACCAGTACAAAACACCTACACCGGATTATTAAAATTGCAAGATTACTTTTAAGTTCATGACAAGGGTACGGTGCTGGGTGACTGCAGTTCCAGTTTCAGGTATCCCATGCTTTGCAGAATCAGAGGAACTAACATTGCTCAGGGGAAGGGAAGCCATTTTCCTAATCTGCTACTGTTTGAAAATGGTTGAGAGTTGCCACATCTTAGGGGGCTGAACCATTAATTTAAAGTGCCATCAGAATAGGACTTAAATTTTTGAATGGTAAAATGTGCCTGCTACTCTCTACCGCCAGGTCTGCAGCACAGGTGTGGTGAAAGGACCCTGAGCTGCGCTCACTCCCAGTCTCACCCACGCTACCAGGAGCGTGATGTGTCAGCAGCAGGGACGCTGACTGCCATGGCTGAAACCCTCAAGGGCAGCTGCCCCGCCCCTCACAGCGCACAGTCAAAGGTCTGGGCCTCATTCAGTGCTGCAGTCGGAGGGGCAGGGCGCCGTGTCTGGGTAATTTTCTGCTTGGGGTTTTTTGTTTCTTCTTCCTCTTCAGTTTCACTTTCACAGACATGCACCACCACACTAGGTGTCGACTCAGTTCCGGCATGAAGTTCATATTTCTCTCCTGTGGAGGCAAAACAAGTTAAGAACCATGGCCTCACTTCCAGCAAAGAGACTGTTTTGTTTCTTGAAACTTCTTGCTTTACTCAGATTTTAATTGTCACTATTTTGTAAATCTTTATTTATTTTTGAGACAGAGTCTCACTAAGTCACTTTAGTAGAGTGCCATGGTGTCACAGCTCACAGCAACCTCAAACTCTTGGGCTAAAGCAATTCTCTTGCCTCAGCCTCCCAAGTAGCTGGGACTACAGGCACCTGCCACAACACCCGACTATCTTTTGTTGCAGCTGTCGTCGTTTAGCTGGCCCAGGCCGTGTTTGAACCCGCAGCCCTGGTATATATGGCTGGTGCCCTAACACGGCTAAACTACTGGTGCTGAGCCATATTTTTTAAATCTTTAAATCCTATGTCAGAGTATTTTGTCTTGTGGTGGAGCTAGAGATTTCACATGTTAAGGCTCTGGTAAAATTTTGTTGTTTTAGTATTTGAAGTCTTGGGAGCTTAAAATGTAAATGCTAATTGTTGTTTTAGGAATAATACGAGTAAACCTGCTTAACTTCAGGATGGTTTTAGTTTTCTCTTGGGGGATACTTGTAGGGATCCAGGCAGCACTGGCAACCCTTTTATCACAGGACCTCAGAAAGCTCTAATGCCTACACCCACCACTAAGCCACTTTCTGTTCAAAATGCCTCCTGTATTCCCTGTAAGAGATATAACACTATTATGGGTAGACGACTAGTCTGAACCAGAACGGCATTAGTTTCTTATATTATTTTAAAGGGAAAGGAGAGGTAGAGGAAAAAAAGAGATAGAAGAAATTTTTTGAAAAGTAATGAGAAAAATAGCTGGACATTGTGGTGGATGCCTGTAGTCCCAGCTACTCAGGAGGCTGAGGCAAGAGAATCGCTTAGGCCCAGGAGTTGGAGGTTGCTGTGAGCTGTGTGAGGCCACGGCACTCTACCGAGGGCCATAAAGTGAGACTCTGTCTCTACGAAAAAAAAAAAAAACAAAGTAATGAGAAAAATGAGGAAGGGACAATATAGCAACACCAATTCTTTGAAATATATTCAAAGAAGTTGTCAGTTGGGCACAGAGGCTCATGCCTATAATCCCAGTACTTTGGAAGATCGCTTGAGGCAATCAGGCTGGACTTGAGGCCATCAGCCTGGACAACATAGTGAGACCTTGTCTCTAAAATAATTTTTTTACATTAGCTGGGCATGGTGGCACATGACTGTAATCCCAGCTACTTGAGAGGAGGACATGGGAGGATTGCTTGAGCCCAGGAGTCCAGCCCAGGTGACAGAGTGAGACCTTATCTCTTAAAAAAAAAAAAAAAGTTGTTGGATACCAGAATAAAAACTGCAGTTGTATTTATTGAGTATTATATATATATATATATATTATATATAGTAGTATATATAATTATATATAGTAGTATATATATATAATTTCATCCTTATAAGCACATTGAATGGTAGATATAATTATCTATACTCTCAAATAGAGGTGAAAAGACCAGGGTCCAGAAAATTGAGGCTAAATTCTTCAGATTCCACAGCTGGAGTTTGAACCCAGGCATGTGTGACTGTACCCTGTCCCTTAATCATGCTGCCACATGCACACTGGTCTTCAACAGATGAGTTTCTTGGGGGGAAAACAGAAGTTTGTTACCTGGTCCCAATTTGGAAACAGCACAGAGTAAGTCATAATTTATAACAGGCGTTGCATCTTCACTCTGCTTCCAGCCCACGGGAGGCGAGGCTGGAGGGGAGATGAGGAACTGTTTGACAGGCTGGGGAGGCAGGAGATAGGATTTATCCCGAGCCTCACTGGACATCTGCACCTGCAGGGAACAACACACGCAAAACCAGTTTGCAAACTGGGCTATTCTTCATTTTCACCTCTAAGTTAACTGTTACATCTTTTTGGAGAAAATTAAAAACTTCTCTTAAACAGTCTGTAATCTCCAAGAGGGAGGAACTGGGTCTGTGTGATTCACTATTAAACACTCGGCACACAGCACAGTGGCTGCATATACTAGGTGCTCAATAAACAACAGCTGAATAAAAAATTGAATGAATGGAGAAATGAACGGCAGTAGCTACTAAACTTCGTTCTGGGAGAAGAGATTAGTCTACATCATCTTATTTTATCCTCCATCTCGAGGGACTGAACCAAATGTGCAAACATCTCTTTCATTTAGGTTTCATTTGGGAATGTAACTGAGACCAAGGGGGGGGAGAATTTAAAAAAAAACTAGTGCACTTCACACAAGTAGAGATCTTCTGCTCTCTTTATTTTGCCAGTTCTTTGGAGAAAAAAATGGTCAGAGTCACATCAATGTAGGATTAGAACGTAAACAGAGGTACCCACAGATCCTCTGCAATTGTGAAGTCTAAGTTGTCCTTTCTGTCCAGTTCTATGCCACCTCCCTGGCCACCGCTTGGCCCAGTAGCCATTTTCCATGGGGGCTTCTCATATGAATTACAGAACACAAAAAAATGATCTGAGAGGCTATTTTCTCAATTCTCCCAAGGATTTCAGGTACCCCTGCATATATACCATTACTAGGTGCAGGAGAGAAGTTAGTTCACTAGCCCTAGGGTGTCAGGGCTTAATCCACACATAACACTAGCTAAGCAAAGCTACTGAAAAGTGAATTAAGATGAAAAAATAGGCCTCAGTAAACCAAGTGAGGAGGGTAAATACGCTTAATAAATAAAATTACATACCTATAAATAAAGGAAAAATATTTTTATATTATTTGCTGATTGGGATTATTCCTTCTAAAGACCTGATAAAGTAATATAGAAAATGAAGAACTAGAAATACTTTTTGATGGAGAGAAACAAGTTTAGAGAACAGCATCCTCTGCCCTGAGAAGTACCTGTGCAAAATACAGCTTCAGCTTCTTCCCATTGAAGTCTGTCTCGTGGAGTTCTATTCGTGCTCTCGCTGCGGCTTCTGGTTTGCTGAAATTTATTCTGACTCTCCGAAAGCTTTTAAACAACTGAAAGGTAACTTGGTCATCGTAGATGGTAAAAAGTGCTTCAAACCTTTCCTATAAATTGAGGAGCAGCAGAGCAAAGGGTGGGGGGAGGGAGAAAAACCTTTAACAGAAGGAAATTTAAATCATTAAATCTGAGTCATGGGTAGAACTCATTATGAGTTACCTTTTCTCCCAAAAAGTATACTTTCTTTTCAGGAATACAAGAACAGGTATCCTGAAATTTCTATGCTAAATTTTATAATTTGTACTTACTTTAAATATAATTAACTTTATTATTATAGACATTCAAAGGCCATAAAGTAAATCTGATGCATGAAAGAATGGTACAAACACGCGCAATTATGGCTCAGTGCCCGTAGCTCATGGCCACATACACCAGAACTGGCAGGTTCGAACCTGGCCTGGGCCTGCTAAACAACAATGACAACTACGACAAAAAAATAGCCAGGCATTGTGGTAGGCACCTATAGCCCCAGCTATTTGGGAAGCTGAGGCAAGAGAATCGCTTAAGCCCAATTGTTGGAGGTTGCTGTGAGCTGTGATGCCACAGCGTTCTACTGAGGGCGACATAGTGAGACTCCGACTCAAAAAAAAAAAAAAAAAAAAGGAACACTGCTGTGGTTTTGTTTATTTATAATTTTTTATTTTATTTATTTTTTTGAGACAGAGTCTCACTCTGTTGCCCGGGGTAGAGTGTTATGGTATCATAGCTCACAGCAACTTTAAACTCTTGGGCTCAAGCGATACTCTTGCCTCAGCCTCCCAAGTAGCTAGGACTACAGGCACCCATCACAATGCCTCGCTAGTTTTTCTATTTTTAGTAGAGATGGGGTCTTGCTCGTACTCAAGCTGGTCTCAAACCAGCTGAGCTCAAGCAATCCATGCACCTTGGCCTCCCAGAGTGCTAGAGTGACAAGAGTGAGCCACCGTGCTTGGCCATAAGGTATTTTTAATTCTAGCTACTCTAATGGGGATGCAACACTATCTCACTGTTGTTTTAGTTTACATTTCCCTAACAACTACTGACACTGAGCATTTTTCGTAAGTTTATTTGCCATCTCTATAACTTCTTGGATCAAGTGTTCAAACTTTTCCCCATTTTAAATTTGGGCTGTCTTCTGATTAAGCTGTAAGAGTTCTTTTATATATCTTAGATAAGCCCTTTGTCAAGTATGTTTTACAAATATTTTCTCCCAATCTGTTGCTTCTCCTTTACATTCTGGAAGTGGCTTTTTTTTTTTTTTTTTTTGAGACAGAGTCTTAGTATGTTGCCCTTGGTAGAGTGCCATGGGGTCACAGCTCACAGCAACCTAAAACTCTTCGGCCTTAGGCGATTCTCCTGCCTCAGCCTCCCAAGTAGCTGGGACTACAGGTGCCCACCACAACACCCGGTTATTTTTTGGTTGTAGCTGTCATTGTTGTTTAGCTGGCCCTGGGCCGGGTTAGAACCCACCTTGCCAGCTTCGGTGTATGTGGCCGGTGCCCTACCCACTGAGCACAAATGGGCGCTGCCCTGGAATAGTGTCTTTTGAAGAGCACAAACTTCGGTATGCAAGCTTGTTTTAACATACTTAAGTCCATAAATGTAATTCACCATATCAATAGAAGCAAAAACAAAGACCATATTATCCTCTCCATAGATACAGAAAAAGCATCTGACAAAATTCAGCATCCTTTTCTAACAAGAACACTTAAGAAAATAGATGGCACATTTGTTACACTGCCTGAAGTCATCTGTGACAAACCCACAGCTAGTATCATACAGAATGGAGTAAAACTGACAGCTTTTCCACTTAGAACTAGAATCACACAAGGATGTCCATTATTGCCACTACTATTCAACTGAGTTCTGGAAGTTCTAGCTAATGCAATCAGCAAGAGAAGGATACTAAGAGCATCCAAATGGGGGCGGAGGAAGTCAAACTCTTGCTCTTTGCCAGTGTTATGATCTTATATTTAGAAAACCCCGGAGACTCAACCACAAGACTCCGGAGACTCAACCACAAGACTCCCGGGAGTGTTCAAGAAATACAGTAACTCCTCAGGGTATAAAAACAATGTCCACAAATCAGCAGCCTTTGTATATGACAATATACAGCCAAATTGAGAAGCAAATCAAGGACACAATTCCCTTCACAGTAGCTTCAAAGAAAATGAAATTACCTAGGAATACATACAACAAAAGAGGTGAAGGACTCTACAGAGAGAATTATAAAACCCTAAGAAAAGAAATAGCAAAAGACATTAACAAATGTAAGAATATACAACGCTCTTGGCTGGGAATAATCAACATTGTTAAAATGTCTATACTACCCAAAGCAATCTACAGATTTAATGCAATCCCCATTAAAATACCAACATCATATTTTGAAGAAATGGAAAAAATAGTTATTTGTTTTGCATGGAACCAGAAAAAGCCCTGTATAGCCAAGGCAATTCTTAGTAATAAAACGAAGCTGGAGGCATCACTCTACCAGACTTTGGGTTATATTACAAGTCCACAGTGATCAAAACAGCATGGTACTGGCATGAAAATAAAGACATAGACATTTGGAACAGAATAGAAAACCAAGAGATGAAACCAGTCTCTTACTGCCATATGATCTTTGATAAACGAAACAAAAGCATACACTAGGGGTGGCACCTGTGGCTCAAAGGAGTAGGGCGCTGGCCCCATATGCCAGAGGTGGTGGGTTCAAGCCCAGCCCTGGCCAAAAACTGCAAAAAAAAAAAAAAAAAAAAAAAAGCATACACTGGGGAAAAGAATCCCTATTCAATAAATGGTGCTGGGAGAATTGGATGACCACCTGTTAAAGACTGAAACTGGGCTCCCACCTTTCACCACCTACAAAAATTGACTCAAGATGGATAAAAGATTTAAATCTAAAACACGGAACAATAAAAGTCCTAAAAGAAAATGTGAGAAAAGCTCTTAAGGATGTTGGCGTGGGGAAAGATTTTATAAAGACTTCAGCAGCAATCGCAACAACAAAAAAAATAAATATGTGGGACTTAATTAAGCTAAAAAGCTTCAGCACAGCTAAGGACACAACAATGAAAGCAACCTTCAGCATGGGAAAAGATATTTGCATGATACAAATCTGACAAAGCGTTGATAACCAGAATCTATAGGGAACTCAAATTAATCAACAAAAAAGAGCAAACAATCCCATCTACTACTGGGCAAGAGACATGAACAGAACTTTCTCTGAAGACATGAAAAAATGCTCATCATCCCTAATCATCAGAGAAATGCGAATCAAAACCACGCTGAGATATCACCTAACCCCAGGGAGGCTAGCCCACACGGCAAAGTCCCAAAGCTGCAGATGCGGAAAGAATGGGACACTTTGATACTGTTTGTGGGACTACAAACTAATATAGCCTCTGTGGAAAGAAATAAGGAGAATCCTCAAAGAACTCAAATAAACCTTCCATTTAATCCCACAATCCCATTACTAGGCATCTATCTGAAGAAAAGAAAACGATTTTATGGCAAGGACATTTGTACTAGATTGTTTACTGCAGCTTATTTACAAATGCCAAAACGTCCAAAATGCCCATCAGTCCAGGAATGGATTAATAAACTGTGGTATACGTTTACCATGAAATCTATTCAGCCATAAAAAAAGACAGAGACTTTACATTTTTTGTATTAACTTGGATGGAGATGAAACACATTCTTCTTAGTAAAGTATCACAAGAATGGAAAAGCAAGTATCCAATATACTCTATACCAGTGGTTCTCAACCTGTGGGTCACGACCCACAGAAACTGTATTAAAGGGTCACAGCACTAGGAAGGTTGAGTACCACTGCTCTATACTAATATGAAGCCAGTAGATAATCTAATACATAATCACATATGAGAAAAACTCGATTCAATTCAAGATTGGGGGGGTTGATGTGCTCCCACTTAGTAGGCACAATGTAAGGGTACATGGCACACCTCCTGGGTGCGGGACACAGCTACAACAGGGATTCTACCTAACAAACGCAAACACTGTAACCTAATGGTTCATGCCCTTCTGTTAACTTGAAATTAAAAAAAAAAAGAAGAGGAGCAAAAAACTTTTGTATTTTGACGAAGAAAACTGGTTGACTTTTTTTTATACTTCATATTTTTTGTGTCATATTTAAGAAATCTCTGCCATGCCCAAAGTGGATGAGATTTTCTCCTGTTTTCTTCTAGATGTTTTATAGATTAGTTTTTACATTTACGTATATGATCAATGTTAATTTTTATACACAGTGTGAGGCAAAGGGTCAAAGTTCATTTTTTTCTGGCACCAACTGTTGAAAAAATTATCCTTTCCTCCCATGCATTATAAACTATAAAACATAAGGAAAAGAAATTATAGACCAAAATGAGGGTGAGAGACACCTCGCTCCCCTCTGGGAAACACTACTTGAGATATTGGCCTTCTCTGTGATATTAATTTCCTCCCTCATTAATTTCTGCTCTTTACTCTTTCCTTTGAGTTTGTTCTTTTTCTATCTACTTAGTCTATTAATTTTTCAGGTTTTCTTCTAATATTTAAAGTACATATTTTCTAAGTATTATCTCTTTGCCACCAGTTTTGATATTTTCATAATCATTTGATATTTCCTAATTTCCTGTGCGATTTATTCTTTGTCTCATGAATTGTTCAGATGTCTATTTCCTAAATTCCAAATAGATGAGAATTTTTTGATTTATTACCTTTTTTTTTTTTTTTTTTGCAGTTTTTGGCCGGGGCTGGGTTTGAACTCGCCACCTCCAGCATATGGGGCCGGCACCCTACTCCTTTGAGCCACAGGCGCCACCAATTTATTATCCTTTTATTGTCTAACCTATTTTCACTGTGACCCAAGGAGACTATCCCTAGTGATATCAATCCTTTGACATTTTGGGGACTTGTTTTTGGTTCAGTATGTCATCAACTTTCATAAATATTGTACGTGTTCTCAAAAAGAATGTGTTTATACAGCTGTTTGCTACAGTATTACAAATACATTCAGTATATCGAGCTTGTGTTCTTTAAATATTCTATATCCTGATTTTTTTGTCTTTTTGAATTGATACAAAGATCTGTTAAATTCTCCCACTATAAGTGGACTTGCTATTTTTCTGTACAATTTGGTCACTTTTGCTTCCTATATTTTATTAAGGTTATGTTTCTGTGTTCATACTAGCTCAGAAATTTTTTTCTCTTTCGGTAAGCTGAACCTTTAATCATTAGTCAGTAGACCTTTTCTCTCTCTAGGAATGCATTCTGCCCTAAAGTCTGGGGGGTTTTTTTGTTTTGTTTTGTTTTTTGAGACAGAGTCTCAGCATGTTGCCCCCGGTGGCGCCGCAGCTCATAGCAACCTCAAACTCTTGGGCTCAAGAGATTCTCTTGCCTCAGCTGAGTAGCTGGGACTACAGGCACCTGCTACGATGCCCGGCTATTTTTTAGAGACAGGGTCTTACTCTAGCTCAGGGTGGTCTAGAATTCCTGAGCTCAGGCGATACACCCGCCTTGGCCTCCCAGAGTGGGATTATAGCCTCATCTCTAAACAATTGCTGGGCATTGTAGGGGGCGCCTGTAGTAATAGTTACCTGAGAGGCTGAGGCAAGAGAATTGCTTGAGCCCAAGAGTTTGAGGTTGCTGTGAGCTATGACACACAGCACTCTACTGGGGGCAAGAAAGTGAGAGTCTGTCTCAAAAAAAAAAATAAAGAAAATCAGTTTTCATCCTTTACTTCTAACCTTTATGTATCCTTGTATGTTTTAGATATATCACATAAAAGAATATGTGTATATATGTGTATAATATATTTGTTTCCATATGTAAATAAATCTAGTTTGACAATCATTGTCTTTTTAGAGAATTTAGAAACTTACAAAGTTTCACTCACGTGAAGGAAAGAGATTTAGAAGACTGTAGGCAGGGAAGGATATAATGTAGGAAAATGGACTGAAACTGACTTGTGATAAACGTTAAGGATATGTACCTGTTAATTACAAATCCAAATTACTATTTTTCTCCTCATAATTAAGAAATAATTCATTTTTTAAGTTTCTGAATTCCCTAAGGATATAAAATTAACATTATTCTGTTAGAGGGTGACAGCTACACGTTTATTTCACATAAGATGATGGGAACCCTGTAAGATCAAAATCATCATTAACCACTCTACTTTTGATGTGGCCACTGGTGGCCCCACCCCCACCCCCCTGCCCCACAGTACATCTTCAGGCATAACACAAATAACGCAGCCTAAAAAACCAGCCTCTGAGGCTTTTCCTGTTATCTAAGTAGGTTTTTTTTTTTTTTTTTGTAGAGACAGAGTCTCATTTTACCACCCTCGGTAGAGTGCCATGATGTCACACGGCTCACAGCAACCTCCAGCTCTTGGGCTTTCGCGATTCTCCTGCCTCAGCCTCCCGAGCAGCTGGGACTACAGGCGCCCGCCACAATGCCCGGCTATTTTTTGGTTGCAGTTCAGCCGGGGCCGGGTTTGAACCCGCCACCCTCAATACATGGGGCCGGCGCCCTACTCACTGAGCCACAGGCGCCACCCTCTAAGTAGGTTTTCAAAAATACATAAACCAGATGCTGCTCTCACATGCTGAAATCACTTGTGTAGTAAGTCAGCAGTTAAAATGGCAACAAATACCTTGCACCTAAAATATCTAAGAACATGCAACCAACAACTTTCTTGGGAACTCAAGAAAAGCACCTGGTAGTTGGACAACAAGGAAATTAAAATCTGTAAAGGAGAAAAGTGGCAAAGGTCACAAAGGAAAGTAGGTTTCCAGGAGTCACCGGTGAGGGTGGCAGCCAAGGTACACTTCTGGACCTTTCTGGAACTACAAGAAGGTGAGGGCACTGACCGCACTGAGGGATGGGATTCTGCCATAGCCCTTTGCTTTGGATGAAAGAAAACGATAAGCCTATCACTTCCATCCATTAAATATTGGAGGAACAATTTCAATGCTGCTAAGCAATGCTTCGATCCATTTAGCAGTGAAATTATCTTTGGCATCCTAAGGCAAGGAGTTTTTTTTTAATTTAATATTCTATGTCTTTCTGTAAATCTGACATAGAAAATCCTATTTCTCCAGTATCCAGAGGCTGCATGTTCACACCAATATACAGGCAAGGCCTCCATTTCTGCCTACGGATAGGCAAAGCACTTTTGGTTCTTCTTAATATCCCTACTAACTAAACCAGAGAGATGGACTTCACTGATCAGAAAAACACACACATGCAGCTAGGGATAGTAAATTTAAAAACTTTACTTTGATAATCTGAGCACTAGTAAAATTCTGGGACCTAATCTCAAAAGTATTATGGGGGACTAGAACATATAAAAATTTAAAACCTTCTATGTGTGGGGTGGTACTTGTGGCTCATTGGGGCGGGTAGCTGGCCCCATGTACTGAGGGTGGGGGATTCAAACCCGACCTTGGCCAAACTGCAACAAAAAATAGCCGGGCATTGTGGCAGGCGCCTGTAGTCCCAGCTACCTGTGAGGCTGAGGCAAGAGAATTGCCTAAGCCCAGGAGCTGGAGGATGCTGTGAGCTATGACGCCACGGCACTCTACCAAGGGGCATCAACCAAGACTCTGTCTCTTAAAAAAAAAAAAAAAGCCTTCTATGTGTGTAACTTTTATTATTTATGTTGCCTTATCACCTTTCTAGGACAGAAACATGTAACTAAGAGTCAAGAAAATATGGAATACTCTCTGTTCAATACTGATTTTTGTTTGTTTTCTGAAGACAGTGTCTTGCTCTGTTGCCTTGGCTAGAGTACAGGGGTGTCATCATAGCTCACTGTAACCTCAAACTCTCAGCCTCATGTGATCCTCCCACCTCAGCCTCCTGAGTCACTGAGATTGCAGGTGCATGCCACTGTGCCCAGCGAGGAACATACATTTGTTTGTTTTAAGACAGAGTTTCACTCACTCCGTTGCCCTGGATAGAGTGCTATGGTCTCAAAGCTCAAAGCAACTTCAAATTCTTGGGCTTAAGCAATCCTCTTGCCTCAGCCTCTTGAGTAGCTGGACGATGGGCACCCATCATAATACCTGGCTAGTTTTTAGTAAAGACAGAGTCTTGCTCTTGCTCAGGCTGGTCTCTAATTCCTGAGTGAAGCAAGCACATTAGCTTCCCAGAGTATTAAGATTGAAGGCATAAGCTACCTTGGCTGGACCAGAAAATATGTTCTTAAAGGTAATGATTTTTATTTTAAATCTATAATATTCCCTATACCACAAATGAGAAAACTGGCCAATATGATAATTAATCATTTTTGACTGCAATAAAAATTTTGACTGACTTGCCATGGGATGGAATGATAGAAATATTCTTGGGAGTGTTGGTTACATGGGTAGATACTATCAAAACTCAACAAGCAGCATATTTTGAAGATCTGTGTATTTCACTGCAGGTGAGTTATACCAAAACTAAAAGAAATGCATACAGGAAATCAAGGTAAGGGATGGGATGGTGTGGCTACGGGAGCTAACTCAAAAACAGATGCTGCACCATTGCTGAGCATACCCTGTCGGGGCCAGAGCCCAATTCATGAGTGTCTGCCAGGGGCCTGGTTGCAGGCATAAAAAGGCTGGCCTTCCAGCTTTAACCAGGACAGCACATCCTTAGCTGCTAGAGGGAATTCTGGTTATAAAAATTTCTTCCATAGCCAAGCTGGAAAAGATCTGTAATTGTGCTTGTACTGGAGATGTGTATACAACACAAGAGTCATTTTCAAGCACCTTAGTGGCCAACTGCTAACCTCACAATGCCTACAAAATGCAGTTAGCCAGTTAAGGACTGGAACAGATCCAGGACAAATGCTCCCTCAATTACATTACCAGGTAAGCTGATTAGAGTCTCTACACACACACGCGCACACACTCACAAATGCTTCTGAAGACAGATGCTGCACTCAATCAGTGACACTCAAACTCTGTAGGCCATCAATAAACAAAAGCACTTTATAACTTTTCAAAGGAACAGCTATTGGAGCAGCATCATCTTCAGAACCTCAAATTTGAGACCTTCTGATGAGATCCTAGTCCTTGACAGCAGCATTTTTTATTTTTTGTTTTTAGCCTAAAGGTTGTTTGGCTATTTACTGAAAAGAGCAAAGAACACAGAGTAATAGATTTAAGGCGCTCTGGAGGGAAAGAGCAGGTGGAAGAAAACCAGGGAGACACCAGACAAGTGGTGAAAAGCAGGGAACTCATCTCCTGCTCACTGCGTCCTCTGCTACCCGCTGAGCTATTTTGCTATGAGTGACATTTCAGAGTCAGTCAGGTTGGCAATTATCTGATCCAAAGCCCGAAAACAGTATACAAAACACTTCGGGTTTACACACTCATCCGGCACTTGGGCTCGAGCATATAGTTTTGATGAAACATTACAGGTAAGAAAACCCACAAAGGTGAGTTCTTCCCGCAAACCATGAGAATTTCCCCGGGAACAGGAAAAACCATTCTGTTGTCCAGACTGCTGTTCCATGCACCCCAGGCTCTGTCTTCCAGGTCAGCATTGCAGCTGACCCACGCGAGCCGCACAGGACACCCATGACTCTGCCCTCTAGGACTCCACGTGAATCTTCCCTCCCTGTCCATGAAGCAGAAGTTTTGTAAAGTCCAGGTTCTGCTTAAATTTCACACTGTCTCGGGCTCTGTAGACTTGGAAGCAGCCTGCAGAGGCTCCATCGACCCAGAGACCATGCTGTCAACACAGTGATCTCTCATCTGTGACTTCTGCATCTGATGAACAAGTACCAACTCTACGTCTCTTCTGAGAAGGGGACAATGAGTATTTCCACTTCTGAGGACCTTTAGCGTGGATAATTCTCCAGTCGGCATTCACAACAGAGACTGTTCCCTTCCTGACATGTGACACCCAAAAAGACAGACCTCAGGAGGAATCGGCAACGTCAGGAAGGACTTACAGCTTCTACCGGCTATGTATTTTTTCAAGTAACAGAACTCTGACCCATGTAGGTGTGACTCTAGGGTCTACTGTACAGCTGAGTGACCTTGGCCAAGTTATTTAATGTTGCTGTGCTATAGTTTCCTTAACTGTCAGATGAGGATAATACAAGCCCCCACTTTGCTGGGTTGTTTGTTGTGAGGATAAAGAGTGAGTCCTCAGAGCTCTGAGACCAGCTCTAACACACCAGGAGTGTTACCACCATCACTAACAGGAACAGGCAGAGCTTTCCCAACAGTCCGCCTGCTGTCCTGCGATTAGAGAGCTGCTCTTCCGTAAGATGTGGTTCCCCAGGAAGGTAAAAGCACAGCAGCGATACGATGTGAACTACACAGCAGGTACTTCTGGAGTTGCTGATGGAAAGTTAGACTCTGACCTTCCTAACAGCCCCACTGCTGGGACTGCACCCCAAGAGACACGTACCCCAGGACACTCAGGTGTGGTAGGTGAGACAGTGCACCCCTGAGAATGATTCCGCCACCATCTTCCAGTAGTCTCCAGAACTCGGCCTTAACACCCTGAAGGAGAGAACACTGGCCTGGGTTGGCACCGAGGACTCTGTTCCTCTGCTATGAACTCTGATTTGAATTGAGGGAAAGGATAGCAGGGATTACTTTCTCCCCAAACGTAGCTGTAGTTGAATTTTACACAGTGAAAAACACGCTGCTTTCATTTCAGTGGCTTTTAACCTACATGTTTTCATTTTTCTTTTGTTAAAACCAGCTGTTTGATGATAGCATTGAAGGTGCTCTGCTGTGCGTGTTATTCTTGGTGCCAACAAGAGAATGAAAAGCCACTTAAGGCAAAGCCTTTTTGTACTTTTTGTTTGACTAGGATGGGATGAGGTGGCTACAGGAGCTAACTCAAAGACAGAAGCAGCACCGTTGCTGAGCATACCCTGTCGGAGCCAGAGCCCACTTCATGAGTGTCTGCCATGAGCGTGGCTGTGGACACAGGAAGGCTGGCCTTCCAGCTTTAACCAGGACAGCACATCCTCAGCTACCAGAGGTAATTCTGGTTATAAATTACCTCACATGCTGGGAGGTGATGGAAGTAGGTAAGGAAGATGAGGAGCAGCCAGGCTGGATTCTTCTGCATTAAGGCTAGTTATGTGCACAGCTGAAAAACACTGACAACAAAACCTCTCCGGCTTGGGCCTGCCGTGTGCTTCAGGACCTGGAGGTCTGCGCTGCTCCTTCAGTCTCTGTGCCTGTGTGCCTGGCTGAAGTCTTTCTGGATGTTCTACCTGCCCACCCACTCACTCATGAAGCCCAGCGTCTGTCCTTGCTCTGAGGAACACATGTTGATCGTATGATTTATTCCCGGGTGAACACTGGTTTTCCTCCCCGGAGTGTTTTCTTCATGGACATTAGAGGATGGAGGTGATAGTTTAACTGGGGACCCATTTTTCCAAAGGCATGTAAACGGGAAACAATGTAATGAAGAAGCATGGGAAGGAATTTAAATGTATTATTGTTTCATTTTTATTTTAAATTTTTTATTACAAATTAATATGAAGGTACAGATGGTTTGGTTACATTATTTTCTTTTTATTTTATTTTATTTATTTATTTTTTTTTATGGCTATAGAGAAACAGAAAGAGGTCATTGTCTTTATTTTAATAACCAAAATACAATCATGGATCATTTATTTAATTATAATTTTTTTTTTTTTTTGTATTGTTGGGGATTCATTGAGGGTACAATAAGCCAGGTTACACTGATTGCAATTGTTAGGTAAAGTCCCTCTTGCAATCATGTCTTGCCCCCATAAAGTGTGACACACACCAAGGCCCCACCCCTCTCCCACCTTCCCCCTTTCTGCTTCCCCCCCAAAACCATAATTGTCATTAATTGTCCTCATATCAAAATTGAGTACATAGGATTCATGCTTCTCCATTCTTGTGATGCTTTACTAAGAATAATGTCTTCCACGTCCATCCAGGTTAATACGAAGGATGTAAAGTCTCCATTTTTTTTAATGGCTGAATAGTATTCCATGGTATACATATACCACAGCTTGTTAATCCATTCCTGGGTTGGTGGGCATTTAGGCTGTTTCCACATTTTGGCAATTGTAAATTGAGCTGCAATAAACAGTGTAGTACAAGTGTCCTTATGATAAAAGGATTTCTTTCCTTCTGGGCAGATGCCCAGTAATGGGATTGCAGGATCAAATGGGAGGTCTAGCTTGAGTACTTTGAGGTTTCTCCATACTTCCTTCCAGAAAGGTTGTACTAGTTTGCAGTCCCACCAGCAGTGTAAAAGTGTTCCCTTCTCTCCACATCCATGCCAGCATCTGCAGTTTTGAGATTTTGTGATGTGGGCCATTCTCACTGGGGTTAGATGATATCTCAGGGTTGTTTTGATTTGCATTTCTCTAATGTATAGAGATGATGAACATTTTTTCATGTGTTTGTTAGCCATTCGTCTGTCGTCTTTAGAGAAAGTTCTATTCATGTCTCTTGCCCATTGATATATGGGATTGTTGGCTTTTTTCATGTGGATTAATTTGAGTTCTCTATAGATCCTAGTTATCAAGCTTTTGTCTGATTGAAAATATGCAAATATCCTTTCCCATTGTGTAGGTTGTCTCTTTGCTTTGGTTATTGTCTCCTTAGCTGTACAGAAGCTTTTCAGTTTAATGAAGTCCCATTTGTTTATTTTTGTTGTTGTTGCAATTGCCATGGCAGTCTTCTTCATGAAGTCTTTCCCCAGGCCAATATCTTCCAGTGTTTTTCCTATGCTTTCTTGGAGGATTTTTATTGTTTCTTGCCTTAAATTTAAGTCCTTTATCCATCTTGAGTCAATTTTTGTGAGTGGGGAAAGGTGTGGGTCCAGTTTCAGTCTTTTACATGTAGACATACAGTTCTCCCAACACCATTTATTGAATAGGGAGTCTTTCCCCCAAGGTATGTTCTTGTTTGGTTTATCGAAGATTAGGTGGTTGTAAAATGTTAGTTTCATTTCTTGGTTTTCAATTTGATTCCAAGTGTCTATGTCTCTGTTTTTGTGCCAGTACCATGCTGTCTTGACCACTATGGCTTTGTAGTACAGACTAAAATCTGGTATGCTGATGCCCCCAGCTTTATTTTTGTTACAGAGAATTGCCTTAGCTATACGGGTTTTTTTCCGGTTCCATACAAAACGCAGAATCATTTTTTCCAAATCTTTTTTTTTTTTTTTGTGGTTTTTGGCCGGGGCTGGGTTTGAACCTGCCACCTCTGGCATATGGGACCAGCGCCCTACTCCTTGAGCCACAGGCACTGCCCAAATTTTTTCCAAATCTTGAAAGTACAATGTTGGTATATTTTGATAGGAATGGCATTGAACAGGTAGATTGCTTTGGGAAGTATAGACATTTTAACTATGTTGATTCTTCCCATCCATGAGCATGGTATGTTCTTCCATTTGTTAATATCCTCTGCTATTTCCTTTCTGAGGATTTCATAGTTTTCTTTATAGAGCTCCCTCACCTCCTTCATTAGGTATATTCCTAGGTATTTCATTTTCTTTGAAACTATGGTGAAGGAAGTTGTGTCCTTAATTAGCTTCTCATCTTGACTGTTATTGGTGTACACAAAGGCTACTGACTTGTGGACACTGATTTTATATCCTGAAACATTACTGTATTTTTTGATGACTTCTAGGAGTCTTGTGGTTGAGTCTTTGGGGTTCTCTAAGTATAAGATCATGTTGTCAGCAAAGAGGGAGAGTTTGACCTCCTCTGCTCCCATTTGGATTCCCTTTATTTCCTTGTCTTGCCTAATTGTATTGGCTAGAACTTCCAGCACTACGTTGAATAGTAAAGGTGACAGAGGACAACCTTGTCTGGTTCCAGTTCTAAGAGGAAAAGCTTTCAGTTTTACTCCATTCAGTAAAATATTGGCTGTGGGTTTGTCATAGATAGCTTCAATCAGTTTTAGAAATGTGCCACCTATGCCTATACTCTTCAGTGTTCTAATTAGAAAAGGATGCTGGATTTTATCAAATGCTTTTTCTGCATCTATTGAGAGGATCATGTGATCTTTATTTTTGCCTCTGTTAATATGGTGGATAACGTTTATAGACTTGCGTATGTTAAACCAGCCTTGCATCCCTGGGATGAAGCCTACTTGATCATGATGAATGACTTTTTTGATGATAAGCTGTAATCTATTGGCTAGGATTTTGTTGAGAATTTTTGCATCTATGTTCATGAGTGAGATTGGTCTGAAATTCTCCTTTTTGTTTGGGTCTTTTCCTGGTTTTGGTATCAGGGTGATGTTTGCTTCATAGAATGTGTTGGGGAAGATTCCTTCTTTCTCAATTTTTTGGAATAATTTCTGCAGTACAGGAATAAGCTCTTCCTTGAAGGTTTGATAGAATTCTGGAGTGAAGCCATCTGGACCAGGGCATTTTTTGGTTGGAAGATTTTTTATTGTTTCTTTGATCTCAGTGCTTGAAATTGGTCTGTTCAGGAGCTCTATTTCTTCCTGGCTGAGACTAGGGAGAGGGTGTGATTCCAAATATTGATCCATTTCCTTCACATTGTCAAATTTCTGGGCATAGAGTTTCTGGTAGTATTCAGAGATGATCTCTTGTATCTCTGTGGGATCAGTTGTTATTTCCCCTTTATCATTTCTGATTGAGGTTACTAGAGATTTTACTTTTCTATTCCTCATTAGTCTGGCCAATGGTTTATCTATTTTATTTATTTTTTCAAAAAACCAACTCCTTGTTTCATTAATTTTCTGAATGATTCTTTTGTTTTCAATTTCATTGATCTCTGATTTGATTTTGGATATTTCTTTTCTTCTACTGAGTTTAGGCTTAGATTGTTCTTCTTTTTCCAATTCCATAAGATCTCTTGTGAGATTGTTGATGCGCTCTCTTTCTGTTTTTCGAATGTAGGCATCTAAAGCGATGAATTTTCCTCTCAAAACTGCTTTTGCAGTATCCCAGAGGTTTTGGTAGCTAGTGTCTTCATTGTTGTTATGCTCAAGGAAGTTAATGATTTCTTGTTTTATTTCTTCCTGCACCCATCTGTTATTCAACAGAAGATTGTTTAATTTGCATGCCTTTGGGTGGGGTCGAGCATTTTTGTTAAGAGTTGAGTTCCACCTTTAGTGCCTTATGGTCTGAGAAGATACAAGGTAAAATTTCAATTCTTTTGAATTGAATTCTTTCAATTCTGTTGACATTTGTTTTGTGTCCCAGGATATGATTAATTTTGGAGAATATTACATGGGGTGATGAGAACAATGTATATTCTTTATCTTTGGGATGGAGTGTTCTATATGCGTTTATCAAGCACAGTTGTTCTAGGGTCCCATTTAAATCTTTTATATCCTTGTTTAATTTCTGTTTAGAGGATCTGTCCAGCTCTGTAAGAGGAGTGTTAAGGTCCCCTGTTATTATGGTATTATCAGATATCATATTGCTCAGACTGAGTAAGGTCTGTTTCAAGAATCTGGGAGCATTTAAATTGGGTGCATAGATATTTAGAATTGAAATGTCTTCTTGTTGTATTTTTCCCTTGACCAATATAAAGTGACCATCTTTGTCTTTTTTGACTTTAGTTGCTTTAAATCCACATGTATCTGAAAATAAGATTGCAACTCCTCTTTTCTTCTGAATTCCATTTGCCTGAAAAATTGTCTTTCAACCCTTGACTCGGAGCTTTAATTTGTCTTTTGAAGCCAGGTGTGTTTCTTGCAGACAGCAAATGGATGGCTTGTGTTTTTTAATCCAGTCAACCAATCTATGTCTCTTCAGTGGGGAATTCAAGCCATTAACATTTATTGAGATAATTGATAAGTGTGGTAGTATTCTATTCGTCTTATTTTGTGAGAGTCCATTGCTTAGTTTTATCTTTTGCAACAGTGTGGAGGTTAGGTTCTGTCCTTTAATTTCTGAGTTCTTACTTTGTTGCTGATCCATTGTGGTGGTCAGTGTGCAGAACAGGTTGAAGTATTTCCTGTAGAGCTGGTCTTGTTGTGGCGAATTTCCTCAATGTTCGTATATCCGTAAATGATTTGATTTCTCTGTCAATTTTGAAGCTTAGCTTAGCAGGGTACAGAATTCTGGGCTGAAAATTGTTCTGTTTAAGTAGATTAAAGGTAGATGACCATTGTCTTCTTGCTTGGAAAGTTTCATTAGAGAAGTCTGCGGTCACTCTGATGGATTTGCCCCTGTAGGTCAACTGGCGCTTACTCCTGGCAGCTTGCAGAATCTTTTCTTTTGTCTTGACTTTGGACAGGTTCATCACAATGTGTCTTGGAGAAGCTCGGTTAGAGTTGAGGCGACCTGGGGTCCGATAGCCCTCTGAAAGCAGAGTGTCAGAATCTTTGGTGATATTTGGGAAATTTTCTTTTATAATATTCTCTAGTATGGCTTCCATTCCTCTGGGGCATTCTTCTTCCCCTTCTGGAATTCCTATAACTTGTATGTTGGAACGCTTCATAGTGTCCCATAATTCTGACAGTGAACGTTCTGCTTTCTCTCTCTTCTTTTCTGCCTCTTTTACTATCTGAGTTATCTCAAAAACTTTGTCTTCTACCTCTGAAATTCTTTCTTCTGCATGGTCTAACCTGTTGCTGATACTTTCCATTGCATCTTTAAGTTCCCTGATTGACTGTTTCATTTCCTTCAGCTCTGCTATATCCTTTTTATATTCTTCATATCGTCCATCTCTTATTTTATTCTGTTTTTGAATTTCCTTTTGGTTAATTTCCACTTTATTAGCAGTTTCCTTCATTGTTTCCATCATTTCTTTCATTGTTTTCAAAATGTGTATTCTAAATTCCCTTTCTGTCATTCCTAATATTTCTGTATAGGTGGAATCCTCTGCAGTAGCTACCTCATGGTCCCTTGGCGGGGTTGTTCTGGACTGGTTCTTCATGTTGCCTGGAGTTTTCTGCTGATTCTTCCTCATGAGTGATTTCTTTTATCTGTTTCCTTGCCCTAATTTTCCTTTCACTTCCTCTTGCTCTTTAAGTTCTCGTGCCTGTGGACTAAGGGTTACAGGACCAGAAGGGTGAGAAGGTTGAAGAGCAAAAAAGGGATGAAAGAAAGGAGGACTGAGTGATAAGAAAAAAAAAAGAAAAACAGAGAAAGGAGAGGGGGTGGGTAAAAGGAATATTGACAAAAAGAAGACAGGCACAGAAAGAGGGAGACAGAGCAATAGAGGTGTACAGTAGGGTACTTTGATACAACCTTAAAAAAAACCCCACCTTCTGGGGGTGCCCAGTTGGGTGGTTCCCTTGAGGTCAGCAGCTCTTTGCTAACCTGATCAGACACAGTACCCCACCTCCACCAAGTAGAGAGGAAAGACAAAAATGCTATAAATCAAACCAAAACAAGCAAAGAGAAAACTTTATAGGATAAAATTGGCTGGAAAAACCAAATAATAGCGGTAGAAACACTAACAAAAATGAAGTTCTAATTACTGAAATAGGCACCAATGGGAAATTATAATTAAACTAGAAAAATTGAGAAAGAAAAAAGGATCTGTATGGAAAAGGTTGAAATTAAAAAACAAAACAACAATCAACAACATCAAAATAAACAAAAAAACAACCAAACCCCCCCCCCAAAAAAAAAACACAACCAAAAACAAAGCAGTATGTATATGTTATTGAATATTGTCTGGGCAACACGTGGTCTTCCGGGGTATGAGATGTTAATGACAGTTCTGATAGGACTGGAGGCTGCTAGTTTCTCAAACCCCAGCAGGTAGACACCCTAAATCTCTCTTCAGCCCACTTAAAAGGCACTTTGAACTTGTTCACTTGCTGAGCAGAAGCTTTCCCAGGGGAAGTGCTTGTCGCTGGAATCACTGCTGAAGTGGCTATCCACTTACTCTGTGTGCCAAAACTGGTCTCCCTCTGCCCCGGAGGGTTAGGGCTGCAAGGCGGCTCAGACCCTGCCCTTAGGCTACTTGGTTGCTGGGTTACCAGCTTCCACCCAATTCTAGCTCTGCAACCCTGAGGGCGGAGCTTGCCGGGGCAGATCGCTCAGAATGGCTGCCTGTGACCCAGAGCCAAACACTATTAGCTCCGTCTGGCTCAGCGGCTCAGACTGGGGCCCTAGACAACAGCCAAAGTTCTCCGCACTCCCGTTCAGGCTCTCCCCAAGGCAGTTCAGCTGAGTGCCGAGTCCAAAGACACCAAAACAGTTCACAGGTAAGGCCTTTCTGGTTTGCAGTCTCGCTGCTACTGAACTTACAGTTGTGGGCGGGTTTAGACGGATTGAACACACGCGACCACTTGCCGGTTTTCCACTGTTTTAGTCCTCCTCTTGGGGTCCAGAAGTCTCTCGCTGACTCCCTGTATCCTCTCAGGGGTGATGATAGGCAGATCCCACCAGCCAGAGATGCCTGGAGTCCTATCTCCCCAGACTCACAGTGCCCAGATGCAAGGAAGCTGTTACTCGGCTGCCATCTTGCTCCGCCTATATCTGGTTACATTATTTTCAATTCTAAGGTAAAGTTCACGTTGTAGTTGAGCCCTTCACCTGGGGCATGCTCAACAGCCTCACATCGTGCACCTTAGGTGAGATTCCACCAATTGCCCTCCCTCCTCTTCCCTTCCCCTTGCTAGACTATATTTGTGTTTTTTTCTTCTGTGAGCATGTAGTTATTTATACATTGGTTTCTTATCGGTAATGAATACATTGGATTTTTTTTTTTCATTCTTGAGATACTTTACTAAGAATTATTGTTTTTAAGAATACTGTGTCCTGGCCTGGCGCCCATAGCGCAGTGGTTATGGCACCAGCCACATGCACCAACGGTGGCAGGTTCAAACTTGGCCTGGGCCAGCTAAACGATTGCAACAAAAAATAGCCGGGCATTGTGGTGGGTGCTTATAGTCCCAGCTACTCGAGAGACTGAGGCAAGAGAATCACTTAAGCCCAAAAGTTTGGGGTTGCTGTGAGCTGTGACGCCATGGCACTCTACCAAAGGTGACATAGTGAGACTTTGTCTCCAAAAAAAAAAAAATAATAATAATAATAATATTACAGTGTCCTGGGCGGCGCCTGTGGCTCAGTGAGTAGGGCGCCGGCCCCATATGCCGGGGGTGGTGGGTTCAAACCCAGCCCCGGCCAAACTGCAACAACAAAAAAAAAAATAGCCGGGCGTTGTGGCGGGTGCCTGTAGTCCCAGCTGCTCAGGAGGCTGAGGCAAGAGAATCGCGTAAGCCCAAGAGTTAGAGGTTGCTGTGAGCCGTGTGACGCCACGGCACTCTACCCAAGGGCGGTACAGTGAGACTGTCTCTACAAAAATAAAAATAAATAAATAAATTAATAATAATATTACAGTGTCCTTTCTCCTTCTGAACATTCAGTCCAGAAGCTGTTAGATGGGGCCCTGTAAGGTAAGTGTGTGCACACCGCTGGGCAGTGAGGGAGCTGCAGCAGCCTGGGGCAGGATGCGGGAGTCCAGGTGGAATAAAGCAGTTGATCCCTTGGAGGGCAGCTTGGCACGGGATGTCAGGACCAGCAGGGCTAAGAACTGAATGCTGGAGGAAGGGCAGCCTGACACAGGGTAGAAATGGAGGATATTCCAGCAGAGGGGCAGGCAGACATGGGCTGAAAGCCCAAGCAGGGTGAGGGGTGAGGAGCTATCTGTGCACTGTAGGGGTGAGGCGCATGCTTCTTCTGAGCTCACTTGTTCCTGAAGTATCCCATCCCCACCCACGGGAGCACCTTGCTTAAGAAAGATTAGGAACATACATAGCTTTTTTTTTTTTTTTTAGCACCTGAGAGTCTTGAAGCCTACCTGGATTTGAGGAGTGGCAAATTATCTCCAGCTGAAATTAAGTTTATCAGAAGGGAAAAAGCTTCAATGTAAGGAAGAGACCATTACCTAAAAGATGTCTCACATTTCCTTTAATAAATGGAACTTCAATAAATTGAGATTTAAAAATTACAATACATTTTAGTAGTAGCTTATGTACCTCGTTGCTAATAAATTTTGTACCATTAAAAAAAAAATTACAGGTGGCGCCTGTGGCTCAAAGGGGTAGGGCGCTGGCCCCATATGCCGGAGGTGGCGGGTTCAAAACCAGCCCTGACCAAAAACTGCAAAATAAATAAATAAATAAATAATTATAACACATTTTAACAAGAGCATCATAGCTCACAGCAACCTCAAACTCTTGGGCTTGAGCAATTCTCTTGCTTCAGCCTCCCAAGTAGCTGGGACTACAGACACCTGCCACAACGCCTGGCTAGATTTTCTATTTTTAGTAGAGATGAGGTCTCACTCTTGCTCAGGCTGGTTTTGAACTCCTAAGCTCAAGCAATCCACCTGCCTCAGCCTCCTAGAGTGCTAGGATTACAGGCGTGAGACACAGGTGGCCCAGCCTACAGTAGGATGAATTTCAATTTCAATTTCAATTAAATTATATAAGTCAAGGATTATTAAATATTATACTAAATCTTCTACATTATTTAGGCTCGCCCCCAATGTTACTTCTTCTGATGGGCCATCCCTGACTACTAGAGTTAAAAATCACCCCCAGCAAGCCCCTTTCTATTGCTCTACATCATTTTATTTTCTTCACAGTACTTATAATTATCTGAACTTATTTGTTTGCATGTTAACTATCTTTCTTGTTCACTACTATCTCCCTTGGACTTGTGACAGAGGCTGGTACAGTGTTCCACAAACGCTTACTGAACACACAAATCACAATAGAATGTGGAATCACTAAGTACATGATGCTACCCTATCTTATTCAGTGAATCTTTTTTCTTTTTTTTTTTTTTTTTTGTGGTTTTTGGCCGGGGCTAGGTTTGAACCTGCCACTTCTGGCATATGAAACCGCGCCCTACTCCTTGAGCCACAGGCACCGCCCTTCTTTTTCTTTTTTTTTTTTTTTTTTTTATTTCTTTTTTTTTTTAATTTTATTTTTGGCCGGGGCTGGGCTTGAACCCGCCACCTCCGGCATATGGGACCGGCGCCCTACCCGTTGAGCCACAGGTGCCGCCCATCTTTTTCTTTTTTTTAAGAGACAGAATCTCACTTTGCCACCCTCAGTTAAGTACCGCGCATCACAGCTCACAGCAACCTCCAGCTCTTGGGCTTAGGCTATTCTCTTGCCTCAGCCTCCCAAGTAGCTGGGACTACAGGCGCCTGCCACAACACCCAGCTATTTTTTTCTTGCAGTTTGGCCAGGGCTGGGTTCAAACCTACCACCCTTGGCATATGGGGCTGGCGCCCTACTCACTGAGCCACAGGAATCACCCTATTCAATGAATCTTTTTTTTTTTTTTTTTTTTGAGACAGAGCCTCAAGTTGTCGCCTTGGGTAGAGTGCTATGGCATCACAGCCCACAGTAACCTCCAACTCGTGGGCTCAAGTGATTCTCCTGCCTCTGCCTCCCAAGTATCTGGGACTACCAGCACCTGCCACAACGCCCGGCTATTTTTTGGTTGCAGCCGTCATTGTTGTTCGGTGGGCCTGGGCTGGATTCAAACCTGCCAGCTCAGGTGTATGTGGCTGGTGCCTTGGCCACTTGAGCCACTGGCGCCGAGCCTATTCAGTGAATCTTAATTTTGCTAATAACTAGGATGCTTAAATGATCTAAAATACTTTTTAATTCTTGTTTTTGAGACACAGTATTCAGAGTGGAGCTACAAATATCCTTGATGGTAACTAAAGATAATCTGTTCATTTCAAAAATCTCCTAAGATATTCCAAAATCCTTGTATGTTACACACACATCCCCACGTACACTCTGGTATAGTCTAAGGATCCAGAGCTCAGTGTATACTTAAGTATTTCATGTTTTTTGGTACTACTACAAATGATGCTGTTTTAAAAATTACTATTTCTAAATGTTTACAGCTAGCATACAGAAATATAGTTGATTTTGGGAGGTCAATGTGGGAGGACAGTTTGAGGCCAGGAATTCAAGGCCAGCCTGGGCAACATGGTAGGACATGGTCTCTACAAAAAATAAATTAAAAAATTAGCTGGGCAGGGCCGGGCACAGTGCCTCACACCTGTAATCCCAGTACTCTGGGAGACTGAGATGGGCAAATTGCCTAAGCTCACAGGTTTGAGGCCAGACTGAGCTAGAGTGAGACCTTGTCCCAAAATAGCCAGGCATTGTGGTGGGTGCCTATAGTCCCAGCTACTCAGGGGACTGAGGCAAGAGAATCGCTTGAGCCTAAGAGTCTGAGGTTCCTGTGAGCTATTATGCCACAGCCTCTACGGAGGGTGACAAAGTAAGACTCTGTCTCAAAAAAAAAAATAAAAAAATAAAATAGCTAGGCCAGGTGGGACACATCTGTGGTCCTAGCTACCTAATAGACTGAGGCAGGAGGATTGCTATAGGAGTTCAAGGCTACAGTGAGCTAAAATCAGGCCACTGCACTCCAGCATAGGCAACAGAAATATAGTTGATTTTGTACATATTGACCCTATATTCCACAATCTTCCTAAAATCACTTATTAGTTCTAATATACTTTATGTAGATTCCTTTTTAAATAGACAACTATGTCAATTCTGAATACAAATAATTTTACAGAAGAGAATATGTGTATGTGTTTTTGTGTACACACAGACTATCAGGCCCAACTGGAAGAAATGCTGTTATTTGACTACTTCTGACCTACAAAGACGGAGTGATTTTACATGGTATAACCTATCCAAAATTGTGAAATTACATGGAAAACGATAAAATTGAGTTCAGGGTAACGTTATCTCTGGGAGGAGACATGAAGGGTTCAGTTGTATTAGTAAAATTTTACCTGCTAGAATGGGGGGAGGGGCACGTGGGTGTTCTTTATATTACAACCTTTTTGCATAACCTAAAAGTTGCCTTTTGAGAGCCTGGGACAGTGCCTTTACATAAAAAGAATAACCAAACTTGGAAGTGATTTACCTGTGTCCTACCTCGGATCCTTGAGAAAATGGAGGCTAAGGCCAAGGCACCCACAGAATGTTGATTTTGGAAGTAACTGAATGGGACAAGAGCAGAGGCCTGGGAACAACAGGGAAGAAGGGAAGCCTGTCCTCTGTCCCTCTAAGTTGTGTTTTCAAGCTGGTCATCTCAGTGGGCAATTGCAGCTTGATCCTGGTAGGAATCCTCTGAGGAGCCAGTGAGAATATACCTCAGAACTGCTGCTGACTTCAGTGTCAGAACAGGGGGCACGTATTCACGGAGTTTGGTTCCCCACTGGTCAAGTGCTGCCCTGTGGGATGTTATCTGCCTTATGCTTCCAGGACTGTGCGTGCTGAGCAACTTTGTTCAGGCAGTAGAGAAATGCTGGAACAAAAAAACAAGATGGACACAGTGCAGCCCAGGCCAGCTGCCGTGAGGTCGCACCTGCACACAGCTGGCTGCTCTGCCAACAGCTGGAGTGAAAAGGTGGCCAGGAGGATGTACAGGGGGGTAAAAGAGGAGACTAATACATACATATCACCCATGTATGTGTATACACATATATGTGTGCATGTGCATACCTATATAAAAATTACCAAGAACCCCGAATTGAAGAAAAATGGGGGTTATTTTGCATCATTTTTTTTTTTTGTGGTCAAATACACAAAACACAAAATTTATCATTTTATCAATTTTTAAGTATACACTCAGTGGCATTAAGAATATTCACACTGTAATTATGACCATAGCCATCTCAAACAAACTCTCCACCCATTAAACTCCCTACCTCTAAGCAACCAATATTCTATTTTCTATCTCTATGAAATGACAACTCTAGGTGCCTCATGTAAAGTGGAATCAGAGTTTCTGTCCTCTTGTGAGTGACTTATACTACTTGGTATAATGTCTTCAAGGTTCATTCACGCTGTACCATTATGAGAATTTATTCTTTTTTAAGGGTAATACTTCCACTGTGTGTATACATCACATGTTGTTTATCTATGCATCAAATGGTGAACATCTGGGTTGCTTCTACATTGGGCTGTTATGAATCATGCTTCTACAAACACGTGTATTCCAGTATTTGTTCAAGGCCCTGCTTTCCATTATTTTGTTTCCAGAAGTAGAATTAGTGGATCCTATTGCAACTCTATGTTTAATTTCCCAAGGAACTGCCATACTGTTCTCTATAAGAGCTCTATCATTTTATTTTATTTATTTATTTTTTTTTTGGCCGGGGCTGGGTTTGAACCCGCCACCTCCGGCATATGGGACCAGCGCCCTACTCCTTGAGCCACAGGCACCGCCCTATTTTATTTTTTTTATCTATAAAGGTTTTATTGTGCACAGAGGGGTTTCAGTCCTTCTTGGCAGCTGCTTTCCTCATGGCGGCCAGGACATTGCTCAGCTCCTCCCACTTCCTTTTAGCACGGATGTGTGTCCCCACTCTTTTCTTGATGAATTTGAGGGCCCGTTTGTCCTTGGAGACCTTGAGCAGCTCCATGGCACGCCGTTCATACGGGGCAAAGCCACACACTTCTCGGATCATGTCCCGCACGAACTTTGTGTGTTTGGTTAGGCACCCGCGACGGCGGCTGTGCCTCGGTTTGCTCACGTTCTTGGTCACCTTGTGGCCCTTGTTGAGACCCACGGCCATGGGGTAGCGCAGAGCCATGGCTGCAACAACAGCAGGAAACTCCCAGAGCTCTATCATTTTATACCAGCAATGCACGAAGGTTCCAATTTTTTCACATCCCTGTCAACACTTGTATTCTTTTTTTTTTTTTTTCCACAATAACAGCCATTCTAATGGGCACAGCAGTATCTCACTGTGGTTCTGATTTGTATTTCCTTAACTATTAGTGATGCTGAGTTTATTGGTCATTTATGTATCTTTGAAGAATTATCTATGCAGGCTTGGTGCCTGTATCTCAGTGGCTAGGGTGCCAGCCACATACACCAGAGCTGGCAGGTTCGAATCCAGCCCGGGTCTGCCAAGTAACAATGACAATTACAAGCAAAAAATAGCCAGGCGTTGTGGTGGGTGCCTGTAGTCCCAGCTACTTGGGAGGCTGAGGCAAGAGAATTGCTTAAGCCCAAGAGTTGGAGGTTGCTGTGAGCTCTGATATCACAGCACTCCATCCAGGGCAACAGCTTGAGACTCTGTCTCAAAAAAAAATCTATTCAGGTCCTTTGCCCATATTTCAATTGGGTTGTTGCTGAGTTTTAGGAGTTCTTTGTATATCCTGGATATTAATCCTTTATCAGATATGTGATTTGCAAATATTTTCTCTCATTCTATAGGTAGCCTTAAACTCTGTTGATAGTATCCTTTGCTGTACATTTTAAATTTTGATGAAGTTTAATTTTATCTATTTTTTGTTGTTGCCTGTGTTTTGATGTCACACCCAAGAAATCATTGCCAAATCTACTATCATGAAGCTTTCTCCCTCTTCTTTTTTTTTTTTTTTTGAGACAGAGTCCCACTATGTCACCCTCTGGTAGAGTGCAATGGTGTCATAGCTCACAGCAACCCCAAACTCTTGGGCTTAAGTGATTCTCTTGCCTCAGCCTCCCAGGTAGCTGGGACTACAGGTACCCGCCACAAGGCCCAGCTTGTTTTTGTTGCAATTATCATTGTTGTTTAGCTGGCCCAGACTGGGTTCAAACCTGCCAGACCAGGTGTATGTGGCTGGCACCATAACCACTGTGCTACCAGTGCTGAGCCATCTCCTTCTATTTTCTTCTAAAAATTTTATAGTTTTAGTTGTAACATTCACCTCTTTTTTTTTTTTAAGAGACAGGGTCCTACTATGTTGCCCAGGCTGGTCTTGAACTCTTGGGCTCAAACAATCCTCCCACCTAGGCCTCCTGTGTAGCTGGGACTACAGGCATCTTTGATCTAGTGGAGTCAATTTTTTATTTGATATAAAGTAAAGGTCCATCTTCATCCTCTGCATGTAGATATCTACTTTTCCCAGCACCAGTTGTTGAAAGGACTGTCCTTGCCCCATTGAAAGGTCTTGGCATCATTGTCGAAAATCATTTGACTATAGGGCGGCGCCTGTGGCTCAGTGAATAGGGCACCAGCCCCAAATGCCAAGGGTGATGGGTTCAAACCCGGCCCCGGCCAAACTGTAACAAAAAAATAGCTGGGCGTTGTGCCGGGCGCCTGTAGTCCCAGCTACTTGGGAGGCTGAGGCAAGAGAATCGCCTAAACCCAGGAGTTGGAGGTTGCTGTGAGCTGCGATGCCACAGCACCCTACTGAGGGTGACAAAGTGAGACTCTGTCTCTACAAAAAAAAAAGAAAATAATTTGACTATATACTATATGAAGGTTCATTTCTGGGCTCTCTATCCTATCCCACTGGTCTATATGTTTGTCTTTATACTAGTACCACACTGTTTTGACTACTGAGCTTTGTAGTAAGTTTTGAAATCAAGAAGTGTGAATCCTCGAACTTTGTTCTTCATTTTCAAGACTGTTTTGGCTATTTGGAGTCCCTTGAAATTCCATATCAATTGCAGGGTAGGTTTTTCTATTTCTGCAAAAAACATCATTGAGATGTTGATAGAAATTGAATCGGTAGATTGCTTTGGGTGGTATCGATATCTTAACAATATTAAGTTTTCCAATCCAGGGACACAATGTCTTCCCATTTATTTCTGTCTTCTTTAATTCCTTTCAGCAATGTTTTATAGTTTTCAGTGTATAGGTGAAAAATCAGTCTTGGCAAGCTGAATTACTCTAGGACTCTAAACCCGCTGTAGAAACTTGACTCAGATTTCTTTTCTAGCTCTAAGTTTCTATGATTCTCCAGTATTTAATCAAGCCTTGACGCTAACTAAATTTTACTAATTCTTGGCCAGAAGAGCACTATAAATTCAGTTAAACAAACATTTACTGAGACCTTAAGACATTCCATGCTCTGTTAAAAATAGTTCGCCATAACATAAACATTCCTCCTTTGAATGTTCTTTTTCAAATCTCAAGTTTAAAACAGCACTTTCCTCAAAGGATTTTACTTTTATCTGGATTAAAGGATGTGCTAGAACACTCCACAACAGAGTTAGCCTAAAAACCAGAGGATTAGCTCACTCAGTTAACCTCTAAATATCATTTGCTTTTCTTAAATAGTATTTTCTATTGTTTTTGAAATGGAGGATACAGAATGAAATCTTTGATAAAAAGATTTAAATAGTACATATGATTACACAGACCAGAAAGGAATTTAGGCCAGCGTATCTGGGAGCATAATTTCAGATTAAATCCCCTATGCACTACTTTACTCACCGGCTCATAATTCTGTTTCTTGATCATAGCACTGAATCACTAACCCTCAACAACCACCTTACAGAAGCCGCTCCTTCAACAGACACTTGACACCTGCTACTCTGCACTGGGAACTCAATTAGATGCTCAGTGCTACCAACTAGGAGAGCAAGCAGAGATGCCTTAACACATCCCCACCATCGGCATCAGAAAAACAACTCAGATCGAACATCCTATGGTGAGCGGGTCCAGGAACAGTTTTATTTAAGTCAGTCTTAAGTAGAATCTTGGATTCTGGGAAGATGCCAACTGGTAGCAACACTCAGCAAAGGCTCCTGACCAGACGGAGAAAAACTGGACAGAATCGGACTCTATGAAGCCAAAGGTGGGGAGCTGAGCCAAGAAAGAAGTTCAGCAAGCTGTAACTCCAAGGAAGAGCATTCAAGAAAACAAATTACAGGAATTCTGGAAGGAGAAAAGGATGGTCCTAAAGGTATAGATGCTCTACTCCAAGAGATCTTGGAGGAGAATTTCACAAGCATTGCAAGAGGTACAGAACTTCAGATAGTAGACAGTTTCAGAACCCCAGCAAGACTCAATCCAAATAAAGCATCTCCTAGACACACTATGATTACTTTGCCAAAGTTAAGACGAAGGAGAAAATTCTGCAAGCAGCCAGATCTAAGAAAAGCATCACCTACAAAGGGAGAAACAATCTCTCAGCCGAAACATTTCAAGTCAGAAGAAGATGGTCATCAACCTTTGGTCTACTAAAACAAAACAACTTCCAGCCCAGGATCCTGTATCCACCAAAGTAGAATCTTGCTGTCCATTAATATTTACTGCGTTCCTTCCAACGCACAGACCTACAGCAGAAAAGACAAACAATCCTATTTTTCACATGATAAAAACCTAAATTATATTTTGAAAACTCCTCATGTTCAAATCAGAAGGAAGACTAATTTTTCCTTATTTTAAGAAAGGGAAAACTGGGATTAAAAACAACAAACAAACAAATATAACTGCACTGGGGCAAATTCAAATCTGTCAAAGAAAAATGAAGTAGTGACCCTGTGGCACTCCCGACACAGCTGCTGGTTAGCTGAGCACATGCACAAAATCAATGACCCGGCTGCTGGGGAGATATGAAGCAAAAGACAAGCCTCTTCCTTGGTTTATTTTTCTTACACTTTCTTTTCTTACAGTTTATCATCTCACCCATATGCACACGAATTATAAGAAATACTGATGAATATCTAGAACCAAAATCTAATAAACTAAAATGAAGATTTACCTTTACATGATAATGTAACTATGTTCTTTATTCCACTATTCAAAGACTGTAAAAGCTTGTTCCCGAAATTAGATTATAAAGACAAAAACCTTTTCAAGTCAGGAAAAAAAAATTCTTTCAAAAATTAAGTGTTTAATTGCAATCAGGATTATTCTGCCTATAATCCATCAGAAGCATCTGTTTTGGCTTTTGCATATATGTGAACGACCTGAATAAATAGGTGATTCCAGAATAAGATACTGACGGTGAGAAGAAAAATATAAAGGCAACATTTGATTTCTGCCCACATTTTAAATCCAGTTTATCTACAGGTAACTTTATTAACATAAGCAATTTATATTTTATAGTTTCAGATATTACTGTTAAGATTGTTACATAAAATTCCCTACGAAGTCCACTGAACTGTTGCCTCTAGGATTTCTGTTGAGATGATTTCTGGCATAAATTTAGATTAGATAGATTAGATGTAACTCCCAAATGTTTTTAAAAATAAAAACCATCAAGAATTCACCCCTTTAGCAAGTTTAAATTTTCTCAGGCTCTGGCTAAAAAGAAAAACTTGAAGCAGGTAAGATTATGAGGTTTCCTGAAAGAATTCCCAAGAAAATAATTGAAAGGTAAATTGGAAATATGTTTAGTTTCTTACAGTAACAAATAAACAAGGTCAACTTATTTATAACAGGAAAATTTAGAGCTCTTAAAAAGTATGAGAACACTAGAAAGGATGATATCAGGATCTCTAAATTATGACTGAACTTGGGAAATGAGAACTACCTCCAAAGACACAAAACTGGCAACCGTATCCCTCTCCCTGGGTCCAGAGAGGGAGACGGACAACATGATGGACAACATGTGGGTCCATCACCTCCAGGCATCCACTGGGACAGCTTCCTTACTGGTCCCTGCTCTAGCACCTCCTCCTACCACTCTGCTCCTGGTGCTGTGGGCTGATTTTCCTAACGTGGAGCTCTGATTGACACTCCTAGGAGGACAAGCTCCTGAACCTGACATTCACAGTGCTTTGCAAGATGGCCCTACACCTACCTTCCAACCTGATTTCTCTTAACTTCTGCCACATATACCTATGCACCAGCCACAGAGAACTGCTTATTATTCCTGACATGGCCACACCCTCCTGATTAGCTCTTTTGCTCGCTCTGTCCCCTCCAGGCAAAATTCCCTTTCCCTTCCCTGCTACAATCTTATCCTGCTCTCACAGCTCTTGTCCAATCCCATCTCCCCAGGAGCTCTCTTATTCCAACTGATCCCCCCCCTTTGATACCTCAGTGTACTTTCACGTGTTTTCATAAGGCGTTAATATTCTATTTTATATCATAATTATTTGTCATCCCTACCACTAGACTAGATCCTGTGAGGCAGAATCCGTATGATTACTGCCCTGTCCCCTGAAACAGCCGGTACAGTGCCTCCCACATTGTAGGCGATTAAGTACGTACTGGGTTAAACTGCATGAAAGTTCTGCTCCAAGAAAGTCACCAGAAGGAAAATATTCATGTGCACAGACAGGAAACTAAAGGCTGGTGATAATATTCTATGGAAAATATATACCAATGGCAGAAATATTTCAGTTTCATAAAACTAAGACCTATAGGCTTTTCTGGGGTCATGACAGAAACACATGTGCAGACACACACACAAAAAGCCTCTCTTTCCAGGTAAATAATTAATGAACCAAAGGAGAATAACCTTTAAAATAATAAACTCAATCATTTTTCCCCAGTGAACTTGTAGAAAATAATAGAAAAAATGTTAATTTTGTCACAATAAAATCATAAACAGTCCTAATAGGTTGTACATAATTAGCTCTAGGAAGAAGACGAATTTTTTGTGAACGTACTTCCAAGTAATAGGAAGACAGGTTAAATATTACAAGCTTTTCTTTAACTATAACTCCAAAAATAAATGAAAAAATGAATGTGATTTAATAAGACTTGATTCAGGGTTCACTAAAAGCAGAGCTTCTTAAAATCTTTGTGGAGAACTGTTTTTCAAGTATTTCCTGTCGCAGACTTTCTAAAATACAACAAAGATGCTGCAGCAATACCTCAAGGTGGACATGCACTTTCTGTGTTTCATTTGTCAGGGGCCAGTAAAACTCTGTTTCCCCAAATCCACGTACATTCAACATGCTACTGGTGCAGGCCAAAGGAGGATATGTGCTTACCTTCTGCTCCTGCACCTCGAACACTGCTTCATGGACACTGCAAGCAAAAAGTGAGGTAGGCAGATCACTTAAATCCATCATCTCTTCTAAATCATCTTCATTTTCACCAAAAATCATCTCTTCTTCCTCTTCTTGGTCACTGCTACAGAGATCTGATTGGCTGTCATTCCAAGATTTCATAGTGTCCCTTAACATTATCCTGTTAAAAGAAGGATGTGTATTAGGCAACTATTGTTAAGAAAAGAAAACAACACAGATAAAATTTTGAAGACTCCAATAATGTTCCAATCAATCACGTTCTCAAGACAGAAACTCATCACATGAAGCAATTTTATTTAGAGAAGATAAATCGGCATTTAAATCAACTCACTACAACCCTCATAAATGAATTCTATATACACCAATTTGATTTGCTTAGCATATTTTACATAATATTTCACTGGCAATGATATACTAAGAAAAAAATGCAAAAAGTTTTCCGGAGGGGATAATATAAAATAAGACAGCATCAATATGTACACTAGTTTTCAAGCATTAAAAAGAAAAATATGAACCAGAATGGCCTTCACATATTTGTTTTGGGTTTTAGGTCTACAACATTGAAACTGGCATCGCAGAGTAAAACCCACACAGATCCACTCACCATCTGCACCCTGAAATATGGTCTGTGATGAGCTGATTTTACCTTTCTTCACCAATTTGTTCTTTTTGAATATACTCCCAAAGAATTAAGCTTCACAGAATCAAAAGTTATCCATAAACTTGGCCTTTGTTATTATTAAAAACGTCTACAGTATGTAAAAATTTAACTGGCTCAGCGCCTGTAGCTCAGTGGTTAGGGTGCCGGCCACATACACTGGGGCTGGCAGGTTCGACCCCAGCCTGGACCTGCTAAACAGCAACGAAGACAACAAAATAAATAGCTGGGAGTTGTAGTGGGCACCTGTTGTCCCAGCTACTTGGGAGGCTGAGGCAAGAGAATCGCTTAAGCCCAAGAGTTGGAGGTTGCTGTTGCTGTGAGCCGTGATGCTACAGCACTCTACTGAAGGCGACATAGAGACTCTTGTCTCAAAAAAAAAAAAAAATTAACATAGAAGACAATTTAAAAGGTCCCTTTCCTGAATATGTATGTATTTATTTATTTAGATACAGTCTTATTTTGTCACCCTGGGCAAAATGCCGTGGCATCATGGCACACAGCAATCTCAAACCCTTGAGTGCAAGCGATCCTCTTGCCTTAGCCTTCTGAGTAGCTCCGAATACAGGCACCTGCCACAATGCCTGGTTATTATTATTTTTTTTTTTTTTGCAGTTTTTGGCCGGGGCCGGGTTTGAACCCACCACCTCCGGTATATGGGGCCGGCACCCTACTCTTTTGAGCCACAGGTGCTGCCCTGCCTGGTTATTTTTAAAGACAGCTCAGGCTGGTCTGGAACTTTTGAGCTCAGATGATCCACCTGCCTTGGCTCCCAGAGTGCTAGAATCACAGGCATGAACCACCATGCCAGGCATTACGACATTTACTTTTAAACAGCATAATACATCCTAGCACTCTGGGAGGCCGAGGCGGGTGGATGGCTTGAGCTCAGGAGTTTGAGACCAGACTGAGCAAAAGTGAGATCCCGTCTCTACTAAAAACAGAAAAACTGAGGCAGGAGGACTGCTTGAGTCCAAGAGTTGGAGATTGCTGTAAGCTAAGCTTGAGACTTTGTCTCAAATAAACAAAAAGAATGATACATACAAGTGAATATACCAAGAAACAGATAGAGTAGCTGAACTACAGATGTACTCCACAATGCCCAGCTAATTTTTCCATTTTTAGTAGAGACGGGGTCTCACTATTGTCCAGGTTGGTCTTGAACTCCTGGCCTCAAGCAATCCTCTGCCTTGGCTTCCCAAAGTGGTAGGATTACATGTGTGAGCCACCACGCCTAGCCCTTTTAATGAACTTTTAAAAATCACTAATTTTAAGTCAAACTCCTGGAGCTGACGGTGTCCCTCCATTAAAATAACAAAACAATCTGTTACATAGGGACCATTTGTGTTCACGGCCACGTCACACCCACCAAGGTCAGCACCTTGGACATGACACATTCCAAGATGCTGACACAGAATTTAAGAAATACCTGCCAAGCACAGGATAATTTAAGTGATCATAATTATTACCACCTCAAGAGTATCTAATTTGTGATTTTCCCTTTTATTTTAAAGAACACAAGTCCACAGGAATACACTGCAGAGTAGTAATTACAGGATAAAAACAGTGATTTTTGTTATTCTACTGTATCAGTCAAGACTAATTCTAAAAAGTGAAATCCTTACTTGTCCTTATAAACATAGGCGGAGCGCCTCCTGCTTGGTACTGGAGGATACTAGACGAGTAAGATGAGTTACCCACAAGGAACTCCCAGCAAAGCACAAATTTATTCTGGACTGTGCTGACTACTCCACTCCCCTAGAGGACCCTGTGCCATTATCCCCACTGTACCTCTCCATTTCTCCTTCACCTTTCCTACCAACTTCCTAGGACCTGCATGTGACCTTCCTTGACTCCAGCCACCCCTGAATTCAGCGTAGTTAAGTTTCAGCCACCATCTTCTGGCTATGGCTGCCCTCGGTATGGACAGCAGTAGTTTTCTAACACATTACTTTATTGCCCTTCGTAGATAATTGTGTTTTTTACGACCAGAAGGTTTGTCGCAACCCTGCCATTTTTGGGTCTCTGTCACATTCTGTAATTCAACAATATATCAAATTTTCCATTACTGTTGCATGTGTTATGATGATCTGTGATTACTGATCTTTGGTGTTACTGTTGTAATTGTTTTGGAGCACCATGAACTATACCAATATAAACAGAGAACTTAATTGATAAACGTGTGTGTGCTCACTACTTCACCGACCAGTCACTCCTTGTCTCTCTCCTGCTCCTCAGGCCTCCCTACTCCCTCAGACACAACAATATTGAAATCAGGCCTATTCACAACCCTACAGTGGCCTACAAGTGTTCAACTGAAAGGAAGAGTCATACATCTTTCACTTTAAATCAAAATCTAGCAATGATTAAGCTTAGTGAGGAAGGCATTTTGAAAGTCAAAATAGGCTCCAAAGCTAGGAGTTTTGCACCAAACTTTTAGCCAAGTTGTGAACACAAAGGAAAAGTTCTTGTAGCAGATTGAAAGTGCTACTCCAGAGAACACATGAACTTGTGTGAACAAAGCAAAGCAGCTTTGTTGCTGAGGTGGAGAACATTTCAGGGTTCTGGATAAAAGATCAAACCAGCCACATTCCCATAAGCCAAAGCCTAATCCAGAGCAAGGTGCTGACTCTCTTTAATTCTATGAAGGCTGAGAGAAGTAAAATGTAGAAGAAAAGTTTGAAGCTAGCACGGGTTGGCTCAAGAGGTTTAAGGAAAGGAGCCATCTCCATGACATGAGTGCAAGGTGCAAGTTATCCAGAAGATCTAACTAAAATCACTGACAAAGGTGGCTACACTACACAACAGGTGTTCAATGTAGATGAAGACACCAGCTAGGATTTTCACAGATAGAGAGAAGTCAATGCTTGGCAAGGACAGACTGACTCTTACTAGGGGCTAATGCAGCCAATGATTTTAAGCTGAAGCCAATGCTTTGACACCATTCCAACAATCCTATGGCCTTAAAGAATTATGCTAAATTTGCTCTGCCTACGCTCTAAAAATGAGAAGAACAAAGCCTGGATGACAGTACATCTGTTTACAGCATGGTTTACTGAATATTTTAAGCCCACTGTTGAGACCTACTGCTCAGAAGACTCCTTACTGGGGTGGCACCTGTGGCTCAAGGAGTAGGGTGTCGGCCCCACACACCAGGGGTGGCGGGTCCAAGCCCAGCCCCAGCCAAAACTGCAGGAAAAAAAAAAAAAAAAAAAAAATGAAGAAGAAGAAGAAGATTCCTACTGTTCACTTACAATGCACCAGGTCACCCAAAGCTCTGATGGAGATGTAGAAGATGATTAATATTCTTTTCAGACCCACTAATACAACAATTCTTCAGCCCATGGTTCAAGGATTATGACTTTCAAGTCTTATTACTTAAGACATACTCTGTATAAGGCTATAGCTGCCATAGCTCTTCCAGTGATTCCTCTGATAGAGCTGGGCAAAGTAAACTGAAAACCTTCTGAAAAGGATTTGCATTCTTGATGCCATTAAGAGTATTTCATGATTCATTGGAGGAGATCCAACAATCAACATTAATGAGATTTTGGAAGAAGTAACCAACCCTCATGGATGACTTTGAGGGGTTCAAGTCTTCAATGGAGGAAGGAACTGCAGATATGAAGGAAATAGCAAGAAAACTAGAATTAGAAGGAGAGCCTGAAGATGTGGCTGAATTGTTGCAATCTCATGATAAAACTTGAATAGAGGAGGAATTGCTTCTTATACATGAGTAAAGAAAGTGGTTTCTTGAGATGGAAGCTACTCCTGGTGAAGATGCTGTGAACATCATTAAAACAACAACAAAAGATTTAGAATATCACACACAGTCGACAAAGCAGAGGTTCAAAGGATTGACTCCTATTTCTTTCAAATTTCAGACTGATCTAAGTGTACAAAACATTAGTTTATATTGTTTGCATTTGTTAGGTAGAGTCCAAGTTGTAGTTGAGCCCTTCACCCAGGAGGTATGCTATATATCCTTATATGTGTACGTGAGGGGGTAGCAACCCATTTGTTTATTTTTTTTTTTTTTGTCTCACTATTTTGCCATCAGTAGCCGTGGTGTCACAGTTCACGGCAACCTCAAACTCTTAGGCTTAAGCGATTCCCTAGCCTCAGCCTCCCTAGGCTACAGGTGCCCGCCACAACCCCCGGCTATTTTTTCTTGTTGTAGTTATCATTGTTGTTTAGCAGGCCTGGGCAAGGTTCAAACCCACCAGCCCTGGTATATGTGGCCAGCGCCCTAACCACTGAGCAACAGGCACCAAGCCCCATCTCCCCGTTTAGATTTAGTCATGTTTTTCTCTTGTGTGAAAGTGCAGCTGTTCATTTGCTGGTTTCATATTAGTATTGACTACACTGGCAAAAAATATGGAATGCTTCATGAATTTGCGTGTCATCTTGTCTGCATTGTTCCAATTTTAGTATGTGTGCTGCCAAAGCAAGCACTTGAAAGAAGCATTTTGAAAGAAGTTCTACTGTGGGTAGAATGTTTATTAAACAGTACTGCATGCTACAGAGAAAACTTTTGTGAAAGGAAGAACCAACCAAAGGGTCAAACTTCATAGTCTTATTTTAAGAAATTTCCACAGCCATCTCAACCATCGCAACCACCACACTGACAGTCTACAGCCATCCACATCTAGGCAAGCCCTCTACCAGCAAAAAGATTACAACTCACTGATGGCTCAGATGATAGTATTTTTTAGCAATGAAGTATTTTTAAATTAAAGTATATATGTTGTTGTTTTAGACATAATGTTTTTGCACACTTGAGATTACAGGACAGTGGGAACAGAATTTTTATTTGTATGGGGAAACGAAAAAATTCACGTGACTTGCTTTATCACAGGGGTCTGGAGCTGCATCTGGGGTATCACCCAGGTGTACCTGTTGGAACCTAATTTCAGGTCTCAGCTGCCCCTTTCATTCATTCTCAGACCTCTCTGTGCCTTGGCCTTCTGGGTCTTGGCCCTTCCTGGTTCTTCCTCACCCACCAACTCTGTTTTTTCATTGGTTCCTCTTTGTTTAGTCCCCATTTGAAACTTGGTCTCTTTGAGGTTTCATCCTCATCCTCTTCCTTATCTTACTCTCCTGGGTGGTTTCATCCACACTGGAGCCTTTAACTGCTGAACCACCAGTTGTTCTCAACTTAGTTTCTGCGTCCCTTTGGCTCACACATACACACGTGTGTCAATGCTGTCTCTCATTTCACACAATAATTCCTAAGCCAGGAAGGATGTCACCACAGCTGAAGGAGAAGAGCAGAACCTTGCGCAATCAAGAGGATGGGTAGTATAGAAAAGATACCACGTCCCCAAGAGACTCTGCCTCTTGGTCGTTCCTGCTTACATACACTGAAAATCACTGATCTATACGACTACTTACAAATCCATGTACTGAGACTCAACTTCTCTCCCAAATTCTAGTCTTGTATTTTCAGTTTTTCTTTTCTTTTTTGCAGAGACAGAGTCTCACTTTATCGCCCTTGGTAGAGTGCGATGGCATCACACAGCTCACAGCAACCTCCAACTCCTGGGCTTAGGCGATTCTCTTGCCTCAGCTTCCCGAGTAGCTGGGACTACAGGCACCTGCCACCACACTGGCTATTTTCTTGTTGCAGTTTGGCCAGGGTCGGGTTTGAACCCGCCACCCTGGGTATATGGGGCCAGCGCCCTACTCACTGAGCCACAGGCGCGGCCCGTATTTTCAGTTTTCTATCAAACATATCTACCTGGGTAGCCCCCAGATACTATCATACAATTGTTTTTAATTTATCCCTTTCATTATTGTGCCAGAAATCTCCAATCTGGAAGTGAATGTTAGGAGAAAGGATGGTATTATATCTCACTGAGGCTTTCATAACAATCTTTTCTTCAAGGATAAATTGTCAGGTAGACTCTGTAGTTCTTAACAACACTTTGTTTATCCTTCTGTTACATACTTACATTATGGCTGTTGTTTATAAGTGATTCCTACCTCCCAGACTGTGAGTGTCTTTGAATCTCTAGGTCCTGGCATGGTTTCCAGCTCCCAGTACATACTTTATAACAAGGACTGCTGAATAAAAGCAGACAGCATTGTGATTACCCGACTGGTATGTCAGCACAAAGGAAAATTTAATTCTGCATGGGATTAGAGACAGATTCCCAAAAGAGGTTATGGTGAGACTTTAAGGATGAATAAAGTTTCGGCAGGAAGAGAATGTGAGGATTCCAGACAAAGCCAACAGTGTACGAACAAAAGCAGGAAGACAAAAAGATCCGTATGTACAAAGGCCTCACGAGCTGTGTGGCTGCCATGCAAGGTGCCTGGTGGGGGTGGCATGAGACAAAGGCAGAAAGGTGTATCTGGGCCAGGCTGCCATGAAAAGAGGGGTACAGAATTCTGACGTTAAACCAGTCAGTACCAGCACGTCACTGAAGGCTTTTAGGCAGGAAAATCGTAAAACTGATTCAATTTAACTTTTAGTATCACTAAAAATGGGCTGTCCAGAGGCACTAGTGTTTATATCCCCTTCTTCCCTACCCTCTAAAAAGAGGTAAGGAAAATACCAGGTCTGGTTTTTTGGAGGTTGGCAAGTTGGGGAGCTCTGAATGGCTAGATTTGGAATTTTGAGAAAAGCAACATATTTTTGACAGGATTTTTTGTTTTTCAAGTTTCCTTCTCTAACTCTTAAAAACGAGAGAGAGAATACAGGAAACAATCCTTCACTTGACTTAAAAAAAATTCTTAGAATGTTACACCTTCATTTCCTGTTTTCTACCTTCAATTTTGTGTACCTTTTTCTTTCGACCTACATAGCTTCAGATGTAAGTCAGACGAACAGTGCAAGGAACCCGTGTTTGCCGTATCCTTTACCCAGTTACCAATCACTTGTATCTTGTTCATTTGCTTTAACATTCTCTATTTTTATATGTGTATTTTTTAAAGTAAGATGTAGTCTACTTTTAACCTACTAGAAAATAAGATGTTGTCTACCTTTACTTCCAAATACTTTAATAAGAACAAGATAATTTTCTTACATAACCCACAATATCATTATCAAAGATAGGAAATTTAACAGTGACAAAATACTGTTATCTAATTCATAATCTATATTCAAATTAGCTGGTTATCCCAATAATGTCCTATATAGCTTTTTTGCCTTCAAATGCTTTATATTATTAAATTATTTGCCTTTTATTTCAAGATATTTCAATAATCTTTACAGCATTGCTACGTTTTCTTCACATATACACTGCTATGTATTTAAATAAACTTAAAAAAAAAAAAGGATGCATTGCTGAAATAACCGCAATGTAACCGCAGTAACCGCAAGTAAGTATGAACAGTCCTTCTATGTACCCCAGAAAGGTTCAGGCTCCACGATCAGACTTCCTAGATTTGAATTCTGGCTTCCCCAGAACTATTAGGTAAATTACTTAGTGTTTCTTTTTGTTTTCCTAACTATAAGATGGGAATAATAATAATCCCTACCCAATAAGGATATTAGAAAGATTAATGTGAGAATACATGCTAAGTGCTCAGAATAATGCTTTGCATATAGTTAGTGCTCAGGAATTATTTTTTATAGACACAATCTATGTTAATGCCATGTGGGGCTGACAGGACCCCGAGAATATCTGAATCACTGGTAGAATTGATATTAACACAATAAAATGAGAAAAAACCATACCCAAATAATCTAGTTCCAAGCTACAAAAACTAACCCACTGTATATCATTTCAAGAAAACTATTCAGTATCAGATGTGTCAATAAAATGAGCTCTAGAGCAATCACTGGAGGTAGTAATATGATTCCAGAATAAAAACATCTCAAGATTTAAAAACAGAGGGAGGTGAAAAAGGCTATGCTGCCTTTCTGCAGACCTTACAGAATTTTACTTCATAATACAACACATATAGTATGAGACATTATCATTCATGTGATGGTTTTTTTGCTAAAGCCAAGTCTCAAAGATTATTCAGATACAGTTTAACACTGTGACCAACTTCATAATTTTCTGACATGATAAATGCAGTTAAATTTGAATAGAGAAATACGTAAAGAAAACATATAAGGCAACTCACCTCATTTTCACGAGGGCAGAAAAGTATATTGCTAAGCTGTTACTAGTGGAGGCACTGCCAACTTTGCCCTACTCCAACTATCAGCAAATGAAGCTGTTCCCCGCTAATAACCAAGACTGGCCCAACAGAAAAGGCTGAACCAATATGCACCAGCTTCTGTAAGCAAAGGTCTGTGCTAATCAGGGTTTAGTATCATCTCTAGCGCAACTGTAGCTGCCGCTGGCTTCTGGCAAATTGTTTCTTCATGGAAACATCAAATGAGTGGAAAACTCCAAGTAGCATGACCATCTGCTCTGCTAGAACAAGCCCTTTGACAAAAGTAATCCATCAAGGCAAAATGTCAAGCACATGGAGTTGAGCTTGCATTTTCTGTTCTAATCAGGAAAAGGTAAATTCTCCTCTGCCATTTTTTTAAAAAAATAATTCTTCAAAAGAATATGCTTCCCTAGATGCATTTTTAAATTTTTTGATGCTACTGAGCAATGCTGGACGCAAACAAGTGCTCTATTTCCAGCTCTCCGGGTGCCCTACTGAATAACCTTGGAAAAATCACTTGGCTTCTCCATACTGGTTCTCTCATATATAAAACAAACACTTACAGATGCTTTGAACTGCTAAATTTATTACTTCTAGGTGCCCCATGATCGCATTAATGTACACAGCTATGATTTAATAATAAAATAAAATAAAAATTTATTACTTCTAAATTATAAATTTTGACTAAATTTTTAAAAAGGCATAAACAGGATGGTCAATGTGGAGGTCTGAAGGGCTACCATGAAGCCCCTATCTCCTACTCTCTGCTAATTCACCACTTACAGGTAGAATCCTACTATTTATATTTTTTAGTAGTATGGTAAGAAAAAGAATTTGGTGCAACAGTAAAGAAAAGCAGTGAAAATTGGATTTTCATATTTTGTATATTTCTATAATGTAAGCCCTGTTTTTATAAATAATCTAGAATTGATCCTGTTGTTGTTGTTATCAAGGTTCCTGCTACACCAGGAATAGTGATACTTCTTAGCATGAGATAGGTAACAGAAATAAACAACAAAAGTCAACTGTCAAAACTATGAAAACAACAACCTTTAAAAAAGAATTGGAATAAAGATATAGAAGACTGAAGCTCTTTTCTTGCTATATATACCTCATTTCCTCTCACTATAACCTCTACTTTCCAGGGAAAAAGTGGAGAGCACTGTGTAACCTTCACCTTCAATTTGTTTTTTGTTTTTTTTTTTAGGTCTAAATAGAAAACAGTATTAAACGTCAGGGCTTCCACTATTTCACAGGCTTCAAGCTCTTAACAGACTTCCAAGTCACAATATTTTTCATGATGTTTAAGTCTTTCAAACAACAACTCCAAAGCCAGATGAAATCTCTCATTTCCTTACCCTATCGTTCACATATTTAAAAGCTTGACAAATGTTGCATTTCAATAGCAGGAACAATCTTGTTTCCCCTAAATGCACCGAAATCTCCTCTCAGGTGAAGAGAAGAAAAAGAAATGGCTTGCCAATGCAGTAAAATGTAAAGATGATGACATGGCTAAAGAAAGGGCTCTTTAGTTTTCAAGTTTTTCATATCTTCACGCATAAAAAAGTCCATTTCTAGAATACCAGTACAAACTCCCACCGAAACCAACAAATTTGTCTTGATGCACAAATAGCTAGATTCTGAATATTGTTATATGCTTACACAGTTTACCATATTGAACCAAAGCTAATGAAACAGTCTTAAGTCACAGGTAATCACAGATACAGACAAATCGGTGGCTTCTCTTGCCGAACAGCCCTTCGGAGATGTTTATGAAAAGTTCGAATAAATTGGGTGTACTAGGTAGCTTTCAGTATGGGCGAGCGGGTATTTTTGGTTTTGAGCACTCCAGCAGACCATCACTTTAATCCTAGTTTGTATCTGAAACACGAAGTCGAACTGCTTCCTACTCCAGAATCCTAATCTTTAAAGGAGATGATCAGATTTTGCTCGGAAGAGGCACCAAGCAACCTGGAAACAGACCTCTGTAGCTCACTACCTGTCCCAGCAGCGGACGGGAAGCAGATAAACAAGTGTGAAGAAGTTAGGGACTAACTCCGCGATGGTTCTCCGAGCATCGTGGGGGAAAGGGCGAGAGAGAAGGGGCTTCCCCCTTCCAGGCTGTCCCTGACTGCACCTGTCCTGCCTTCAAGGGTGGGTTGGGCCTATTAGCTTGTCAAAAGTCAAACAGTTGGTAGGAGAGAACTGTTGCTGGTGGAGGAGGAAACCTTTTTTATTTTTAAATTTTGGTTTTGTTTTCCAGGACACCACCCTGGAGGTGCCAGAGAAGACCCTGGGTGCCACCCGGGCCGGGGCGGGAGGCGGGGTCTCGGCTCTCGGGAGTCCACCCCTCCCGGCAGCTCTGGGCGGCTTTTTTTTTTTTTTACTTTTTGCCCCCGCCTGGTGTCCCACCTCTGTCGCCCGCAAACGGGCTGCGAGACGCCGGGCGCCAGCCCCGCCCTGTGAGGGAGACTCACCTGCGCGCCCTGCCCCGCAGGACGGAAGCTCGAGGGAGCGGAGCGGCCCGGCGGCCAGACAGGGGTACCCGGAGCCGGACTCCGAGGCGGCTGGGCCCGAGGCGGAGTCCAGAGCAGCGCCAGACGCTCGCAGTTTGGCCGCCACGCCCTCGACGCCGGCGGGAGCAGCACCCTCGGCGGGGACGCGGGCGGCGTCCGGACAGAGCAAGGCTGCCGGCGCCGCGCGCGCTCCCGCCCCCGCGCGCCCCGCCCCCTCCGCGTCCGGCGCAGGCGCCCGAGGCCGGCCGGGGGGCGGGGGCGCGCGGCGCGGCGGGGCGGGGCGGGGCGGGGGCGTCCGGGGCGCGCGCACTCCGCCCACTCCTTCCGGACTCCGGTTCCCTGCCGGTAGGGAGCCTGGACTGTCGCCCTCTCTCCATGCAAGGCCTTTGATGACCTTATTGTTTTCCACCGCGACCAGAAATCTCCTTTTCCTACGGGTCGCGTATTGACAGTTACAGGAGTATTTCATAGGAACATTATTAACATTTACCCAGGGCCCGTTACTATGCGCACGGCGCCAAGTGCTTGGCGAGCTTCACCTCACTTCACCTCGCAGTACCCAGCGAACCGGATATTGTTATCCCCCACTTTATGGAGGAGGGGGAGCTTCCTTGTGCTTAATTGCTGGAGGGGAGGCGGCCAGTGGGTGGCTGAGCTGTAGACTGCACTAAGTGTGCGACCGAGTATCCAGAGCTCCTAACCCCGGGGGATACTGCACGCCTCCCCCTCCTCCTCCCTTCGCCCTCCTTCCAGCCTCTACCCCCTGCCATCCTCCTCCTTCCACTCTCCCCTAACTCCTTCCAGCTCACCCTGCTCCCCTTTCTCTTCCTGTCACCACTCCTCACTTTCTCTGCCTTATGCACAATAGAAATACATTTACCTCTTTTTAGTGCTTTCTTTTTTGTTTACAAAACACTTTAACTCACAGTCTTGACTGATTGTCTCAGAAGCCTGAGGAGGCAATGGGACATTGTTGTGCGGATTTTGCAAATGGAAAAAGCCAGTGTCTAAGTCTCAGCTGTTCAGTGAGTTATCCAGAGTTAAGGTGGTGGGACCACCTTACATTGGGGCAGGTATGATTATTGTTGTTATTACTATTTTTACAAAGCACCAGAGCCAACTTGGAAAGGAACTGGTGTCTCTTCTCTTCGCTCCAGGAGAGGAATCAAGGACACAGAGCAGGAAAGGAACTTGTCTCAGCTCCCATCTTTAAGGGCAGTTAGAAGAAAATAATTTTTGTGATCACTAATTCATGGTGATGGTGGCCACTGTTGTCCTAAATAAACATTATATACAGGACACCGGTAGGCCGTCACAAAACCGAGTGAGCCTACCTGACATCTGGAGATTGTTTATTCACTTCCAAGGCCTACTGTCATAAATAAGTTGGGGAACTGAGCTCCATGGCAGGGATCAAGGACCCAGGGTCTGTGCACTCAGTGAAGTGTTAACTGGCTGTAAATTTAGTCTAACTAGAAATACTTTGAAGTCATAGCCACCTTGAGAGCAAGAAATATTTTGACTTTGTGACCTATAAGGGGGGATCTATTTAATGTATACCATGCTGGTTAATAACTTTGCTGATGTGTGCTTTTACTGTGAAGGTATAAAAATAACTAAAAGAAATAAGAGGACAGAACAGCTCTTTGAGGAGAGCTGTTCTCTGGAATTGCTGGCTTTTCTGTAAATAAAAGTAGAACTGCTGATCTCTTATCCCTTTCTCTGTTGATTGGCTTAGGTGACAAGTGGACAGCTCCTTGGTTCAGCAACAATGGCCCACTCTAAGGCGAAGTGAAGGTTAAAATCGGAGGGACCCAGCTTCTGCTCATGGGGTAGGAAAAGGGCTCTTCACTGTTAGATTTAAACCAAGGAAACGAGTAGCTCAGCAGTTAGGGAGCCAGCCACATGCACCAGGGCTGGTGGGTTTGAACCCAGCCCAGGCCTGCTAAACAACAACAACAAAAAAAACAGCTGGGCGTTGTGGCAGGCACCTGTAGTCCCAGCTACTAGGGAGGCTGAGGCAAGAGAATTGCTCAAGCCCAAGAGTTTGAGGTTGCTATGAGCTATGATGCTACAGCACTCTACAGAGGGTGATATAGACTCTGTCTCAAAGAAAAAAAAATAATAACCCAAGGAAACAGGGTTGGATTGTGACTATAATGGCTCCTTAGCAGTTGGCCCCCGATCATTATAGAAGTATGTCCAAGAGGTCCCCCCTCCTGTCTCTTGCTCTTTACTTTGGTTTAACCAAATTCCTCACTTCATTAATTTAATAGTTATTGCAAGCCAATAGAGTCAAATAAAACCGACCTGCCCAAATAGAACTGACCGACCCAGGAAGAAACGAGTTCATGAAGGTCCCACCCAGGAAAGAGTAAATGTGCTAATCCCTACCCCTCCGACACTTTACATTCCCATCCACCTTAACCCACGTGCTGACTTCCTTCTCAAACTCAGCTCACCCACAACCAGGTGGAAATAAAGGCCGCGTTGGCCCACACAGAACCTGGAGTCCGATTTTCTTTTGTTCACGTTTTGTAATAATCTTTTATTTTCAGTCTTTGACCTCTCAAAAGCCACTTCCTTTGTCAAGGTCGCCTTCTTAAGAACTGCTGTAACTTTCTTCTTCTCTAACTTCTTCTAACATAGCAACTTCTGTGAAAATTGAGTTTTTATGCCAAGAGAGTTTGGAAACGGCTGCTTCTGTACCCTTGCTTGGATATCTGTGAAGGCATTAACACGAAAAATGGCTCTGAGAGGTCCTAGGTCAAAAGACCAGTTAAGCCTGGTTTAACTCATTTTCCCTGAGGTGCTGGGCTGGGTGCTGGGGGTTGGGCTTGCAAATACCCATATGAATCTGCCACTAATACAACTGTATATGTGCATTAATAGAGATATTTGCACAAAGTGGTGGCAAAGCAGAGGAAGCAAGCAATCCTACCTGTATAGGTCAGAGAGATCTTTGCAATTAGAGTATTTAAGTAGGAGTTGTACGTGGAGAAAATGAAACAGAGCATTCCATAGAAATAACAGCATATTTAGAAGCATATAGGTGTGCTTTTGGGTTGGTTTTTGGGGTAAGCATGGTTAAGTATTATTCAAGATAATGAATGCATGTCATGCATGTAATACATCACTCAAATTGGGTTAAGCAAAAAATAGAATTTACTGACTCACATAACAGAAAAGTTGAGGGCTTCAGGCATTGCTGGATCCAGGGACTTAAACTGTAACATCAGGATTTAGGCTTTTATCTCCATTTCATGACTCTGTTCCCCTTTGTGTTGCCTTTTACCTTTTCTGAGACTGTGTTTCCCGATGACATGGCAGAATGGCTGCTTCCAACTTCAAATCACACCCTTACCAGCAGAGAGTGTCTTTCCCTGGATGCTATCAACAAAAGTCCCAGGACTGCATCTCATTGGTCAAACGTGGGTTATTTGTGCATCACTAAACCACTCTCTTGAGAAGGAGCATGGAATATTCTGACAGCCTAAGCCTGGGTCATGTGCTCACCTCTGGAGCTAGGGTGAGTCAGCTTCTCTCAAATCTTACGAGCTGGGATTGGGGCGAGGTGGCTTGTCGTGCTAAGTATTTTCTGTTGGTTTCTCCAGATCTACTCGCTACCCTTTTCCTTCCTGATTTGTGCCTCAAGAGGTCAACCTGCATGGAGTGCTTCAATAGTTCCCTTGTCCTCTGGCTTACAGTTGAATCCACCCCTAGACGGTATTAGAAATGTATCAGAGGGTTGGAAGATGAAGTAAGGGTATGATTCTCCTTCCCTACTGCGTTGCTGCAGGTTAGTTCCCTACCTTTACTGAAGCATCTGTCGAGTGATCTTCTTCATACAGATTCTCTTTCCTAGTTCTGGTAAATTCTCCCTTCTCCTGCCCAGGAGGTGACAATGGCTCTCCCTTGCTGCCAGCCTCGGGGATCAACATCATTTCCCCTTCTTTCCTTCCACCCTGCCCACCCGTTTATATATAACTTTTGCTAAACTCTCCTTAATCGTCTGCTGGGACTCTTGTGGTTATATTCACCAAAGGAAATTTCCAATTTCTATTCCACGAAAATAAAGGGAAATGAATAAAAAGCAGTAAGATAGTGATACTGGTTGGAAAAGGTACTACAATAGTGCCAACCAGAGAAGACGGTGGCTTAGACAGGGTCATGAAGGTGGAAGTGGTGAGGATTCTGACATATCTCGAAGGCAAAGTTCACAAGATTTACCAATGTATTAAATGTAAAGTATGTGCAGTAGAGAAGAGCTGAGACGAAGCCGTTGGAAAACCTGCCTCCGGCGCCCAGGAGTGAACTCAGACCAGGCATAATGAGGAAGGGTGGTGGTTAGTTGAAATCATGGGTCCAGATGAGGTGACCCAGGGAGGGCATGTGGAACGGAACACCAAAAGGGCAAAGGGCAGAGCCCAGAACAACACCGATCTTTCCACAGGGGAAGGAGGAAGAGTTGTCATGTTGTATCTATCTAGCCTCTAGATGGGGAGCAATGGGAGAACTCGAGCACAAGAGCGGAATCTTCTGTGTTCTGCCCCGTCACTGTGTGTCTAGCGAGGCAATGTACACGCAATGTGTAATAAATACTTGTTATGAATGAACCTGATGCAGCCTCGCACTTCTAACACTCCCCCCATCTCCTCACTATGAGGTTTGAGTTACAGGCAGAGAAAAAGAGAAAGAGAAATTGATCCCTGTCTTGTCAGAACAAGGAGTCTATCTGCCTGTCACCCAAGCCAATCAGGGAGAAATGGACGAGAGATCAACAGTTCTGTTTTTATTTACAGAAAAGCCAGCCAGGTTATCTCCTCAAAGAGCTGTTCTGCCCTCCTGCCTTCACAGTAAAAGCAATGTGTTCAGCAATGTTACTAACCAGCATAGTGTACATTAAACAGATCACCCCCTTGTAGGTTGCAAAGTCAAAATATCTCTTGCTTTCAAGGTGGCTATGTGTTCAAAATGTTTGTAGTTAGACTAAATTTATAGCCAGTTAACAGTTCACTGGGTACACAGAGTGCCCTGGGTCCTTGACAGAAGCCATGGAGCCCAGTCCCCCAACTTATCTATGACAGTAGGCCTTAGAAGTGAATAAACAATCTCCAGATGTCTGCACACAGACTCATCTGACCTTGTTAGGGCCTGATCAGTAGCTCCCTGCATGAAATGGCCATTCAGGTTAACAGTAGCTAATACCTGTAGCTTGAGCCACTGAGACTTGTCTGGAGGTTGATAAGCATTTTGCTGCCCTGGAAAACGATGCCACAGATCCTAGTAGGGCAGGAGAATTTCCAGACAGGTGATTTCATTTCAGACTTTCCTATTCATATTCGAGTAGATTTAACAGTCAATACTCTAAAAGTCCTTATTCTGTTTGTACTAGAAGAGTAATGCAAGTGATAAATGATCTCAGATTCTTAGACTGCCAGCAGAATGTAAAAGGATGCAACTGGTTTTTGGAAACTTTGCCAGTGTATCATGCTACTCTGTGACCCAGAAATTCCACTCCTAGATCTAAACTTAAGAGAAATGTAGGCAAATGTTTACCAAAAAAGGGGTGGGGGCTTGTACAAGAATGCTCTTACGGTTTTTATTCATTGTATCCCCCAAAGGGGACTGATCCCACTGGCTCACACCTATAATCCTAACACTCTGGGAGGCCAAGGTGGGAAGGTTGCGTGAGGTGAGGTGTTCAAGACCAGCCTGAGCAAAAATCAGACCCCCCCCAACTCTACAAAAAATAGAAAACTTAGCCAGGCATGGTGGTGTGTACTCGTAGACCCAGCTACTTGGGAGTCTGAGGGAGGAGAATCACTTGAGCCCAGGAGTTTGAGGTTACAATGAGCCACGATGAAGCCTCTGCCCTCCAGCCCCAAAGACAGAGCAAGACACTGTCTCAAACAAAACAAAACAGAACAAAACAAACCCACAACAACAACAAAAAAACTCCCAGTTGGAAGTATTCCAAATGTCCATCAAAAGAAAAATGGAGGCTCGGCACCCATAGCTCAGTGAGTAGGGCACCAGCCACATTCACAGAAGCTGGCAGGTTCAAGCCCCGCCTGGGCCTTCTAAACAACAATGACAACTGCAACAAAAAAATTAGCCAGGCCTTGTGGTGGGTGCCTGTAGTCCCAGCTACTTGGTAGATTGAGGCAAGAGAATCAATTAAGCCCAAGAGTTTGAGGTTGCTGTGAGCTGTGATGCCACAGCACTCTACCCAGGGCAAGATAGTGAGACCCTATCTCAAAAAAACAAAACAAAAACACACACACAAAGAAAAATGGAATAGCAAACTATGGTATATTCAAACAACAGAATAATACACAGCAATAACTACGGTACACATAACAACATAGAGAAGTCTCAAAAAAATGTTGACTAAAAGAAGTCAGACATCAGACAGTACATATGTAGGAATTCATTTATATAAAATTCATGGAGAGATAAAACTAATCTATAGTGATAAGCATCAGAACAGTGGTTGCTTCTAAGGGGTGGAGATTAATTGAAAATGGGCACAAGAGAAGATTCAGGGGTTATAGAAATGTTCTTGCCATTCCAATGCTATACACCTTCAACACATATTTATTAGATGTCTCCTATTTGCCAGACACTGTTCTAGGCATTGAAAATATAGCAGTGAGCAAAACAGACCAAGTTCCTGCTTTTATACAGATCTGGTGCATTTCCTTTAATTAGCTGTATAGATTAAATAGCACTTTAAATAGAAACATAAGGGGCCTTTCCTTAAATATAGCCAGTGACGAGTCTAAGGAACTTTTTTCTCACTTCACTTTTTAAGGTGTTGATGGGAAGGCAGCAAAATACAGGGCTTCAGGGAGTTGGCTCTACCCCTAAACTGGCTGTGTGAACTTTCAGCAAGTTCTTTAAACCCACTATACTTTACTTTTCTCATCTGTTAGATAGAGATGATGGTACCTACCTTGCAGGATTATTTTTATAAAGTGCCAGACACAATAAAAATACACAGTAAACATTAGTTTATAATCAGTTTACAAGTAAAATACAGTTTTTGCCCAGTTCGAATCCAGCCCGACCCGCCAAACAACAATGATGGCTGCAAAGTTTCCCAAAACCATATGAGCAGAAGGAGGCTGACTTGGCTAGGAGGGGCACTCTTTGCCTTTTGATGTTCTTCTTCCTTCTAGTCTGTAATGCGAACATGATGGCTGGAGCTCTAGCAGCTATTTTGGACTAGGAGGTAACCTTGAAGATAGAAGCCATGTGTCAGGATGGTGCGTCATAAAGACAAAGAGCCTGTATCCCTTGTGACAGTAGAGTTGCTTGACATACCAGCCCTGGGTTGCCTGCATTTTACTTAGGAGAGAAATATTCTTGTGACTTGTTAGATGTCTGTTGCAGCCAAATGTAATCCTAATAATATACCTTATTTGTGATCCAGAGCTCCCTGTAGTGCTTCTTCATAGCATCTATGAGGTCTGACAGTTAAGTTCCCAAACTTGCCACTGTGTACTTAACGTTGTCAGCACTGTACAAACAGCTCCGTAAGGTTTCATAACTATGGTATATCCCTGTCTCACAGCTGTGTTCATGTTGACATCTGACAGTGTCCTGCTGAGTGGCATTCACTGTTGCCTGTTTTTGTGTATGGTTCCAAGAATGTTAGAGCTTGAATTAGAACAATGCACAAACGTTAAATTTCTTGTTGGACTTGGCGAGAGGGGAAGTGAAATGACATGTAAGTGCAAGTTTATGGGAATAGTGCCATAAAAAACAGTAGTGTACAAATGGATTAAATGTTCTTCTGAGGGGAGAGAAAGTATCACTGATGGAGACAGGTCAGGGCAGCCAATAACAAGCAGGACTGATGAAAACATTGCAAGAATTCATCAAATTGCCCGTCAAAATTGTTGGCAGACTGTGAGAAGCACAATCAACCAAGTAAACATTGATAAACACTTAGGAAAATCTTAACTGAGAATCTTGGCATGAGAAAGGTGTGTGCAAAAATGTTCCCAAAGGACCTCACCAATGAACACAAGTGAAGAAGTTTGCCAAGACCTTGTGGAGAAGCAAGATGACATTCTGGGCCATGTTATCTCCCAGATGAAACATGAGTGTGACCCTGAAACAAAGTGTCAAAGGGAACAATGGAAGTCAGCTGATTCTTCATGACCAAAACGTCTGTCAGGCCAAATCAAGAGTCAAAACAATATTGCTAATCTTTTTTGATGTCAGAGGGATTATTCATTATGAATTTGTACCAACTGGACAAACAGTTAACCAAGTTTACTATTTGGAAGTGCTGAAAAGATTTCATGAAAAGGTAAAGGAAAGTGACCTGAACTTTTTGCTGACAACTCATGGCTCTTGCATCACAACAATGCACCAGATCACATGGCACTGTCCGTGGGGGAGTTTTTAGCTAGTAAACAAATAATTATATTGGAACATGCTCACTACTTGCCTGATCAGGCCCCCAATGGCTTTTTTTCTTTACCAGAAGATAAAGGAAATATTGAAAGGAAAACATTTTGATGAAATTCAGGACACCAAAGGCAATGTGATGACAGCTCTGATGGCCATCCAGAAAGAGTTCAAAAATTGCTTTGAAGAGTGGACTAAGCTTCCCAAGAGGAATACTTTGAAGGTGACTGTAGTGATATTTAGCAAAATGGTGGCATTCATTGTTGCATGTTTTTGTGTACTGTTGTAAGATTTTTCTGGAATGAGTTTGCAAGCTTAATTGTCAGACTTTGTATCACAATTGCAATTAAGAGAATAATTATGGGCCAGGTGCAATGGCTCTGACCTGTAATCCTAGCACCCTGGGAGGCCAAGATGGGAGCATCCTTTGAGCTTATTAGTTGAGACAGGCCTGAGCAAAAGTGATATTCTGTATTAAAAATAGAAAAATTAGTCAGGCATGGTGGTGGGTGCCCTGTAATCCCAGCTACACAGGAGGCTAAGGCAGGAGGATTGCTTGAACTCAGGAAACTGAGGTTGCTGTGAGCTAGGCTGACACCACAGCACTCTAGCCTGGGCAATACAGTGAGACTCTCTCTCAAAACAAAAAAAAAAGAGGCTAGGCAAGGTGGCTCATGCCTGTAATACTAGTACTCTGGGAGGCCAAAGCAGGTGGATTGCTTGAGCTCATGAGTTTGAGACCAGCCTGAGTAAAAGCGAGACCCCCATCTCTATTAAAAATAGAAAAACTCAGCTCAGTGCCTGTGGCTCAAGCGGCTAAGGCACCAGCCACATACACCTGAGCTGGCAGGTTTGAATCCAGCCCGACCCGCCAAACAACAATGACGGCTGCAACCAAAAAATAGCCGGGCGTTGTGGCAAGCACCTGTAGTCCCAGCTACTTGGGAGGCTGAGGCAAGAGAATCGCTTGAGCCCAGGAGTTGGAGGTTGCTGTGAGCTGTGATGCCACAGCACTCTACCCAGGGTAACAGCTTGAGGTTCTGTCTCAAAAGAAAGAAAGAAAAGAAAAATTGAGGCAAGAGGATCGCTTGAGTTGGAAGTTGCTATGAGCTATGATGCCACGGTACTCTATCCAGGGCAACAGCTTGAGTCTCTGTCTCAAAAAAAAAAAAAAAAAAAATGTGCGCGTGAGAGAGAGAGAGAGAAATTATGCAATTACGGTTTAATGCCTAAATTATTAGCTAGGCCTCAGTTAGAATATCAGCACCATGGGGACCGAGACTAGTCTGTTTATGGATGTATCTTCAGCTCTTATAACAATATGTGGTTCTTGTGGATTAAGTAAATCCTCAATCAGTGTAGAAGAGAAAAAGGAAAAGGGGAAATAACCGCTTCTGATTAGGAGAGAGCTCACCTCATGAGAAAGTTTGTGGTGAGAAAGGAAGAGATGAAACTAGAAACCTGCCCGCTTTAACTCCAGGGCACACATTCTGTGTGTGTGTGCGTGTGTGTGTGTGTGTGTGTGTGTCTCTCATTAATGTGCATCTGGCTGTACTGGATATTTAAATTCGTGGTCTGTCACACACTCTAGATCTCCTATGGGATCTGCCTCACAGATGGTTCCTTTTCCTGAAGAGCCTTAAATTAACCTGCTCCTTTGTCTCCAACACCTGCCAAAGCAGCCGTTTCCCCAAGAAGAGAGTTACAAATGACCTAGCAGTTTACTGGAGAAGAGAAGCTTCTTTCCAGCATATTCAATGTTGGTTGGGAGATGCGTGATGGAGAATTGTGATATTTTTAGTATTCTCATTTTAAAAGTTAGACTTGGCCTTTATAGATAATTTGAAATGAAAGGATGAATAAGAACATTAAAATCATAATCCCATGATCCAGAGATTACCAATATCCAGTATTTTGGTATACAGTATTTCCCGCTAACCTTTCTTGTAAGATCAGGTCTGTCGTTGGAATCAGTTATTTTGAAATTCCCATCTGTTTTTGTTTGTTTGTTTGTTTTTGAGACAGAGTCTCACTTGGTCACCTCCAGTAGAGTACTATGTTGTCATAGCTCACAGCAACCTCCAAATCCTTGGACTTCGGCGATTTTCTTGCCTCAGCCTCCCGAGTAGCTGGGACTATAGGCACCCGCCACAATGCCGGCTATTTTTTTTTTGTTGTTGTTGTTGCAGTTTGGCTGGGGCTGGGTTTGAAACCACCACCCTTGGTATATGGGGCCGGTGCCCTGCTCACTGAGCCACAGGCACCGCCCAAAAGATTTTTTTTTTTGCAATTTTTTTGGCCGGGATCAGGTTTGAACCCTCCACCTCTGGTATATGGGACCGGTGCCCTACTCCTCTGAGCCATAGGTGCCGCTCTATTTTAAAATATTTTTATGACTACACAAAAAATACGTTGTGTTCTGTTATTTATCTAATCAGTCCTTTATTGTTGGAATGAAGGTTTCATTCAAATTTTCTTAATTAGCTAAACACACAGTGACTACCTTTATATGTAAAATATAACATTGTATCTATGATTATTTCCTTAGCATAGGTTTCCAGGTTCCTAGGCAAAGGGGCATAAACATTTTTAAATCTCTTATTGGAAAATAAAAAAATCATTTCAGAGAGGTCGTACAAACCATACGCTCCCCCATCCTCAATCTATGTCTTATACTTCTTCAATGATATTGAGTATTATATTTAATTTTAAATGTTTTTCCTGTTTGATAGGCAAAAAAAAAAATCTCCCCAAAATGGCATCCTAATTACTGGGTGGATGATCCCTTTCTTTACATAAACTTCATTAGAGAGCTGCCCAAATTCTTTGTGCATTTTTCTACTTAGCTTTTAGCATTGTTTAATTGATACGAATACCTATATCTTGTTGACAGAAATTTTGTGATTATATTTGTTGAAATATTTCTTGATTATAGAGTGATTTTTATTTTGAAGTTTTTCTTTGATTATAGAGTGATTTCTGTATCTCTTAGCGATTTCTACAATCTCTCTTTTGAAGTTTTTCTTAATTGTAGAGTGATTTCTCTTTTGAAGGTTTTCTTTGTTTTCATATATAGTTGTTTTAAATGTTTTGTGTGAATGTATTGATCTTTACTTTATGATCTGTTCACTTGCTGACGTCTCCTTAACATTAGAGTTCATTTCCTTTTTTGATGATTTCTACTTTTTACATTTACTGCTGTAGTTCACTTGAAATTTATTTTAGAATGAAAATATGGGGCAAGACTCAAACTTAAATTCTTTTTCCAGTGGTTCTAAACAGCAATGATTAAAGAATCCATTTTACCCATTGCTTTGTATATATATAATTTAGTATGTATGTTCCGCAATATGGTTATAACTCCATAAACCCATTGTAAGTTGAAAATGTTGTAGGTCAAAAGTGTATTTAATACTCTATACCTAACCTACCGAACTTCATAGCTTAGCCTTGCCTACCTTAAACCTGCTCAGAGCACTTATGTTACCTGCAACTGGGCAAACTCATCTAACATAAAGCCTATCTTATGAAATGTTGAATATCTCATGTAATTTTATTGAATATCATACCAAAAATGAAAAACACACTGGTTGTGTGGGCACTTGAAGTAAAGTTTCTAGTGAATGTGTGTTGCTGTCATACCATTGGAAAGTGGAAAAATTAAGTTGAACCATTGAAAGTCAGGGATTTTTATTATATATAAAAATGTAGTACATATATATTTCCAGGCTATTTCTTCTACATCACTGATCTGTTAAGAGAAACTGTTTGGATAATAATAGTTTTATTTACTTGGAAAGGAATGTGCACATAATTCCAAATAGTTTTCAGAAGACTGGGCATGCTGGTTCATGCCTGTCATTCCAGCACACTGGGAGGCTGAGGCTGGAGGATCACTTGAGCTCAGGAATTCGAGACCAGCCTCGAGTAGTAGCGAGACCCATATCTCTTTTCAGAAAAGTTTTGCCACTTTATACTGCTTTCCCTCACTCCCTTGCCACAACCCCCAACCTTCAGTGTGTATCAGAAGGCAAGCCAAAGTCTTTCGAACACTCAGGTACACATCCTGTTTGTGCTACTAATGACAGGTAGTTGCTTAACCTTGAACAAATTTTATATTCTTTCTTTTTTTTTGTTGAGACAGAGTCTCAAGCTGTCACCTTGGGTAGAGTGCTGTAGCGTCATAGCTCGCAGCAACCTCCAATTCTTGGGTTCAAGTGATCCTCTTGCCTCAGTTTTTCTATTTTTCAGTAGAGACAGGGTCTCGCTCTTGCTCAGGCTGGTCTCGAACCTGAGAGCTCAAGCAATCCACCCACCTTGATCTCCCAGAGTGCTAGGATTAGAGGCGTGAGCCACCGCACCTGGCCAAATCTTATATTCTGTAAACCTGTTTCCTCTTCAGCTCAATGGAAATTACAATGGTACTTTCTTCATGAAAGGCTTTTGGGGCGGCGCCTGTGGCTCAAGGAGTAGGGCACCGGTCCCATATGCCAGAGGTGGCGGGTTCAAACCCAGCCCCGGCCAAAAAAAGAAAGGCTTTTGCAGCTCAAATGAACTGTTTGTGAAATCGTCTAGGAAACTACAAAATCTTAATGAAAAGGTGGACAATCAATCACTATTAAATTTTTATGAAAAAGAAACATGTCTCTCAAAAAACCACTCCAGCATAATTTTGAGGATTGGGTTCGGAAATACATCCTTCAGTGTGTTCTGATGCCTGGATGCTTGGTGAGATTTCATCTTGCAGTGTTGCTCTGAGTTAAAAAGAATCAGTTTTATCTGTCTGCAGACTGGAGGCTGCCGAATTAACTGCGGATCCATTGTCTTGGAGGGCAGCGGTACCCACTACCCTGGGAGGAGCTGCTCTTCAAACTACTCCACCCTGGGAGGAGCTGCTCTTCAAACAATGCAGTCCTGGAATTTATTGGGAGGAGACATTAATTTGAGCTGCAGATGGGTTGCAGAGAGTAAGAGCTAGGTGAATGTAATCAGAAGGAAGGGTTGGCAGAGAGCAAAGGAGAAAACAAAACATTAAAAATGAGTAGCTGCCGATCAGCCCAGGGATTACATGAGTCTCAGTTTTCTTTCTTTTTTTTTTTTTTTTTTGTAGAGACAGAGTTTCACTTTATGGCCCTCGGCAGAGTGCCGTGGCCTCACACAGCTCACAGCAACCTCCAACTCCTGGGCTCAAGCGATTCTCTTGCCTCAGCCTCCCGAGTAGCTGGGACTACAGGCGCCCACCACAACGCCCGGCTATTTTTTGGTTGCAGTTTGGCCGGGGCCGGGTTTGAACCCGTCACCCTCGGTATATGGGGCCGGCGCCCTACCGACTGAGCCACAGGCGCCGCCCGAGTCTCAGTTTTCTTGAGTACCAGTCAGGGTTTGGTTAGGAGACAGAAATCAGATCAGTGATTTAAACAGGAAGAATGTAGACTGTTGCAAGGGCTCACCCCTGCAATCCCAGCATTTTGGGAGGCTGAAGCGAGTGGATTGCTTGAGCTCAGGAGTTGGAGACCAGCCTGAGCAAGAGTAAGACCACCCCACCCCACCCCCAATGTCTACTAAAAATAGAAAAAGTAGCTGAGCATTGTGGCGGGTGCCTGTAGTCCCAGCTACTTGGGAGGCTGAAACAAGAGGATCTCTTGAGTCCAAGAGTCTGAGGTTGCTGTGAGTTATGATGCCACACTCTACCCAGGATGACAAAGTGGGACTATTTCAAAAATAAGTAAATAAACAAATAAATAGAATGAAATAAAAATAAACAGAAAGAATGTAATATAGATTGCAAGAGGGACTTTACCTAACAATTGCAATCAGTGTAACCTGGCTTATTGTACCCTCAATGAATCCCCAACAATAAAAAAAAAAAAAAGAATGTAATATAAAGCATTGTTACTTAAACATAAAAGTTATTAACTATGTAACTGAATGGGTAAAAAGAGCTCTAAAAGGTCATGGAAGTAACAACCACAGGGAAGCAGCTACCACCATGCATGGGACAAAGGGAACCAAGAGAAAGGATTATAATTATTAAACCTTAGAAGATAAGGGAATATTCAGACACATAAAGGAATGTAGTAATGCCACACTTCAGATGAACCTTGAAAGCATTATGCTTAGTCAAAGAAGCCAGTCACAAAGGCCCATATGTTACATGATTTCATTCATATGGAAGTCCAGAATAGGGACATGGATAAAGATAGAAAGATAGAAAGATAGAAGCCTAAGGCTCAGAGGAGTAGGGTGCTGGCCCCATATACGGGAGGTGGCTGGTTCAAACCCAGCTCCAGCCAAAAAAAAAAAAAAAAAGAAAGATTCATGGTTACCAGAGCCTGGGGTGCAGGGGTACAATAGGGGGATTAGGGGTTCAGGAAGGTGATAGCTAAAAGGCAGAGGGTTTTGTTTTTAATTTTGGTAAAATGTACGTGAAAATTACCATTTTAACTATTTTTAAGTGTACAGTGGCATTAAGTACATTCACACTGAGGCCAGGTGACTCACACCTGTAATTCTAGCACTCTGTGGGGCCGAGACAGGAGGATCCTTGATCTCAGAAGTTTGAGACCAGCCTGAGCAAAGCGAGACCCCCCATCTGTACTAAAAATAGAAAAATTCAATGATGATTAAATAATTGTCTATTATTTTAAATCATGTTTATTTTTTAAAAACTGGTGATAATTTATCTTACTTTATTGGACTCAATATTTCCAGTAATAAAAAAAATCTTTAAAACAGAAAAAAAGAAAAGAAAAGAAAAGAAAAATTAGCCAGGCATGGTGGCCACAAGCCTGTAGTCCCAGATACTCAGGAGGCTGCTGAGGCAGGAGGATTGCTTGAACCCAGGAGTTAGAGCTTGCTGCGAGCTAGGCTGAGACCACAGCACTCTAGCTTGGGCAATAGAATGAGACTCCGCCTCAAAAAAAAAAAAAAAAAAATCGGCTAGGTGCCTGTGGCTCAAGCAGCTAAGGCACCAGCCACATACACCTTAGCTTGCGGGTTCGAATCCAGCCCGGGCCCACCAAACAACAATGACAGCTGCAACCAAAATTAGCCGGGCATTGTGGCGGGTGCCTGTAGTTCCAGCTACTTGGGAGGTGGAGGCAGGAGAATCGCTTGAGCCCAGGAATTGGAGGTTGCTGTGAGCTGTGATGCCACAGCACTCTACCCAGGGTGACAGCTTGAGGCTCTGTCTCAAAAAAAAAAAAAAATCACATTCATACTTATGTGCAATCATCACCACTATCCATCTCCAGAACTTACTTCATCTTACAAAACTGAAACTCTGTATCCAGAGTTAAACAATAACTTCTGGCTCAGTGACTGTAGCTCAGCGCCAGCCACATACACGGGAGCAAGCGAGTTCGAATCCAACCCGGGCCTGCCAAACAACAATGACAACTACAACCAAAAAATAGCTGGGCATTGTGGCGGGTGCCTGTAGTCCCAGCTACTTGGGAGGCTGAGGCAAGAGAATTGCTTAAGCCCAAGAGTTTGAAGGTTGCTGTGAGCTGTGACGCCACAGCACTCTACCGAGGGGACAGCTTGAGACTCTGTCTCAAAAAAACCAACCAAACAAACAAAAAACTTCCCATTTCCTTCTACCTTATCCCCGGGCAACCACTGCTCTACTTTCTAAGAATTTGATACTCTAGATACCTCATGTAAGTGAAGTCATGTAATATTTGTCCTCCTGTGTCCTGCTTATTTCACACGGCCTCATGGCTTCAAGTTTCATCCATGTTGGGGCACATGTCAGAATTTCCTTTTTTTTTTTATGAGACAGAGTCTCACTATGTTGCCTTCATTAGAGTGCCGTAGCGTCACAGCTCACAGCAACCTCAAACTCTTGGGGTCAAGCAATTCTCTTGCCTCAGCCTCCTAAGTAGCTGGGACTATAGGCGCCCGCCACAACGCCCAGCTAGTTTTTGTTGCAGGGGTCATTGTTTAGCTGGCCCGGGCTGCATTCGAACTTGCCAGCCTCGGTGTATGTGGCTGGCACTGTAACCACTGTGCTACTGGTGCCAAGCCCGAATTGCCTTCATTTTTAAGGCTGAGTGATCATCCACTGCATGTGTAGACCACATGCTGTTTATCCCTTCATCATCTGAGGGACACGTGGGTTGCTTCCATCTTTTGGTGATTGTGAATAATGCTGCTGTGAATGTGAGTGTACACATATCTGCTCAAGACACTGAAGAATCACTGGATCATATGGGAATTCTATTTTTAATTTTTTAAGAAGCTACCATACTACCCTGTTTCCCCAAAAATAAGACAGTGTCTTATTTTAAGGTGTGCTCCCAAAGATGCGCTAGGTCTTATTTTCAGGGGATGTCTTATCTTTCCTATAAGTAGGTCTTATTTTCAGAGGATGTCTTATTTTGGGGAAAACAGGGTATTTGCCACAGTGGCCGCATTGCTTTACATCCCCACCAGCGATGCACAAGGGTTCCAGTTTCTCCACATCTTCTCCAACACTTGTTGACTTCTTCCCGAGTTTCTTTTAGAGGTGATGAAAATGTTCTAAAACTGGCTGTGGGTGGTGCATGTAGTTGTGACTGTGCTAAAAACCACCGAATTGTATGCTTTAAATAAGGTAATTGTACGGTATGTGGATTGTATCAATAAAGCTGTTTGTTAAAAGGAGGATAAGAGGAGGGGGCCCATGGGCCTGGGACATAGATCCCTTAGAAGGGGGTGCTGGTGTCCTTGAGGTGGGGGATGTCATGAAGCTGGTTGGGCAAGTATCGAAAAGAACTTCAAAACTGGATTTGGCTGCTGCTATGCTGGAGTGAAGCAGCCATGCTGGGGTGATGTGCATAGGAACGGGAAAAGGAGAGGAAGGAGCAAGTCCTTTCTGTCTCCCCCCAGCTCGTTTCCCTTGTAGCCCCTAAGAGGGAGAAGATGGGAAGGCAGAGAGATTGTCTGCAGAGTTCCAGCCTGGGCATCCCGAAGCCAACCATAGAAGGTATGTTTGGAGTGGAAGGAAAATAGCTTAAGGATTTTACACACTTTGGCACCTGAGAAGACCGTGGGCTTCAGTGTGGGTGCACATGTGGGAGAGCCAGGCTGGGGAAGCAGAGGTGGGAGAGTGCGTGCCCTTCTAGTGCCTAATTAAATTAAATTCATATAAAAATAAATGTTTCATAAAACTGACGTATATAAAAATAAAATAAAAAATATAATAAATTAGAGAAAATAAATAAGAAGTACAGACAAAAGGACTAACACCATGAAAACTTTATATGAAGGCCGGGCGAGGTGGCTCACTCTTGTAAACCAAATCATTCATGATATTAGATCTTTTTATATTGATATAAAATTTGAGTTATGATGCCCTGGCACTCTACTGAGGGTGATAAAGTGAGACTCTGTCTTAAAAAACACACACACAGGGGTGGCGCCTGTGGCTCAAGGAGTAGGGCGCCAGTCCCATATGCCGGAGGTGGCGGGTTCAAACCCAGCCCCGGCCAAAAAAAAAACAAAAAACACACACACACAAAAAATGTTTATATTACGGTCTTTAGACATTTTTATGAGCCATTGACACATATACTCAAGACAATACTACAACTGCTCTAAGATAAGAGGAAAGCAGGAAAGCCCTTTTGGGGAGATGAACAGAAGGGCTGCTCTTTTCCCTCTGCTCCTGATACAGGTGAGATGTCTGCCTGCCCCACGGGGACCAAACAATTTAATTATGTTTTTTAAAACACCATGTGCGTAAAAAACGAAAAACAAAAAAATAAAATAAAAATTAAAAAACCCCACGTGCGGGGTCAAGCCTACTGACCACTCTCACATCCCACTCCTAAAGCCTGTTCTTTAATAATCAAAACTCTAACACCCACAGAAAGGAGGCATGGGACAAGGAGCTGCCTCATACCCTTCTTACCCAGGTCCTTCCCTGTGTTAGGCACATCCACTGAAAATGACACTTAAGGAAAGGGACAGGTAGGGCAGCTTTCCTCATTCATCAGCAAGCTGAAGGCAGAGACAGGTGGTAGCATGTGGATCAATAAATGAAATAAAAATAGCTGAGTTGGGGTCCTCCCGTTCGTCAGACAGCCACTTCTTCTAGTGCAGCACCAGCCGCATCCCCGAGGCACCATGGTGAAAGTGAAGGTCGGAATAAACGGTTTTGGTTGTATTGGGCGCCTGGTCACCAGGGCTGCTTTTAACTCTGGCAAAGTGGATATTGTCGCCATCAATGACCCCTTCATTGACCTCAACTACATGGTCTACATGTTCCAGTATGATTCCACCCATGGCAAATTCCATGGCACAGTCAAGGCTGAGAACGGGAAGGTTGTCATCAATGGAAATCCCATAATCATCTTCCAGGAGCGAGATCCCACCAAAATCAAATGGGGTGAGGCAGGCACAGAGTATGTTGTGGAGTCCACTGGTGTCTTCACCACCATGGAGAAGGCTGGGGCTCACCTACAGGGGGAGTGCCAAAAGGGTCGTCATCTCTGCCCCTTCTGCTGATGCCCCCATGTTTGTGATGGGTGTGAACCATGAGAAGTACGAAAACAGCCTCTGCATTGTCAGCAATGCCTCCTGCACCACCTACTGCTTAGCCCCCTTGGCTAAGGTCATCCATGACAACTTCGGCCTTGTGGAGGGACTCATGACCACAGTCCATGCCATCACTGCCACCCAGAAGACTGTGGATGGCCCCTCTGGGAGTTGTGGCGTGATGGTCGCGGGGCTCTCCAGAACATCATCCCTGCCTCAACTGGTGCAGCCAAGGCTGTGGGCAAGGTCATCCCTGAGCTGAATGGGAAGTTTATGGCATGGCCTTCTGGGTACCCACTGCTAACGTGTCGGTAGTGGATCTCACCTGCCGTCTAGAGAAGGCTGCCAAATATGATGATATCAAGAAGGTAGTGAAGCAGGCATCAGAAGGCCCCCTCAAGGGCATCCTGGGTTACACCGAACACCAGGTCGTCTCCTCTGACTTCAATGGTGACACCCATTCTTCCACCTTTGATGCTGCGGCTGCATTGCTCTCAACGACCACTTTGTCAAACTCATTGCCTGGTATGATAATGAATTTGGCTACAGCAACAGGGTGGTGGATCTTATGGCCCACATGGCCTCCAAGGAGTAAGAACCCCCAGACCACCAGCCCCAGCCAGAGCACGAGAGGAAGAGAAAGGCCCTTAGCTGCTGGGGTGCCCCTGACTACTCAGTCCCCCACCTCTCTGAGAATCTCCCCTCAACAGTTTCCACACCAGACCCCCTCAAGAACAAGAGGGGCCTAAGGAGCCCCACCTTGTCATGTAACATCAATAAAGTTCCCTGAATTCAAAAAAAAAAAAAAAAATAGCTGAGTTGGGTTGCCACTGTCCTGGTAAGGACAAAATACACATTCATGTACAAGTTATGAAATACAAACAGCATACTTTCAGCAAGTGTGAATATGAGTTAAGTGCTCTTAACGTTTGCATTTAAAATGGGTATGACAGGGTGGCACCTGTGGCTCAAGGAGTAGGGCGCCGGTCCCATATGCTGGAGGTGGCGGGTTCAAACCCAGCCCCGGCCAAAAAAAAAAAAAAAATGGGTATGACACAAAGTAAAGATGAGTGGGTAAAAACAATTCATGCTAGTAATTGAACGTTTTAATTTGCTCTTACCGAGAATGACATTAAATAGCACATAAATAAAGTGAAGAGACTATTGACAAGAGAAAAAAGGCTTAAAAAAAACCCTTTAATAGGACTTCTTGGTTTTTGACAAGGGGCCTCTGTGTTTGCATTTTGCCCTGGGTCCTGGGTGCTGAGTGATCAGGACAGGCCAGAGTTCTGGGGACGAGATACGGTGTCTACCCCGTCACTTCTAGGGCCATCCCCACAGCTGCTATCTCCCTTTCTTGTTTCTCTCACGTCCTACTTAGTCGTGACACTGTGAAATGTTATCGTCACTCTTTCAATTATAACATTCACCACACTTTGTATGGTTTGCTTCTGTTTGGTCTGACTCCTTTGTAGAGGAGGGTTCTCTCTCTTTCTCTCATTCACCACGTGCTTAGTGCCCTGTAAATGCTTGATAGGACTTTTCATTATGAAAACTTCAGACATCAAGACAAAGATGGCAATTTAATGAACCACCGCCTTCTTTGTTTACCATTATCCCGCCATTCTTGTTTCATCTCAATAATTTTAGTCTATTTCATGCTGTGGGATTTCTTCAAGACTCTTGCAGTTCTTGGGAGACAATTTCCTTTGCAGTTATGTGTGGCCTACCATGCCCTGAACGTGAGGGATGACTTTGTCTCTGAGGATGTGAACAAGGTCTGGTCTTTGGCTTCCCCTTTGTGGCGCTGCTGGACAGCCTTGGGACAGTCGGCTGTTTTCCTTTATTTTCTGTCCTGGTTCCTGTGCAGGCACATTTGGCTTTCTCAGCTCCGTTCTGCCTCCTTTACTGAGCCAACATCCTTACCACAGGCCCTCCACACTCAAATCTTCCACTGTTGAGAGTAATTTTAGGGCTTCATCTGGGACAAATGCTTTGTGTCTACAGCCCTATAAATAGTCTTCTAATTGATCCTGACTGCTGCCCACAGCACACTTGTCCTTCTCACCTATGGACTCCAAGCTCAAAGCCACTCTGGGGCTGAGAGCAGATGAGTGTGTGTGCGTAGGCGTCCATATTGACCAGGACCACAAACAAATAAATATTCTTGGCATGATTTTTGTTTTCTTAGGCCTGGCTCAGAGGTTCACACCTGTAATCCTAGCACTCTGGGAGGCCGAGACGGGTGGATTGCTGGAGGTCAGGAGTTCAAGACCAGCCTGAGCAAGAACAAGGATCTCGTCTTTACTAAAAAGAGAAAAACTAGCCAGGCATGGTGGCAGGCCCCTGTAGTCCACTACTTGGGAGGCTGAGACAAGAGGATTTCTTGTGCCCAAGAGTTCGAGGTTGCTGTGAGCTATGATATTACAACACTCTACCAAGGGCGACATAGGGAGACTCTATCTCAAAAAAAAAAAAATAATAATAAAATAATAACTTTTTTCTTTCCCATTTAACGTCAGGAAGTGTCTCCTTTCCATCTGTGGGTCAGGCTTTTCCTCCAAGCTTAGTGACACAGTATCAGCTAGAGAGGTGTGGGCCCCCTCAGTGGTCTGAGTTCCAGCTCTGCAGGGCCCCCCTCCTGGGCATCTAAGCTTTAATACTTACAGCTTCTTCCCTGTCTTCCCCGAGCCCTCAAGGTGGCTGTTGCTTCTTATAGGTCTCCCTCCCTGACACCTTAGCATTGTCTTTTTACCTTTTCAGTTGCCCTGTGAACAAACTGTATACCCAGTTAATTCTTTACATTAAATCTGCTGTTCCCATACTGGTGGGTTTCTGTCTCCTGACTTGACCCTGACTGAGCTGTTTGCCTAAGAGATGATATACTGGGTCTGCAATGACAGGAAAGATGCTGTGGCCCAGGGAATTTAAGAAGATTGATAAGATAATGCTCTCTTTCTACTCAGAATTGGAGAAGTTTGCATTCTATGCTTAAAAAATGAATAAAGAAGGGCCAGGCACAGTGGCTTATGCCTGTAATCCTAGCACTCTGGGAGGCCGAGGTGAGTGGATTGCCTTAGCTTACGCGTTCGAGACTAGCCTGAGCAAGAGCAAGACTCCTCATCTCTAAAAATAGCTACTCAGGAGGCTGAGGCAAGAGAATCACTTAAGCCCAAGAATTTGAGGTTGCTGTGAGCTATGACACCAGGGCATTCTACCAAGGGCGACAAAATGAGACTCTGTCTCAAAAAAAAAAAAAAGGAATAAAGAATTTAAAGGTGATAGAATAATTGTCTATTGATATATAAAGGGCTGGATTTTAAAAAATATAGCAGACTTTGAAGTCAGGCATATCTGGGTTTGAATCTGGGCTCTCCCACTTACCCACCAAGTGGCCTTGGGCAAGTTACTGGACTTCTCTGAGCCTCATTTTCTACATTTGTACAACAGAGATTAAACAGCTTCCCGGTAGGGCTGTTGAGGGAATTAAATGACATAATTCATTATAAGTACTTAGCACAGTGCCCGGAGAAAAGGCTCAAGAAATGGTGATCGATGTAGGATGTAGCTGGTCTCAATGATACAGCAAAAAGATGGTAAGACTAGAGATCACAAGTCCGGGTTCTAGACCTGTGTCTGCCACAAACTAGCCAGGGCCATACCCTCCGTGGGTCTCCTTTTCCTGCCATGCTTTAAAAGTTGGAACCACAGCAGACCAACTTTGGTTTCCCAACACTCTTCATGTTTGCGGCAAAGTGAGGCAAATAATGACAATGTCGGAAATGTTTCCAAAAGCCAAATTTTTCAGTTTAAAGGATTACCCTTTATTGTGAGCTTTTGTCCTTCTTGCTGTTTTGGTGTGTCTTGTTTTTGTTACCATGAAAGGATAGTAGGGTGTTTTTTCCTTTCAATTTCCTTCATTGACGAAATAAGTTTGCCCAAGAGCCATGAGCAGAGACCTTAACAGAAACTAAAACATATTAGGAAGCCTCAATAATTGAAACTGTTACTAGTGACTATGCAAACAGTTCAGGGGAGAAGAATGACAAACAGTACAGCTATAAGGCAGTATATTGCTGTGGGGTTTCTTCAACCAGCCTGGCAATCTACACAGCTGGGCTTTGTAAGATCAGAGCATAGAGATAACAGCATGGGCTGTATTTTGGGTGTTGTTGTTTAAAGACAAACAGGCTTTAGGAGAGTTAAAAAGAAGGGCTTTGGAGGGTGTTCGTTTATTGAAACAGAGTCTCACTTTGTTGCCCTGGGTAGAGTGCTCTGGTGTCATAGTTCACAGCAACCTCAAACTCTTAGGCTCAATGGACCCTCCTGCCTCTGCCTCCTTAGTAGCTGGGACTACAGGCACCCGCCATAATACCCGGCTAATTTTTCTGTTTTTAGTAGAGAATGGGTCTCGAGCTGGTCTTGAACTTCTGAGCTCAAGCTATCCACCTGCCTTGGCCTCTCAGGGTGCTAGAATTACAGACGTGAGCCAGTGCACCCAGTCAGTTATTTTTAACTTCTTAAAAAGTAATCCTGAGAATTAAGTGCATTACGGTTTCGAGAGTGCAATGCTGAGGACTCACTTTTCAGCATAAACTGTTGGAGAAGGCAGAAGGCAATGTTCTCACTGCCCTGTGAATCTTCTCTCATTATACCTGGACAGCTTGCGCAGAGCAATTGTGTTCTTATGTGAACACCTTATGGCATCACAATGAGAAATGTTTGTTTCTTGGCCTGTATTTTTTTTTTGTATTTATTTTTTAAATATTTATAATTTTAATGTTCTGCTTGGTGCATTTTGAAATTTAATAAGATTATGTCTTGGAGGCTGAGGTGAGTGGATTGCTTGAGCTCAGGAGTTTGAGACCAGCCTGAGCAAGAGCAAGACCCTGTCTCTAAAAAAAAATAGCCGGGCGTGGCTCGGCACCTGTGACTCAAAGGCTAAGGCGTCAGTCACATACACCTGAGATGGCAGGTTGGAATCCAGCCTGGACCCGCCAAACAACAATGACGGCTGCAACCAAAAAAAAAAAAAATGGCCGGGCGCTGTGGCGGATGCCTGTAGTCCCAGCTACTTGGGAGGTGGAGGCAGGATAATCGCTTGAGCCCAGGAGTTGGAGGTTGCTGTGAGCTGTGATGCCACAGCACTCTACCCAGGGTGAGGCTCTGTCTCAAAAAAAAAAAAAAAAGCCGGGCATCGTGGTGGGTGCTTGTAGTCCCAGCTACGTGGGAGGCTGAGGCAAGATGATCGCTTAGGCCCAACAGTTTGAGGTTGCAGTGAACTCTGAGGCCACAGCATTCTACCCAGGGTGAGGCTCTGTCTCAAAAAAAAAAAAAAAAAAAAAAAAAAAGTTGGGCATCATGGTGGGTTCTTGTAGTCCCAGCTACTTGGGAGGCTGAGGCAAGATGATCGCTTAGGCCCAACAGTTTGAGGTTGTGGTGAGCTCTGATGCCACAGCTCTCTACCCAGGGTGACAGAATGGGACTCTGTCTCAAAAAAAAAAAAAAAAAAATTGTGATAGAACATGTGTGCACCAAATACAATCTCTCAAACCAGAGTTGGACTTTCCCCCTCTTTATTTCCTCTCTTGTCTCTGTTTGGACAAAGACAAATTTATTTTGTAGCAAAATTAATAAAAAAGAAACTTAAAAGAGAACAAGCTGAACCATAAAAATGAACGGTTTGCCAATCTTTATTTATTTAGAAATTGTACACTTTCATGAAATCAAGAGGTAAAAATTAAGAAAAACTCAGCAATAACTGAGTAACAAGTTAATGGGAACAAGATTAACTACAACGAGACAGTTATTTTTTGCCAACCTCTATGTAAAAATTTTGCTATTTTTGAAACCACAAACTAAAACAACTTCGTGGTTTCAACAAAACAATTGAATAAATAACAAAAAGAGAGCGAGATTAACTACAAAGAGTTGGTAACCCTTTGTCAATCTCTATTTAAATTGTACTATTTCATGAAATCTAATCTGAGACTTGGCATGATTCTAAAATTCCCTCCAGCTCCAGACTGTCTTTTGATTCCCTTGTCTGGTTGATATTGTAGGGCCATTGCAAATGTGGTCCTCAGAGACGCAATTAACAAGCTTCTGTTCATCCAGTCCACATCTTCCCTGGAAACTGTACCTTTCTTTTCTTTTCAGCCAAAGGTGAAATCCTAATACAAGGTACAACTAATTCCCATTAAAGTCCCACACAACCACGTCAGGGAAGGCAGCACAGGGACGGGAAGAACTCAGGTTTGGAGTTAGGCAGCCCTGGGCTCAAATGTGACCCTGCTGGTCACCAGCTGTGAGACCTGAGCCTTAGTGTCTTTATCTGTAAAACAGGGATAAGATTGAAACTTACCTCATGAGATTGTTATAAAGGAGAAATGAGATGTACACAAAGTCTTAACATATCATGTGGGATATAATTGCTTAACAAATACATGTCTATTTGTATGCTGACTGTATATAAACAAACACTTAGGCCCTATACCACATCTGCCTTTGTAATTGGAAGCTCTGAAAAGACATGTGTGCTTAGAGCTGCTTATGAGAAATCACAAGTGTTCATTATATCATTAAAAAATGAATCAAGAGGAAAACCATTGCTTCAATATAATACACTGTCCCAATGAGATGCTGCACATAGTTCCCAGACTTTCCATCTATTAACTCATCTGATCCTCACAGTGACTTTTAGGCAGATACTGTTATTATTCCTGTTTCATAGATGAGGCACAGAGAGGTTAAGTAACTTGTCCAGTGCCACACAGTCAATAAGTGGTAGAGCCAGAAATCAAATCCAAGTCTGTACCCGTGGACTCTATGCTGCTAACCACTGCAGGGGAAGGAAAAAAGCCCAGGTTAGCCTCAAGTGCAATTTTGGGTATGTCTAGATCTGTACTGTTAATACAGCAGCCACTAGCTATGCATGGATATTTAAATTTAAATTAATTAAAATTAAGTGAAATTAAAAAGTTCCTTGGTCACACCAGCCATATTTAAAGTGCTCAACAGCTATCTGTGGATGATGGCTGCCATCCTGGGCCACACAGACACAGGCTAGTTCCATCATCACAAAGTTTTATCAGACATCAAAAACAAAAAAAAAAGAACAAAGTTTTTTCAGACATCATTGTTCTAGGTAATTCTAGAAAGTATCGGCTAAACATAAGACACAAACTCAACAGGTATGTCGTAGATTTTTTTTTAATTAAATACAACTTCATAATGTTATTTGCACATAGCACACGTTTTTCGAAAAATTAGACATGCCACATGAGTCGTGAAGTTAACAAAATATAAGCAACCACAGAAAATGTAATCTAAGGTGACTTCATATACACAGCTCCTCAGACAAACACAGAGGTAACTTATTTTGCCTATCAGCCAGTGTGGGACCAGATCTGGAATTCACAAGACTGCAGGGCAGGTTGCCTAATGCTCCCCTCATGGACGTTCTGTATCCACACGGGGACATCAAGCTGTCCGGTTTCCACCAGAAAAGCAACAGAGACCTCAGCCCTCCCTCTTCTACCTGGCATTCAACTCCATGCTGCAAAAACCCTTGGTGAACCTGAGGCTTGATGTGATGGCAGCTGAAGTTTAAACCCAAGTTTGGTGAGTACCACACCTGGCAGCTAGGAAGGAGATGCAGGTGTGATATTCAATGTTGCTGCCCAAGAGAGCCTGGGGATGTTAGAGCCATGGTAAACACACAGAACTGATGTTCTTCTCCATCCTAACAGTGCCGTTTATTGCCACCAGCAAACGGTTCATTTACACTTAAGAACAAAGACTGGGAGAAGTTAGCTCAAGACAGATTGAGAACTTTGGTGACGATGGCTCCACACCAGCTGTCCTTCCCACTGCTCAAGGACCTCCCCTGACTTCCACTCAGGAAACCACCCTGTAAGTTTCTGCTCAGAACCTCTCGTGGCTCAGCTATGTGGAAAGATGCCACCGCCCCCAAACTGAAGGTAGGGGAGCCACTCAGGCCCCAGCAGCAGTTCCTGGGAGGCCTTGTCCCCGTGATCTGCAGCAGACCTGAAATGACAGTGCACTTTTATCTACTCATCTCAAGAAAGCTGGCTGGCCCTGGGTTAAAAGGCCCGTAACAAAGTGGGAAGGAGGGGCAGAGTGAATTTGGGAGCACACACGCCAGAATTGTTGCTGACCCCCGAAGTCTGACAACCTAAATAGCCTTCCTGTTCACCTTCATTCACTCTGCCCTTGCCCCCAGCCTTAGAAAAATCACTTGGGAAATGAAGAATACTTGAATAGCCCTGAAACCTGATTTTATTTCCCCCTTTCTGTTGTTTTCTTGCAGGCTCAGAGCTTGACCTTGAAAGGTGACTTATTACCAATTCTGATTCCTCCTCTACACTGAACAAGTCCTCCTTTCTCACCAGTGCTGATCCTGCAGTCTCTTCCTCATGAACTATCAATGGCTCCTGTGCTCTCAAGAATATGCTTAAAAAAAAAAAAGGAATACGCTTTAAACTCCTCAGCCAGGGACTCGAGACCCCCCATGTTTTGGCTTTTGCTGCTTATCTTTCAAGCCCTGTCTCCCACCACATTCCCTGGCTCTCTTTTTTTGGCCAACCACCCCTCTCCACCTCTGTGCCTTTGCAAATGCTGGCCCCTCTGCCCTGGGGTGTGTGTGTGTGTGTGGGATGATCACCCTACTTTCTGTGCTTTGCTCAGATCTACCACCCATCCATGAGTGGAGCCAAAATCCAACTCTGAATGGTGCTTTGGGCTCAGGGTCTGACCTTTACCAGGGCCACCACGACTCATTTTCTGTGGCCCACTATTGCACATACACCTGTCACAGCCTGCCCTGCCAGAGATTCCTGGGAATTTGGTCTCCCCTGCTGGCCTGGAGGGCAGGAACTATGTCTTATCTCTATAGCTTTGACCCCCCCTCCCCCCAACACTTAACACATAGCAAATGCCTTATAAATATTGTTAAGTAGAGTTGATACCCATCCTAAGGGGAAAAAAAAGCTTATTGTCTGTTGCCTTCTGAGGCATTAAAGACACAATACAGAAGTGGTTATCACAGGCAACAAATGAAGGCATTTTGGAAGGCAAGGTACTCAATCAGCATTAAGCACATCTGTAAAGATAAACATCTGTCAACACTGGTCTATTAACACTGTTTTCTTGCCTATTGAAGGCTGTCTCTGGAAACAGTGAGTGTAGTTCTAAGAGCATTCACAGGATGAAGAAATGCCACAGGTTCTATGGGGATTATTCACCTGCCAAAAAGAATCCCAGAGAGGAAATAACTGGTAATTTCAACCTCCTAACCGGGGTGCACGGGGCCCTGGGGTTTTTTTTAGCAGCCCTTCTTTTTCCATTATTAGGCTTTCCAGGTGTGGGATCTCTGGATTTCTGGCATCAGAACCACCTGTGTGCCAGTTAAGCATGCAGTCCCATTTAATGAGTGCCCGCAGTTGGGGTCTAGGAATTTGCATTTTACATAAACTCCTAGGAGGTCCATCTGGTCATTAAAGTGTGCAAACCTTCACCTGCCACTCTCAGAAGTATACAGTCAGTCTAGGAGAAGATAGTCAGGAACAGAAAGAAAGAAATAGCCCATTTTTGAGAAAGCTTGTTTCTCCCAGACACACGTGCAGGAGGTTAAGATCCAGGGAGTCTCAACTGATTCCAAGGAAACTGACCAATAACTCAAAGTGGACTGAGAAGGAGACTTGGGAGTGTGGAGCAGATGTGCAAGATGCTGTCTCTGAAGTGAGTACCCTCAACTTTCCCAGGGGGCACTGATGTGCAGGGGAAAAAATAACATGTAACAGCCAGATGTTCTATCTTCTCAAGTGGTGTGATCATGTTTTGTATGATCAAGAGGGAGGCAGTAACCTCACCTTTCCCCCATCCTCCTCAATCTTCCCCTGAACACCAGTTCCCCTGGGGGAAAGAAAACCTAATCTGGTAGTTCTCCCAGGCCCCAAACTAGTTTTCAGAGCAGAGTCAATATAAACACACCAAGCATGTCTTCACTGGAAGGGCAGAGACAACTGGAAGGTAGATGTCACACAAGAGTGACAGAATGTCCTGCCCAGGGTTGGCCCGCTCTGCCGTGTGAAGGATGCGAATATTTCACAGATATGGCATCATGAGTGAGAGAGACCAGGCATGCGTGTGAGGTGGAGGAAGACAGAGTTAGAGGCCTCCAGCCCTTCACTGGGTTCGAGACCTTAGATCAGAGTGGAACCTCTACCTTGCCTTAGCTCCTGAAGAATGTTGCAACCTTTGATCGTTGATCCAGGAAGCTCAGTTACCACCTTACTGATGGTAAACAGGCTTTCTAAATACCTCTGGGCTAAAACCAGGCAGAGGCTGAATTCCATATCTCCCATCTGGAATACTCTTTCATTCCCTGACCCTCATCATTTGAAATTTCCAAGACCAAGATCATGTATCCTTTTGTTAGATACAAAGGCTTTCCAAGATCAGTCTCCATGGAGTTGTCAGTTAAAAAACAAAAAATGAGACTTGAAAGGCAAATTTTAGAATTAAGGGTCGAGCCACTGCCAGCCGGGCTTGAACAGTTACAAATGGAGGGAGGCGAGTCTCATTCCTTCTTGGTGTGCTCCAGCACTCGGTAGGGAACCCCAGAGGCGCTTCTGGGGCCGTGTTCTTCTTGCATGACTGGCAGTGTGGCAGGAGTGTAAATCTCAGAAATGCTGTCGTTGTTTTCCAGGGCCCCGTAGGAAAAAGAAGCTTTGAGGTCAGGCTGGACAGTCATGCCTTTGTCATGCATGTTCTGCATACCTGAAAAGAAACCCATTTCCCCCACATCATTACATGGCAAGGGGGCCGAGGAGGCTGCATTCTCCCTCTCTCCTGCCACCGGCTAATTACAGTACTCAGGAGCTAATCATGTGCGCTGCCAATTTCCCGATTGCTTTAGGTTTCAAAGAGACCCATCCATAAATATACTCTAGAAATATTACAGTTGCTAAGCAACAAGGAATGAATCTCCAGGAAATATGCTCACAGACCAGCCACTGTCAAGAGGAACCCTCAGCCGCCCTAGAAGGAGGTGGGAATGCCTGTGTGGGCCCCAGGTGGAGTGGCGCCAGCACTGTGCTTTGAACGTGGTAGATGCCAACACGTCACTGCTGAATTAGAATCAGGAAGCTACACTGTTGAGGAAAAAAGGTCATTTTTGCATCACGGACATCTCAAGGTGACAGAAGCATCATGGTGCCCAGAGGGAGATTATGACCTTTAACATTAACATCCCTGGTCCACATATAAGGGAAAGTGCGATTCTGCTTATTACTTCTAGGCACACTGATGTTGGATGCCTACTTACATTTGAGGGCAAAGACTCTAATCTTTAATTCCTTTGCCCTTATCCTGCAATCCCATTCACTAGTGAGGGTAGTGAGGTGGGGAGACCTGGTTACTTTGGAGCCCAACTCTTTTCCTGCTAGGGAATTAGAACCCTTCAAATTCTCCTGCCTCCAGACTTGAGTCATAAGAAATTGAATGCAAAGTGTCTTTGTGAAACTGTGACGATGATAGTAGCTGACATCTGACTGGTTAATGTGCCCTGGGCATGGGGCTAAGTACTTTAAATAGTAATAGTAACCACAGCTAATGGCTAGCTGCACTGGGGTGGCAGACACTTTTAGAATTACAAAGTTTTATCTCATGTGTTCCTCAGGATGACTGATAATAAAAACAAGAGGCAGTTGGAGGTTTGAGCAATTTGCCAGAGCTCACACAGGTAGTTAAGTGGCAGTGACAGGGGTCACCCTCGGGGTTTAAACTTGGAACCCCACAGTCTTAACTGAATGCTGTGTGGCCTCCCTATACGTCTGCGCTTAATCCCCAAATAATGCAGTGACAGAGATGAACTATCCTCATTCTCTATGTAAGAAAACAGATTAAGAGAGGTGAAGTAATTCGCCCAAGGTCACACAGCTAATGAGAGACAGAAGTGGGCTCTTATCCCTTCTGCCAGTGGCCTGCCAAGGCCCAGTCTGTGGAAGGCCTTTTGCCTCTGTAGTGCACAAGACCTGGCTGATGGTCCTTTGAAGGGAGCAGTTTAAGGGTTTGTGGTGTGGATTGTGGGGTAGGGGGGGCAGGGGGAAGCTGAAGGGGTCTGTTTCTTACAGAATAGAGTTGGCTTACCAGGTGTGGTGTAGACTTTGGATTTTGTCAATGCCTTCCAGCCAAAGACCAATAAGAATACACCTATAGCCAAACAATTTGGGGGTACTGATTTGTCGCAGGGAGAGAGATGTACACCATGAGACCCAGAAGGTACTTGAGTAAGAGGATGTTAGAGAGGACTTATGATTGGGCCTTGGGTCAGGTGGTTTGGGGGAGGATTCAAGAAGTGAGGCTTTGCTTTAGATCAGTGATTTTCAACCAATGTGCCAGGAAAATTTTTGATGATCATTTTCAAAAGAAGTTCAAAGCAAAGTATATTCTTTTTTTTTTTTAACTCTTTTTTTGATCAACATAATTTAAGTGTGCTGCAGAAGCTTAACTACAGGTTCAAGTGTGCCGTGAAATAAAAAAGCTTGAAAAAGACTGCTTTAGATGCTATCAGGAAGCAGGGATAATTCTATGATTGGGGAGCTTGGTAATTCTTACCTATAAGATTGAGGCTAAAACTGTGAGTGGTGAAGTAGTAGCAGTGGTCTCTCATATTAGCCAAGATATAAGGAGATGGTTGGCCTTTTTTGTGGCTTAGACAATGTTCATGTTTTATCTGTGTGCAGACATAATTCTGGAGTGGTCCTGTTTGTGTCCTGATTCTTCATAGTCAGGCCTTATCTGCTGTTGATGTTCTATGAACTTGTTTATGTACCGCAGAGAAAGCCAAGGTCCAGCTATGGGTGGCAGGTCAGCTCCTGCCTGGAGGTCAGGGGGTATTTTTTCTTGCTCATTTCTTTCTTTCTTTTTTTTTTTTTTTTTTGTAGAGACAGAGTCTCACTTTACTGCCCTTGGTAGAGTGCCATGGCATCACATAGCTCACAGCAACCTCCAGCTCTTGGGACGTGATTCTCTTGCTTCAGCCTCCCGAGCAGCTGGGACTACAGGCGCCTGCCACAACACCCGGCTATTTTTTTGTTGCAGTTTGGCCCGGGCTGGGTGTGAACCCGCCACCCTCGGTATATGGGGCCGGTGCCCTACTCACTGAGCAACAGGTGCCGTCCTGAATGTTTTCTTTTTTTTTTTTTTTGTAGAGACAGAGTTTCACTTTATGGCCCTCGGTAGAGTGCCGTAGCGTCACACAGCTCACAGCAACCTCCAACTCCTGGGCTTAAGCGATTCTCTTGCCTCAGCCTCCCGAGCAGCTGGGACTACAGGCGCCCACCACAACGCCCGGCTATTTTTTTGGTTGCAGTTTGGCCGGGGCTGGGTTTGAACCTGCCACCCTCGGTATATGGGGCCGGTGCCCGCTCATTTCTAAGAATTCTTTCTGGTGCTTCAACTACTTAAGGCCTCTCCAAATTGTGAGATACAGAGAACTTTTGGAATTTGAATGCCTCTTAAGCAGCAATGGGTCTACTCTGAAGATACCGGTCTATGTAGACAAGAGAGAAGTCCTGATGCTGACTGACCAGGGAAACCAAGTGGCTAGAAAATCGTCTCTGTTTAAGCTGAGACTGTCCAGCAGGTTTTTTTTTTTTGTTTGTTTGTTTGTTTGTTTTTTGAGACAGAGCCTCAAGCTCTCACCCTGGGTAGAGTGCCATAGCATCACAGCTCACAGCAACCTCCAACTTCTGGGCTCCAGCGATTCTCTTGCCTCCGCCTCCCAAGTAGCTGGAATTACAGGTGCCCGCCACAACGCCCGGCTATTTTTTGGTTGTAGCCATCATTGTTGTTTGGCGGGCCCAGGCTGGATTGGAACCCGCCAGCTCAGGTGTATGTGGCTGGTGCCTTAGCTGTTTGAGCCACAGGCACTGAGCCTGTCCAGCAGTTTTATTCTGCATGTTTCACCTGGCACCAAGCAAGGGTTTGAAATTTTCCAAAATTTTTTAAAAGCAAAAAGCAAGTGAAACCAAATATAACCAGGCATCTACCATGTCCCAGACACTGTGCCAGAGTCCTTTACACGTATGATCCCACTACCCTATGAGGAGGAATCCCATTTTACAAGTCAGAATAAAGAGGCCTTGGGATGTCGTCACATAGTGGGTAGATGGTAGAGCTGGGATTTGAATCCAGGTCATCTAAATCCCAAGTCCACACAGAATACGTTTAATCTCAAACTACCACAGTGGAGTGGGGTCTCCTTTCTTTACCATCTAACTTCCCACTGGTCAAAAGGTGCAAAGAAAAAGCTGAGAGCCACACCCCAAAATGGACCACAGAATGTGGGTATCAAAGATTACCTTAGGTTACCTTCTGTTTTTCCACCCGGAAATACATCTGTATATATGTGCATACAAATATTTATATAGATATATACACATACATAGTTTACGAATGCACAAACACACATATACATACACAGACTTGCACACACAGAGTTGACACCTCACCTATCTGGAATTCAGCTATCCAGCGCCCTCATCTATCCGGAACACAGCCGAGAAACAAGGAAGTAAGCAAAAAAGGCATCTGAGCAGCCAGATTAGATGTTTAAAAAGTCCATGCACTAAAGCTCATGCACTTAACTCCTAGGAGAAACCTTAGGTCCCCAACTCCAAGCTCATTTATTTTGATTTTGTACATTAATTTGAACAAGTTGTGTTAAATGAGAAGATTGTCATGGAGTTGGTAATGCTCAGGCAGGCTGGTCACAGCAAGAATGACAGACAACAGCTCAATAGCAAGAGAATAGGAAATAATATAAAAATAGACACATATATCCTGCTCTGTTTAATGCAGAAGCAGCCCAGTCAGCCCCGAGAACACGCCTGCATCGCAGCGTTACAGCATAAACACTGATCTTGGGTAAGCTGTATTCTGCACCATCAATGCTTTTATATATTGTTCATTAAATTGTGACAATGAAGGATGGCAGTTTATGTTTTGGAGAGAGTTCTACTTTCTATTTTTTATTTTATTTCTTTATTATGTCGTCCTTGGTTGAGCGTCGTGGCAACATAGCTCACAGCAACCTCCAACTTTTGGGCTTAAGCGATTCTCTTGCCTCAGCCTCCCAAGTAGCTGGGACTACAGGCACTCACCACAATGCCCGGCTATTTTCTGTTGCAGTTGTCATTGTTATTTAGCTGGCCTGGGCTGGGTTCGAACCCCCCAGCCTTGATGTATGTGGCTGGTGCCGGAACCACTGTGCTACGGTCACTGAGCCTACTTTCTATTTTTTTTTTTTTTTTTTGGCCAGGGCTGGGTTTGAACCTGCCACCTCTGGTATATGGGATCGGCACCCTACTCCTTGAGCCACAGGCGCCGCCCCCTACTTTCTATTTTTTAAATAAAAATTAATTTTGAGTTAATGTGTAGAAGGTAATGGTCACTGGCAACCTACAGAATTTTATGTCAGCAAATCTAAATGGGGTTGGTTCAATGTCTTTTCTTTTTTTTTTTTTTTTGTAGAGACAGAGTCTCACTTTATGGCCCTTGGTAGAGTGCCGTGGCCTCACACAGCTCACAGCAACCTCCAACTCCTGGGCTTAAGCGATTCTCTTGCCTCAGCCTCCCGAGTAGCTGGGACTACAGGCGCCTGCCACATCGCCCGGCTATTTTTTGGTTGCAGTTTGGCCGGGGCTGGGTTCGAACCTGCCACCCTTGGTATATGGGGCCGGCGCCTTACCGACTGAGCCACAGGCACCACCCGGTTCAATGTCTTTTCTATTCTGAATCATCCGAGGCTAGCCAGGCACATGCTAGTTCTCCACAGCCCCCACTACTCCCTACCACACAGTATTTAACTGATTCACATGTTTATGTTACAGTCAAGCACTTGAGTTTGTGCTTCTCAGTCTGAACCCTTAGCTTCCTGGGAAATTAGGCTTTCCAGAGAAATCCTCTCCCTGTGGAATCCAGGGAGTGAGGTTATAGTACTTGAATTTCATTCATCCTATTTCCTTTCCCCTTTCTGATCATTCCATTCCAACTAGATGAATGGGTTTTTCCATTTGCAGCCAGGAAGCCTGGTGCTGCAGATCAAAATTATATCCAGTGTGAGTCAAGATTTCCTTTATAAGATCCCGAAATAGACATGGGAAAACAGCAAGACATGCTCAAAACCAACCAAGGTGCTTCAGCCACTGCCTCCTCTATTGCACAAGATTTAAAAAAACAAACAAAAAAAAAGGACAGTGAGAGCAGTCACACCCCAATGGCATGGCACAGCAGGTGGCTGTCTCTTCTTGAACAGGAAGTAGCAGTCATTCTATATGGACGGTCAGTTGGACCCACAGGTTTTAACGTTACCTGGCATGGCATCCATGGAAATATAGGGCTCAAATGGAATGGCCTTCTTCCTGTTTCGCGTGATTAAGAAGACGCCCAAGAATGCAATGAGGCACCTGAGGAATGGAGATACGAGAGAGGAAGAAAAATAAAGCCAGGGGTGAGGCTGGGGATTCAATCACAGCTGATAAGAAAAGGTAAAAAGGTTTGCAGGCTGCTGGGCCTGAGACCAGCAGGAGCAGAAGCTAGCTGAATAATCACAGCCTGAGAGGCCCCCCGTGCCCTGTGCGTGCCTCATAATGTAATCAGAATAAATTAGGTTCTCCTGGATAAAACTCTCATGGTTCTTCACTTCTACTCAGCCACTGTTCTCAGAACCTTGCCTTTAAATTTTTTTTTAAAAAAATTGCACTGTAGCCTGGGTGACAGAGTAAGACACTATCTCTAAGAAAAAAAAAAAAAGGAAATTAAAATAAGTATTAAAATTAGTAAAAACTGGAAAGTCCCTTTATTCCCTGGGCCCACTCACCCAGGTAGATATATATTCTTCCAGAGATTTTTCTTTTCCCTATAACTTATATAAACCAGCACACTTTCTCAAAATTGAGGGATAATTTTCACACAGTAAAAGGCACCAGCCCCAATTATATAGACGGATGAATTTTAGTTGTGTAATCACCACCAGGTCAAGATAGAAAACATTTCCAACCCTCCCAGAAAGTTTCCTGTGACCCTTCCCAATTCATGCTAACCTTTCCCCAGAGGTAACCACTATTTTGAGTTCTCTCCCATGGATTAGATTTGTCTGTTCTTGAATTCATGTAAGTTAAATCATACGGTATATACTTTTTTTTTTTTTTTTGGTAGAGACAGAGTCTTACTTTATGGCCCTCGGTAGAGTGCCGTGGCCTCACACAGCTCACAGCAACCTCCAACTCCTGGGCTTAAGCGATTCTCTTGCCTCAGCCTCCCGAGTAGCTGGGACTACAGGCACCCGCCACAATGCCCAGCTATTTTTTTGTTGTAGTTTGGCCAGGGCCGGGTTTGAACCCGCCACCCTCGGTATATGGGGCTGGCGCCTTACCGACTGAGCCACAAGTGCCGCCCCGGTATATACTCTTTTATGTCTAGTTTCATTTGATAAAACATTTTTAAGATTCATCTACTTTATTGCATATATTAGTTCATTTTTTAAATTGTTGTATAGAATCTATTGTTTGGATATATTACAATTTTTTTTCAACTCTCTTATTGATCAACATTTGGGTTGTTTCCAATATGGACCTATTATAAACAAATACTCATGTACAAATCATTTAGTCAATATATGGACTCATTTCTTTTGGGTAAAAATCTAGAAGTGGAACTTTAGATCATAGAGTTTTAAAAAAAGCCATGCTTTTATGAAGTTTGTGACTTTTTTTCATTAATGTGTTCTCAACTGAGTTCTGGGTCAGCATCTATAGACTGGCCTCAAGTTTTCAAAATGGCAGCACAGCATGTTATTACCCAAACTTAGAATCTTTTTTTTTTAAACCATGTTCAACTGCTGGAAGTTTCTATTGCTTCCAATGATTTGCATATAGAGCTAATTAAAAAATTAATAAATAGCCTCATAAGTCTGTCTTTGTGTCCCGATGAAGTATTTTTTCTGAAATAAATGATTAGAAATGGAATGTTGCATCGGAAAGCCCGCTCATCTAAGTTTTGATGACGCTGAATTGCCCTCCGACATTAAATTACGGCTCAAGTGAGGCAGGAAATTGGCCCCTTCATCCTCCTGCCACTATCCATCCTGTTAGTTTTTGCAAAATTATGGTATCTCATGTGGCTTCAATATGCATTTCTTAGATATGAGGTGAGGCTGAGAGTCTTTTATGTGTCAAAATGTGATATTTTAGAAATGCTGCAGAGATTAAAGCCCAAAAGAGAAGCAGATAAAGCCCTCTGGGGAGCAAACTGCTCACCTCTAGGGGCCAAGCTCCAAAGCCCACCAGCTTCCCTGACTCTAAAGGATGGACCAGCTGCAGAAGGAAGAGGGAGAGGGCGGCAACCTGCCTGGAGGGCTCCACGCCCAGCCATACCCTGGCCCTGGCCCTGGCCCTGGCAGGAGGGAACTCACCCCAGCGCAAACATGCAGATGTGCAGCACGTCCTCCCCAAGGAAGTCCAGGTAAAACACTGCACCTGCAGCAGCAAATAAGAGCAGACACTGGTCAAATCACCCACCTGCTCTGTGTAGGAACTGGCTAAACTCTCTTCTCTCCAGGAAGCCAAAATAATCAAAAAATATTATGACTATGCCTGGCAAAATATTAGAAGAATGGGATAAAAGTCGTTTGGGGGATCAGGTTGCCTTCTTTCTTCCCCTCTTAGATCTCAGTGATCGCCATCTTTTGATTCTTTGTATAACTTTTGAGATAATATGAGACTCGCAGAAATAGTCCAGAGTCCCCATGGACCCTTCTTCCAGCTTCCCCCAATCATATCATATCATAACCATAGTGCATGATCAAACCCAGGAAAACAGCGATGAAACACAGCATTCACTAAACCGTAGACAGCACTGACCTGTGCTTGCATACGCCTTTCCCGATCTTTCTTAAGATGGATAAACAAGGTTTTGCACTTAGCTATTAGAGCTTTCTAACCTCTTGCGGCTGGCAGGTGCCAAGCCTGTGGGTCTATTCCTGTGGCGTGGGCTGGCCCCGCCTGGAACAAGCCTCTAGCCGGAATCATTTCATCTCTGCAGGTCTTATGCTGTCTCCCTGTCATGACTTCTGCTTGTGAACCAACCACGGTGTTCACTATTCCTTTCAACCCTGGCTGGTGTTCACTCCTCCTGACCAAGGTTTTTGACCATGTGGCAATTTAGCTTCTGGCTGCTCTGGGTCACAGTGCAGGCCCTGGAGGGCTGTGCACCCTGCCTGCTGTGAATGGGGACTCAGCGCTGCTTGTCTAAAGGGTTACGCAGAGTATGTGGCTTTACTGCCAGGCCTTCTTCAAAGACAAGCCCTTGGTCCTTACCGGAAGATTTTAGCCATCAGAAAATACAGACAAACGACAAACTCTTTGATATGCTCGCAGCCTTCTGAAGCCACCTCTGTGGGGCGAGCCTAACCCAGCCAGACACAAACCCTTTCCCCTCCCCCTTGTCTCCTCCTAAGACAAAGACACAAAGCATCTGGCTAGCCCATCCCCAGAGAAGTTCTCACAAAAGACCCTAACTTTCCAGGCAAGCTGTGGAATTTGCCTACCCCCTGCAGCCCCATACAAAAGTGATCTCTAACTGCCCCCACCCCCACCCCAGGGCGCAGACGCCACCTTTGCACTGCCCGGGCGGGTCACCCTCCACTTTCAATAAATCTGGCCTGAACATCTCCACTGCGGCCTCATCATCTCCGGCACCAACACTTACACCTTTCAACCTCAGAGAGAAAATAAACATTTAGGGGCAGCGTAGAAGAACCGGAGAACAATAACGATCACTTTGCGAGCACCTGATGTAGCAGGTGCTAGCCCTAGAAATCATGAGGAAGAGATGTGTGGTCACTTGGTCAGTGGTGGCCTTGGGGCCAGCCGATGATGGCAAACGTGTTACAATGCACACCCTATGGAGTAGGGGACACGCTTCATCACACCTACTGCAATTCTAGGAGGTGTTATTACTTCTATTTTAGAAATCTGGTACTGAGGCTCAGAGAGGTTAAGTGATGTTCCCAGAGTCACACAGCTAGTGTGTGGCCATGCAGGGCTGCAAACCCAGGCTATTTGGCTCCAATTCCTACACATTCTCCAGGAAACTCTTGACAAGCAGAACAAGTGAGCAGCTTCAGTTCACAGATGGGGCAGAGCCTGCCCCCTTGGGTAACGTCTCAGCTAGGGCAGAAGACAGAAATCTACAGCTCGCCACCCTTACCTGCTGTGATAGCGACAGTTGTAGACAGAATGTAGCCCACGCTGGCAATCAAGGAAGAGTCGTACATCTGTGAGGCCTGACTTAGAAACCTTCAACACAAAAGCACTCAAGTTAGTGGGCTGTGGGGACATCGGGCAGGTGAAGGCAAAGCTGATGGCAGTAGATTTGGTTTGAAATACCAAGATGAAGCATGAAAGAATATTCCTTGGTTTATAAAAATGCCATCCCCATGTTACAGGGTACCACGCGTCCCTGGTCTGGGGTCCATGCTTGGCTTTTTTCTTCCCCTAGACACACAGGATGAGGTTCGTCCTTTTCCCAACTGGACCATGTCCTTTCTGGTGTCACACCTTTGACCTCCCGCTGCACATCACCTGAAATGCTGTTTTCCTCACCCCTCTATCTGTACCCCACTAACAAGAGCCATTCCTGGGTCTCTTGAACATCCCCCACATGCCCAAGAAACTCTCACAGCACTTGACACATTCTGCCTAGTGATGTCATGGTTCTTTGAGACCAATTTTCTTTTGAATTTAAAAATAATGTGATCATTGCAGTAAATATGGGAAAAAGAAAATTTGAATCATTCCTATTATTGTCATTTATGGTAAATAGGAACCCCATTTAAGAACATAGTCTCCATCCTTTTCTCTGCATAGCAGTTTAGCTCTCACTGCACAGTTGCTGACAGTCACAAACTCACCACTCAACTGTTGACTTGCGCCCCCCCCTCATTCCCCTTGGGGCCATGAGTGTCTTGAGGACAATGACTACTGTCACCTCTGTATACTGAGGGCTCTCAGTGGACTGTGCTGTCCAGGTGAATGAGAAGCTCCCTAGGAGGCCAGCAGGGACAGCCGAGTCATCTTTGCTGCCCCTGGAGTGCTCAGCATAGAGCCTTGTACTGGCAGAGGCTCCCTGCAAGGACAGGGATTGTTGTAGTAGGACTAAAAATAACAACAGTAAGGACAAAAACCACAGAAGCAGCTCAAGTTTACAGGACATTGTCCCAGGCCCAACCTCCCAGGGGCTTCCGTGGCTCTCCTAGGTGGGGACTACAGCTGTTCTCATTTGCAGATGAAGAAGCTGAGTGTGAGGGAGGAGGGCAGTGTGGCGGGGCATGGCCAGGCGCCTGGGTTCACTCTCAGCTCTGCCACCTCCTAGCCTCTTACCTCTCTTTGCTTCAGTTCCTCATGTGCAACACGGGGACCTTATCCTCTGCCTGAAAGTGCTATAAGGACCAAATGAGTTGGTTCCATCAAGCACTGAGAACAGAGCTACCACTCTGAGCACTGGTCAGTAGCAGCTACTCCTGTGGTCCCTGCAGGCTGGTGGATCATGAACCCAGGACAGAGTCAGAGTCAGAGCGTCCCAGGCTGTGTAAGCCTCACACACCAGTGAGTTCTGCACACCTATGGGACCTTGTCACCTGCAATATTCCTGGAGCACCTCCTTCCTCCCAGGCCCTCTGTTGGGTACAGGGACTCAGGCAGGAACAAGACACAGGCCTTGCCCTCAGGCTGCTGCCTTTTACTTAACTGCTCTCTTTACAGAGAGGAGGGAGCACCTTGCCCTGCTACTTGGGAAGATTTTGGGGAAATACCTTACAGATAAGAAATGACAATTTTTATTTTCCATCCAGTGGACAAGTAAGTGCCTGCTGGGGATGGCAAAGCTTCTGAGGTTCCTGAGACAGACACCTGCCTTGGGGAAGATGGGAAGTGAGGCTACCTCCGACCAAGCATTTGTCATTCTGAGGGTGAAAAACCACGTCCACTCCTGGCTTCCTCTTTCAAGCGGCATAGACCTTCTCCATGTGACAACTCAGCAGATCAGTAACTCCTCTCTCTCCACACTGGACGCCAAACCCTGGTGATCTCAGTGTTTTTCCTTCTCTACAGCTTCACAAGCAAATGAAATCAGGCCCCCAAGATGAAAGAGACCCAAATGGCGAGGCCCAGCAGGAAGAGAATGTCTGCAACTCACGCGGCCTGGTAGATAGTGGTTGCCACCATGCACACGAACATCACGTAGAAAATGGGGTAGTCGAGCTGCAAGTTCCCTTGAATGGACAAGACAAGCATCCCGGCCACAGCCTTGACCGTCACCACCGTCATGGAGCCTGCAGAGGTTGAACAAGGACATGTGGGAATCTCAGGGAAACAAGGGGAGTTAGACCCTGAAAGTTAGTTTACAACCCCAGAAGGCACAGTTTGAGAAAGAGAGGGAACATGGGCAGATACGAGCCAGTCATTTACGTGGTGAAAAGATATCACTTGTACTAAGTCTCTCACACAAGAGTAAGTCTTACAGTAAATCCAGTTCTCTGAACCCCGGAGTGCCCAGCACTGTGCCTGGAACTTACTGGAACATGAACATGGGAGGAAGCCAAAAGGATCTCTGAATAGATAAAGGAACTTTTTAAACGTTTTTTGAGTATCAGTTTCATGTGTTAATAGCTCAGGAGCTGGGGTTGTTTTTTAGTGTTTAGTCACTCATATTTTTAAAAATATTTCCTTAGACCAGAGGTCTTCAATATTTTGAGATGTATACTGTTCTATGTACACACATACTTTCTCAATATATGTGTATTTACTTATTTTATCATCATAGTCATATATATAACACTGTACGTACACAGTGTGTACAATATAAAACTTGTATAAAAAATGTAATTTAGGCCAGGCATGGTGGCTCATGCCTGTAATCCTAGCACTCTGGGAGGCTGAGACAGGTGCATTGTTTGAGCTCAGGAGTTCAAGACCAGCCTGAGCAAGACAAAGACCCCCTATCTCTACTAAAAGCAGAAAAACTAGCCAGTCATTGTGGTATCTCTACTAAAAGTAGAAAAACTAGCCAGTCATTGTGGTAGGTGCCTGTAGTCCCAGACCACTGGGAGGCTGAGGCAGGAGGATCATTTGAGCCCAGGAGTTTGATGTTGCTGTGAGCTATGATGAAGCTATGGCACTCTACCCAGGGTGACAGAATGAGACTCTGTTTCAAAAAAAAAGAAAAAGAAAAAGAAAAAGAAAGAAATATAATTTAAAAGGTGCAGAAAAATATAGAATTTGTAAAATTTTCTTCTTATGCACCCAGTGGACTGTCTTGCTTATTTCCTCATTATGGAGACCATCACTTTACTCAGTGGTATAGAAATGACTATCAGACCCCACTGCCAAACAGGAGTTAAAAGAAACAACCCAAGAATGATACAAAGGAAGCCCTTTGTCCTAGCTGGGCAGGGCTCCCTATGTGTGCCTCTCAGCTCACGTTTACTTAGCTTTCTTCTGCCAACAGCTTGCCATGCACAATGGCATTGGGGCCCGTCGCCCATTAGGCTACAGTTTCCAAACACCAGCAACCATTTAAACCCAGTATTTGTTGGGCGGCGCCTGTGGCTCAAGGAGCAGGGCGCCAGTCCCAGAGGCCAGAGGTGGCGGGTTCAAACCTAGCCTCGGCCAAAAACCAAAAACTAAATAAATAAATAAATAAACCCAGTATTTGTCATCAGGAAGTCCTTGTTAGTGAGAAGGGGATGGGTCAACTGCCGCCTCAGAACCTTCTGGCATTCCTATTCACAAGGAGAGGACATTTTGGGGACCATGATCTTTCCAATCCACTTGGAACACAGTCACTGAGGAGTAAAGGACTAACCCATGCTGACATGAATAAACCTCAGAAACATGCTCAGTGAAAGAAGCCAGTTGCGAAGGGCCACACAGCAGACGGTTCCATTTATGGCAGGCATTCCAAAAGTCAAATCCAGAGTGACAGAAGAGAGTAGTGGTTGCTTGGGGCTGGGAGGGGAAATTGTGGACTGTTAATTGGCACATGGTTTCTTTCGGGAGTGACAAAAATGTTTTAAAATGAAAAGATTATGATGATGGTTGTACAACTCCATGAACATACTAAAAAACACTGAATTGTGTATTTACTTATTTTTGAATCGTGTAAACAGTTGAACTTTATTGGTATGTAAGTCATATCTCAATAGAGTTGTTTAAAAAAAAAAAAATCAAGGGGGTGGCACCTGTGGCTCAGTGAGCAGGGTGCCGGCCCCATATGCCGAGGGTGGTAGGTTCAAACCCAGCCCCGGCCAAATGGCAACAAAAAAAAAAAAAAAGAAAGAAAGAAAAAGAAAAAGAAATCAGGGTCCATTTGCTCAAGGTTTTTTGGGTGTGGCTCCAGGCTGAAAAATAAATAAATAAATAATAAATTGAATTACTGCAACCCTGTCTTCAGTGACAGAGGCTGTGTGGTTTCTGGCCAGGAGCTGTGACAAAGCTGGCAGTGGGAAGGACAGAGAGAAATATTGGGTACTTACATGCATCTCATCTCAGATGCCCCCTTTTAGAGAAGAGGATGGTTTGGCTTAAAGAGAGAAAGCCCCCAACCTGGGGCCGGGCCTGGGGAAGCAGTGGGCAGCAGGGTCCACCTGCCCTGACCCCAGCCCGCTGCTCCCCCACTTGTACAGTTATAACCTTGCCGCAACCCACGTTAGGAGCCATTGCCATCCCTCTAAGACAGTGATTTTCTTTTCTTTTCTTTCTTTCTTTTTTATTTTTTGAGACAGAGTCTCACTTTGTCACCCGTGGGAGAGTAAGGGCCATGGCATCATAGCTTACAGCAACTTCAAACTCCTGAGCTTGAATGATCTTCTTGCCTCAGCCTCCCAAGTAGCTGGGACTATAGACATCTGTCACAATGCCCAGCTATTTTTAGAGACAGGGTTCTTGCTTTTGCTCATGGTGGTCTTGAACTCCTGAGCTCAAGCTATCCACCCACCTTGGCCTCCCAAAGTGCTAGGATTACAGGTGTGAGCCACTGTGTCCAGCCTAAGACAGTGATTTTCAACCAGTGTGCTGTGACAGGATCTTAGGTATGCTAAAAACATTTTTAAAGATCATTGTTTTTGAAAGAAGTTCAAAGCAAAGAAAGTTTTTTTTTTTTTAGAGACAGAGTCTCACTTTGTTGCCCTTGGTAGAGAGCCATGGCATCACAGTTCAACCCCAGTTCTCGGGCTTAGGCGATTCTCTTGCCTCAGCCTCCTGAGTAGCTGGGACCACAGGCGCCTGCCCCAACACCCGGCTATTTTTTTGTTGCAGTTTGGCCAGGGCTGGGTTCGAACTCGCCACCCTCAGTACATGGGGCCAGTGCCCCAATCACTGAGCCACAGGCACTGCCAAGTACATTCTTTTTTTTACTTTTTTTTTTTTTAAATCAACATAATTTAAGTGTGCAGAAGTTTAACTATAGGTCAAGTGTGCTGTGAGATAAAAATGGCTGAGAAATACAGTTAGAAGAGGAAAGGAAAAAAAAAGAAAGAACACAAATCTAGCTTTGTCTTTAAATCTAGAATTCATTCCTGACATCCGAGAAGTTTGGAGTGGACCCCTTCAGGGCTCACCTGCTGGACCCCACTCCAGCCTGCTCTGAAGTGACCTGTCAGCTCACCTTGTCCTCACTCTGCTTTTTTTTTGTTGTTGTTTGTTTGTTTTTGTTTTTGGCCGGGGCTGGGTCACTCTGCTTTATTCTTCCTTCTTGGAATTGTTTTTGCCCTAACTTACAATATCCATGAATTTGGCTACTTGTTTACTGCCATGTTCTCACTATAGAATGGAGGCTTCCCGAGGAAAGGATTTTGTCTCGGGTAGGCAGGGACCCAGCTCTCTGCAGCCACCAATGGCCATGGAACAACCTGAGCAGGTCTCAAGCAAGAGGCTCTGCAAACAGGAGCCACATTTGCTTTTGGTGCTGCTTGGTGGTGGCAAAATTCGAGCCCCCAGGGCCCCACTTACCGAGTAATGCCACCAAGAGAAGAATCACGATGACGTTGTTGGCGTTCCTCTCCTTATAGAAATAGAGCAGTAAGCAGAACAGGACGATCTCCACGAGCTGTGGGAGGCAGCAGGCGGGGGGTTAGGAGGGGGACAGAGACAGGCAGGCCTGGGGGACCCTGGTAGGCTGCCCGGAGCTCAGGCTGCTGATCCCTTCAAAGTTACAGGCACTCAAGAGTTGAAAGGGAATTGAAACCTAGCATTTCCCAGGCTGCTCATAGATACTTAGTAGACAAGGAGCATTCTAATCACTGGATAATGCTGAGAAGGAATTCCCCATCTACCTCCGGCTGAAGCTTTGAGGGCGATGTGCCAACCTCATATCCACCCTGTCCTGGACAGCCAAGATTCATCAGGCTGAGATGGTCTCTTCCAAATGCTTCACGGTTATCCCCATTAAAACTGGGGGCCAAAGAGGGAGATGCTCGTTCACACGCTGTTTGATCCAGAATCCAAGTAAACACTCTCCTTGCCCCCAACCAGCCCTCTGATGTGTTAGGCTTAGAAGACAGAAGGTGGCAATGGAGGCGGGAAGACCTGGGTTTAAAGTTGGATCTGCTTCTAAACTGGTTGTGTGACCTTGGGCAAGTCACTTATCCTTTCTAAACCCTGATTACCTCCTCTTTGAAATAGGGATAATTCTTACTTTACAGGGCTATAATCATAGCTCACACATAACAAGTGCTCACTGTACACCAGACACCATCCTAAGCATTTTGTCTACACCAACCTCACCAAGTCTGCACAATAACTCTATGAAGTAGGTACTACCGCAGTCCCAAAGCAGACAGCAGAGCAGGACTTGAACTTGCTCCTAGGCCACACTGTCTGAAGACAAGAGACCCCGTGCCTGTTGTTTAGAAGGTAGAAACTTCCTATTAGACATCAGTAAGTCTGAGTTGAAGAAGCTCCCCTCTTCACATCAACGACTTGTCCTTTCTATCCCTTAAGAACCCAGACATTTGGCAATAACTTTCCCACGAAAGTGAGCCAGTCCCAGCACCCAGTCCGCCGCCAAAGCAGAAAACTGAGGACGGCACAGCCCCCCTTGCCTACCTCAAACCCCAACTGAAGTTTATTTAGTCTAAAAACCAATGCAGAAACATTAACGAGTATTTTGAAAATCTAAAAAAATTATTCTTATTAGAGAGCACAAAACACAGCTGTTTTCATTTCCGTGTTTCTTCCTCATCTTTGTTCGGTGAATACGGACTCATCTAGTTATCATCACGGTGAATGTGCAATTTTCTTTTGGGCCGTTTTTAGTTACGGTAAACAATCTTCATGTTTTATGAAGTTGTCATAATTGTCTGTAATTGCCGCAGAGACTCCATCAAGCAGATGTGGAGTCACTCATCACCGTTCCCAACCACTGGGCATGTGTCCAGGGGGCCCAAGTTTGCAGCCCTTCTTCACGATGACTCTTCCTGATTTCCTGAGTGCTGGAATAGAATGTGGTGTTGCGAGATGGCTGTGTGCATGCTTGTGCCTCCCGACAGAACTGTGAGATCTGTGAGTGTGTCTCATTTATTTTTCATATCCACAGCGTCTGACACATAGCAAACATTCACTAAATATTTACTGAATGTTTTGGCCAAATCTCCCCAGTCGGTAGTATTGCCTCACAGCCATGATGAAGTTAGAGGCATTCACCGAGTATCTTCTATGTGCTGGGATTTACATGCTGCCTCCTGGATCTCGTGACAACAATCCTATATCCAGCGAGTCTTGCCATTTTACAGAGAGAGAAACAGAGAAGGAAAGTGACTTGGCCCAGGCCACATAGCATGTAAAGGATTTGAGCCCTGAACTCCCTAAATGAAGGGCCTGCTCCGGGGTGAAGCTTTATCTGAAGAGGCCGATCTGTGGTTCTGGACATTTCTCTACATCCACCAGGAAAACCTTGGAGCTGACTGCCAGTTGGGAGATGATACAGCCCCAAGATCAGGGAAATCAATCCTATGCCTGGTGGGAAATCAGAGAAAAAAGGATGTCCTGGAGCCTCTAGCCTCAATCAGGGCTTAGGTAGCTCCTGTCAGGGGAAAATAATGAATATGAGGCCCGGCACCGTGGCTCATGCCTGTGATCCTAGCACTCTGGGAGGCCAAGGTGGGTGGATTGCTTGAGCTCACAAGTTTGAGACCAGCCTGAGCAAAAGCAAGACCCTGGCTCTACTACAAATAGAAAAACTGAAGTAAGAGGATTGCTTGAGCCCAAGTTTGAGGTTGCTGTGAGCTATGACACCACGGCACTCTACCCAGGGTGACAGCTTAAGATTCTGTCTCAAAAAAAAAGAAAGAAAATAGTGACTATGCTTATCAGCAGACTATTGGGGAAGGGGTGCTCTGGTGGCCTTCAAGTCCAGCTCTGCTTACACAGACTCTAAGCAGGTCAGGTGACCTCTCAGAACCTGTTTTCTCATCCAGAAAATGGGGAGAAAAACATTTGATAGGGATGTTACAATCTGAGATTATATATAAAAATGTGTTCAGCACAGTGTAGAGCATGGAACAAAAATATGCCAGCAGCTTTATAAAATACCTTAGATATTTCCTTCATCAGTTTATTTGCAGACCTAAAATGGGATATATCTGGGGCAGGGGACTGAGCCCTGGCTGGGAGGTTCGGAGGCAAAGTTTCTGGTGTCTCCTGGGTTTCTATCAGCTGTGTGATACTGGGTGAAAAAAAATAACTTTCTTAAATTGCTTAAAATTTTAACTCCCTACTCCATCTAAGTTCTAAATGGTTGCTGTAGAAATTTTGGATCATACAGAAAGATGAAGAGAAAATAAAAAGTGAGTCATAATTCTGTCTCCCAGAGACAATTACTGATGGAATTTCTGTTTCTGCATCCAGTCCTTCACAGGCCCATTATATATACATACCTCCAAATACCTCTAAAAATGAAGTTGGTACCATACTAATATATATAGTTTTAGACATTACTCAGCCCATAAGTAAAATAAACCCTTCCCCATGAACTAAAGACGACTCTCCACAAGCAGGGTCTTCCGTGCTGGTAAAATATGCCATGGTCCATGGGAATCCCCTATTGCTGGGCATTCAGGTTTCTGGTTTCTAGGATTCGATTACCCATCCCTCACCCCCACCAGCTCCAGTGGGAGGACTGGAGGCTTCTCTTACCATGTACAAAAGGAAAGGCCAGCTCACAAGGTGCCTGGTGACGTTCTCGCCTGTCATCTTCTCGTGACTGTTAGGTGCAAATGTCACCAGCAGGTAGGTACCCACAACAGCCAAACCGCAGCCAACAAAGGACAAGACATAGCGCCCTGCAGGGAGGAGAGATGTCACGGGTCCCATCACAAGAGCAGGCCCAGGGTGCAGTATGCACTGTCAGCAGTGAAAGAGTAGGCTTCTGTGCAACACACAATCACCTGTCACTGTTTGTATTTCGGTTTTGTCTTTACTTTAAAAAACAAATTTTCTTCCTTAATGTTATTTTGTTGTTGTTGTTCTGGGGTTTTAATTTGTTGTTTGTTTTTCTGGAGACAGTCTTACTTTGTTGCCCTCGGTAGAGTGCTGTAGTGTCACAGCTCACAGCAACCTCAAACTCTTGGGCTTAAGCAATTCTCTTGCCTCAGCCTCCCATGTAGCAGGGACTACAGGTGCTTGCCACAATGCCGGGCTATTTTTAGAGATGAGGTCTTGCTCTACCTCAGGCTGGTCTCAAATTTATGAGCTTAGGCAATCTACCTGCCTCAGACTCCCAGAGTGCTAGGATTACAGGCATGAGCCCCTGCACCCGGCTGTTTTCTTTTTTTGAGACAGAGTCTCTGTCGACCTGGCTTAGAGTACCATGGAGTCATAGCTCACGGCATCCTCACACTCTAAGGCTCAAGCGATCCTCTTGCCTCAGCCTCCACAGTAGCTGGCACTACAGGCATCCACCACAAGGCCTGGCTATTTTTAGTAGAGACAGGGTCTTGCTCTTGCTTAGGCTGCTCTTAAATTCCAGAGCTCAAGCAATTTACCCGCCATAGCCTCCCAGTATGGTAGGATTACAGGCATAAGCCACTGGGCCCAGCCTATTGTTATGTTTTTATTTTAAGTTAATGTTTAGAAAAAACTTTAATGAAATATAACATGCATACAAAAAGTATTTGACAAATTCTCACATAGTGAAGACAACCATGAAACCAGTTCCCAGATCAAAAGAGAACATTAGGCCTGGTGAGGTGGCTCAAGTCTGTAATCCCATCACTTTGGGAGGCCAAGGTGGAAGGATAACTTGAGACCAGGAGTTTGAGACTGGCCTGGGTAACACAGTGAGACCCTGTCTCTATAAAAAATTAGCTGGGCATGGTGGCAGGTGCCTATAGTCTTAGCAACAGAGGATTGCCTGAGCCTAAGAGTTTAAGGTTGCAGGGAGCTATGATTGCACCACTATATTCTACAGACAAAAGAGTGAGACCATCTCTAAATAGAGAGAGAAAGAACATTAGCAGGACCCCCAAATGCCACATTTGTGTCCTCTTCCATTCACTAGACCCTGTCCCCAGGGTAACACTATCTTGACTTCTAACACCATTGATATTTTTGTCTGGTTTGTACCTCATATCAACGGAATCCTACAGTATGATCTCTTAGTCTGTTTGTGAGATTCATCTGTGTTCTGGAGTATAGTGGCAGTTCATTCATCCTGAGCACAGTGGGCCGTCATGACCACAACATAATTTATCCATTCTGTTGTTGACAGGTGTTCAAGAAGTCTCCAGGCTGGGGTTATATGGGTTGCTATCAACATTCTTGTACACGTGGGAGACACATGTATGCCTTTCTGCTGGGTATAAAGCAAGGAGGGGAATTCCTGGGTCACGGGATATATAATGTTCAGTTTGGTGTCAACTGGTTTTCCAAGGGGTTGTACCAATTTATACTCCCACCGTAGAGGGTGAGAGTTCTGGTTGCGTCTTGTCCACACTTATATTTTGTCTCTTTCATTTAAGCCGTGCTAGTATGCATTGTGATTTTAGCATTCATTTTATAGCTAGAATCGTTTTATGGGCAGACTAAAAAAACAAATAATACAAAACATTATAAGCAAACCATCAGAACCTAACACATGACTTTTAAAAATCCATCCTTTCCCAATTGGTTATTTGACTGATTTCCAAGAGAACTTCTTAAATACTATCAATATTCTACCCCACAGACCTGTCAGAGACTGTTGGTGGCCCAAGAGCCTTGTGCCTCTTCCCTGGGGTCTAGTCACACTCTATTTGAACACTGTGGGGTTAGTGAAAAGCCTCTTGAAGTCCAGCCCAGCCCTAGACAAGCTGAAAATGGCTGGGAGTTCTGAGCTGCACATATGGTGATCACAGGCCTCTGGATTTTTCTGGGATAGAACTAACTATCCCACTGTCTCCAGAAAATCTGATACCATATTCCATTTCTTTTATTTTTATTCCCTATATGAGGCGCTATAAATTCTGTAAGAGGTACTCAAAAAATGGTTGTTCAGTTATGCAATGAATGAATGAACCATGCTTAAACTAAACAGAGTAAGTCTGTTGTCTTAAGTTTTCTTCAGGCAGGGTTGGGTCTTACTCATCTCTATACCTGTGTTATCCTGCACAGGTCTAGTACTGAGTGTTTGCTGAATTTAAAGGGACTGCAGGCAGGGCAGCCCATGTAGAGCTGTACAGGTTGCTCACTGCACAAGGGCACCCGGCTGAAGGAGTAAGGAGGGCTAAAATCCAGCCCAGACTCTGCTCACCAAGGCTTGTGCCTTCAAAGCTACAGATGTGCAGAGGAGCCATCTTTCTCCAATTTACATACAAGCATGGCTCTTGTCCCAAGACTAACCAGGTGACCCTGGAAGGGATGCAAAGCTCGATACTCATCTCAGAACCAGCTCAGGGTTCCCTCCACCCTCACCCTTCCTCATCATCAGTATTATTGCTAATCAGTCAAAGCTTCTCAGTCTTCTTGGCAGTAGCTCCAGAGTCATTTTCAGTCTGCCTGAAATGACTCAGAACAGTGGTTCCCAAAGCTGGCTGTATGTCCACAACATCTTGGGAGTTTCTTCCCACCGAAATACTGTTTCAAAATTATTCAGACACTGTCAGGCGCAGTGGCTCACACCTGTAATCCTAACACTCTGGGAGGCAGAGGCAGATGGATTGCTTGAGCTCAGGAATTTGAGATCACCTGAGCAAAAGAAAGACCTTGTTTCTACTAAAAAGAGAAAAACTAGCCATGCATTATGGCGGGCGCCTGTAGCCCCAGCTACTGGGGAGGCTGAGGCAAGAGGATCACTTGAGCCCAAAAGTTTGAGGTTGCTGTAAGCTATGATGATGACACAGCACTCTGCTCAGGGTGAACGAGTGAGACTTTAAAATAAATAAATTAAAATTTTTTTTTCAGACACAGAGAAAAGTTGAGTTATGTAGTGAGAATCTATAGTCTCTTTACCTAGATTCTAAATTGACATTTTATTATACTCACTTCATCATATATCTATTCATCTCTCCATCCATTCATTAATCCTTCTTGTTTCCTGGATACCTTGCAAAGCACGTTATAGATATCAGCATAAACTTCACCCTGGGGAGCTATATAAGAATGCCAGTGCTGGGGTCCCAGCCCAGACCTCAGTGTCTCTGAGACAGAGCATGGGCCCACTATCAAGTCACCTCTTTGGCATGGCTCACAAGGTCCTATATCATCCAATCCTTCATGAACTCGACTTTCCTCTTTCTTTGCTCACCACTCTCCAGCTACACTGGCCTTACTGACACTGGACACATCAAGCTTATTCCTGCCTCAGGGCCTTTGCACCTGCTGCCCCCTCTATGTGGCACATACATGTACCTCGGCATGGCAATCTCCTTAGTATCTTGTGGGTCTGGGCTCAAAAGTCTTTGAGTCTTCAGAGAGTCTAACCCTGACCAGTCTAGGAGATATGTCTTCACCTCCCCAAATCCCCACCAAAAGTATTCCATTTTCTCTGAAGCACTACAACCTGACGTTATTTTGGTCACTCAGTTGTTCATTTGTTTATTGTATCCCAACACACACACACATACACACAGACACACACACTCACAGTAACCTCTGCGAGAGCAGGAGCCCCATCTGCCCTAGTGCTACATCCTTAGTACCTACATTAGAGCATGGCACTTAGTAGGTGTTTGGGAGGAACACTTCTTCTCCACTCCTTGAGTTTCCATGTTGAGGGACCTCTATGAGTGACACTTCTGCCTCTTGCCCCATTGGTCCACATTTCTTAATTGCATACAGGTAATCTACCCAAGAAAAAGCTTTAAACGTGGGAACTTTATTCTATTTTCTTCTATCTCTGCCGAAACTGATGAGGCCACGAATGATTCTGGGTAAGAGTCTCTGTTCTATAAACCCTCGTGTTTCTGTGGGGGAACTTGCTCAAGGTCTAACTGGGAGCTGGGGTATCATGGGGCCGAGAGTGAGCACGGTCACTTAGCTGTACAGCTAAGCTGCATGCTCAACCTAGCCTTTGTTAGAGATAAAGCACAACTTCTGGCAGCCTGTGTTTGACTCCCATTGCTTTAGAACTCATCAGGGAAAGACGGTGTCCTTTATGGGGCCTCCTAAAATCCCAGTTATAGATGCTCAGGATTGACAGACCAATGAAAGTTCAGTTTTAAAAGTCTCACAGGTAATTGTGATGTCTAGCCAGGCTTGGGAACCACTGATTTAAACACTCAGCTCTCTGGAGCCTGGTGAGGGTGGAATACAGAACCACAGAGGGGAACAGGAGGCAGGTGTTCCCTAAATCAGGATGAGCTGGTTTTATAATGAATCAAAAACATAAGCATAAAATTAAGGACAGGGTTGAAATCACTGCACTTACTCAGAAACTCTTTAGGTTTCCATTTTTCTTTGATGAATATGATTCCTATGATGGAGCTAGCTGAAATACAAAACACAGGGGAAAGAGAATGAGGCTGCTTGTCCATTAGAGGGCATCCCTTCAGCCATGCTCTCTGGGCTGGCTCATCTGCACTGGAGCCTGGTACTTCCCAACCTCTTACTCCCCATCGCTCTCTCTACCCTCGATTCCTCTGTTATTCCATCTCTGAAAGGCAGGCCGCTCTATGAGCCTTCCTCAGGATTTCCTACCAGGCCACACGCACTGGATGTTGAAAGCTGGTTGTATGACAGGTGATTTGCACAACTGATTTCTGGCATGTCAACCCTTACAGGTGGGTGCTACCATTATTCCTATATGACAAATGGGGACGCTAAAGCTGAATGAGGTAAGGGACTCACTCAAGATCATGTAACTGGTACGGGAGTGCTGCTCTCACTGCAGCACCCACCTTTGACGTTTCCCTTGGTTGTCTTCTCCCCTGGACTCTTCCACTTTGACAGATATGTTTGAGAGCCCCTGGGACTGCCCTGAAGGAGGGGGTTGGCGGTCCCTGTGAACAGAGCTGGGTCACCATCCCAGTTCTGCTTCTTTCCAGCTGCGTGTCCTTGGGTAAGTCACTTCACTTGCGCCTCAGTTCTCTAGTCTATGAAATAGCATGTTGAATCCAGTTGGCACCAGCTTGCTGATTGTTAAATATTCAGAAAATCAGTGGTAGCCTGAAATTATTCAGTGGGGATAAGTAATGTGTGCATCACGTGAATCGGCAAACGCTACAACCAGGTCTTCCTTCTCCTCGTTCCCACTTTTCCATTCTTTCTCTCCGTCCCTCCCTCCCTCTTTCTTCTCCTTTGTGTCTCTGAGCGACTGCTTACCAGCACACCACTGAACATAACTGTTCTCTGAATTATAGGGACAATTATTTAATAAATGAGATAACACACATAAGTCATTTGGCTATGCAGTAAATGCTCAATAACTAAGTTGTTATTAGTAAAGTACTTGGGATGGATTAAGATAGATTAAGTCATAGGTGTCCAATAAATGATACTATTTTTAATGTTACTTTTCATTGGGTGACTTCAGAAGCTCTAGAGCCCCTTAATTTCTTTCTTTTTTTTGAGACAGAGTCTCACTATGTCACTCTCAGTAGAGTGCTGTGGTGTCACAGCTCACAGCAACCTCAAATTCTTGGACTTAAGCGATTCTCTTGCCTCAGCCTCCCAAGTAGCTAGGACTATAGGCACCCGCCAAAACACCCAGCTATTTTGTTGTTGTTGTTGTCATTGTTGTGTGGCAGGCCTGGGCTGGGTTCAAACCTGCCAGCTCTGGTGTATGTGGCTGGCACCCTAGCCGCTGAGCTACAGGCGCCAAGCCTGAGCCCCTTAATTTCTAGTGGCTGATACCTGAGGTCTCATCGTTATAATTTAGCCCTTATTTTTAAGAATTTGGTTTTTGATTCTTATAAAAATTCAAAAACTAATACCTAAATCACTGATCACCCAGATACTTATTCCTCATTGTCCATTAGAAGGCATCCTCATTGTGAATAAAGGTTCTGGGAACCCTTTGCAGATGCCAGCAATGGGCAGAGCAGACAGATAAGGATACAAATCTAATGACCTAGAAGGGCTGGGTGGTAACATAAATGTAGAAAATGAACCAGAAGTAAGACAATAGGGAAAGGTTGAGACTACGGCAAACTACTTGCTTCAAAAGAAGACATTCTAATTATATTTAAAAACATACTGTGTGGGAGAAAAGACATCATGTCTGAGCACCTCATTTACCTGGTAGGCTACTAATTTACCAACTCGAGCTAGGAAAAAAGTGGGTCTTATAACAGAATCAGGGAAAGCAAAAAGGCTTCTGCTCCTTTGCCAATTCCTGGTGATTGGTAGTGACTTCCTGAAGTGCTGAGAATGGGAGGCCTCATCTAGAGTTGATGGGAAGGAATGCTATAATCGATTGATGATGTCTGCCTTGAGCACAGGAGGGAGGACATAGTTAACATCCTTGACATAGAAGAGGCCTTAACTCCAGGAAGAATAAGACCCAAACTATGACTTTCTCCTAACAGCAGGGAAGAACATCTAAGCAAAGTATTACTTGGCAGCAAAATAGAAGGAAACATTTCAAAGGAAGTTCAGTTGTCCCAGCTCCTATGTACAAAAAGCTGTTGTCTGCTAATTTAATAATATCTTTTAAGAACGATTGTTTTTCTAAGCCTATTTTATTTGTGATCTCATGAACATTAAACATCCTTTGTCTTTTAGTTCGTTCAAATGCTCTGAAACACTGGTCACTGATGACAGAAATCATGGAAAAAATGGCAGATGAGAAAGTCAACAATGTTTTTAAAATGTTGTCAGTTGATGTAAAAAAATCAGAGAATAAGCTGAAGATGCATTTCTTACAGGTATGGGGTATGTGAGCCCTAGGAAAGCTTACTCTATCTTGACAGTTTAAAGATGCATAGGTCAGGGCGGCGCCTGTGGCTCAAAGGGATAGGGCACCAGTCCCATATGCTGGAGGTGGTGGGTTCAAACCCAGACCCAGCCAAAAAAAAAAAAAAAAAAACCATAAAGATGCATAGGTCAGGGTTTATCTTCCTCCTGCAGTAGAAACAAAAAGCAATTCTTTTTTTTGTGTGTGTGGGTGTTTTTTTTTTTTTTTTTTTGGCCGGGGCTGAGTTTGAACCTGCCACCTCCAGCATATGGGACCCGCGCCCTACTCCTTGAGCCACAGGCGCCGCCCAACAAAAAGCAATTCTGAAAAGGTTTCTGAGTCTTAAACAAATTCTGGAGCCAGACATTCTGGTTCATGGCCCAGCCCTGTTACTCAGCCCTTTTATCACTTCATGCCTCCGTTTCCTCACCTATAAAATGGGGATAATAAGAGCATCTCCTTCAAAAGGTAGCTGGGAGGACTAGCAGGATTAAGATCTGTAAAGCACTGAGAACAAGGCCTGGTGTGTACAAAGCCCTTTGTGTCAGGCTATTATTATCAAAGCAAAAGCTGGTTTGATCCTAGTGGTGAATCTGTGGCCACACAGGTGGGTGAGCCCCAGGGGAAGGGTGGGGTGGGGCCCTGGTCTTACCTATCACGGAGACTGCGCTGAGAGGCACGATCAGGGAGAGTGGAGCAAAGGCGTAGGAGGCGAACACGCCCAGTTCACCCAGCAGCATCAGGGACAGACCCAGCCACCATGTCTTGGTCTTGAAATAGGCCCGGGGGTCCTTGGAGCCTGCGAGGCGGATGTGGCTATACTTCTAGAAATCCAAGAAAGAGTGCAATTTGCCCAGATGTGTGGGGGGAAAAAAATTCTATGATATACACATCCCACATCTACCGCACCCCCAATATTTAAAAATAAATTGGGAAGACCTGTCAAGTTCTTTTGGCATCCTTACTCTGAGAAAAATAAAGCAGCAAGATTCTAAATACTAGATGGTTATCCCAGGACAGTAGGTCTCCAACTGGCTGGGAAGCCTTAAAAGATCCTTGAGAAGCTTTGAAAAAATACACATCTGAGCCTCATCCTCAGATTCAGTCAGAGGGGAGTAGGAGCGAGGCCTGGAAGAGAGCGAGCATTCCTAACACACAGCCAGGCAGTCTCGGGGTAAGCACCATGGTCTCAGGATTCCACTGTGTCCTGCGCCTCAGGTTAACCTGCTCTACATTTGGGAAGTCCATTTGGCAACCCCACTTCTTTTTTTTGTTTGTTTGTTTTTTGGCCAGGGCTGGGTTTGAACCCGCCACCTCTGGCATATGAGACCAGCACCCTACTCCTTGAGCCACAGGTGCCACCCTGGCAACCCCACTTCTGCACACCATGGCAGCAGCCTCCTGGATAGCCGGTGGGCCTCAGTGGACCTCACCCTCCCTGGGATGGATACTTGGCTCAAGCAAGGCCAATATTCTTTTGGGGAAAAATGTGAACTTGGGACATAGAAATCAAAACAATAACCAGGGCAGCACCTGTGGCTCAAAGGGGTAGGGCGCTGGCTCCAAATGCCGGAGGTGGTGGGTTCAAACCCAGCCCCGCCAAAAAACTGCAAAAAAAAAAAAAAAAAAAACACACACACACACAATAACTACCAAGGCTAGAAAGTCACATTGACTTAGAGGGCCAAGCCCGCCCTTGGGGAGGATCAAGACGCAAGCCACGTAGACGCAGATTAGTAAGCAGAGATGCTGGTCTGCAGAGAGAAGAGAATGAACCACACAAGGAGCTAAGCGACCATGCCAGGTTCAGCAACACCTGGAAACACTCACACACATGCATGGGAGCTGAGATGCACAAGGTACAGGTGGGCCAGGCACACACATGTGTCTGCAGGGATCACAGGCTCACACCTGCTGCAGGGAGGGAGAGCAGGTCACTGCAGGCGGCAGCTGGGTGGTGCTGGTGCAGTGAAGGCCACCAGCGTGCTACAGGATTGATCCTATTAGCAAGTTAGTTTGAGGGTTAGTTTGAATTTCCCAGAAGCAGTCCCTGAGACAAAGACTTCAGAGCAGTTTGGAAGTAGTTTGTTTGGGAGATGATTCCAGAAAACACACGGGAAGATAAAAATGGGAAGATGAAACACAAGGAATGGAGAACCAAGGAAGGGTACGATAATGAGTGAATTAGTCCCTGGGCAATTGGGCTCAGTCTCATTGAGAACACTCAAAAAAACCCTGTGAAAGTCACCTTGGAATCATTCCTTCTGCCAGAGGACCGGAACCTGGGGCATTTATCCACTGACCCCCATACCCCCCTGGCTGAAGGCAGCCCCTCTTCCAACACACAGCCCAGCTACACCTGCGGGCTGGAAAACCACTCCCTGGAGCCCCACGAGAAGCTCCTCAAGCTACCAACTTGCTTCAAATCACAGTTGCTCGTGAATTTCAGATGGGCCAAGGGGATGGGGGTAGGGGTGCCTATCTACAGCAGTACTACAGGGCAGCCCTAGAGATTTTTAAGTAAAGGACACTGCTGTAATCAGTTGATTTGATGAAACTATGATAATTATGGCAGCCTCACAGCAAGGCAAACAGAAAAGGATGAGATCAGAGCCAAGGAGGCCAATTAGGAGGCCACTGTACAGCCCGAGGAGGCAGGTGAGGACTAGGCTAGGAGGGTGATAGCAGGGATGAAGTGAGCACTGAATCAAGAGAGATTCTGGAATAGCCTATAGGTGCTGTCCCTAGTATAACCCAGGGATGTAGAAGGCAAGTCCCCACAGAAAGGAGGCAGCTGGACCTGTCCCAGACAAGGCTAGAGACTGAAACTTACCTGGAGGTTAAGGGCAATGCTGACCACAAGGTGCCCAAAAATCGCCAAGAGGGCGCCGATCAAATTTTCCTGTAAGGAAAGTCCACAGGAGCAGATGTGAGTTGGGCCTAAGCCCAGGGGCCCCAGCACACATTTGACACTCAACTGTTTGCTAACCCAAAACAGGAAAACAATATCTATCTCAAAGCCACACCCCAGGCCCTTGATTACAATTTTACTACCCATGGTTAATCTGGTAGTTTTGCTGGTTTATAAAACACTGCTCTGAATTGGACGCTTCCAGAAAACACCACTCAGGCCTGGTGTGACAAGGCCTAATCTTGCTCTGCTATTCCCTTTAATGAATTGACTTGCCACTATCTTGTGCAGAAAAGTGACATTCAGAAATCAGAACTTATAAAAGAAATATAGGCTGTGATACTTTTTGCTATCTTAATAATGTTTCCATGAACTCAATCAACTGGCTAACTTGCTTAGGGCATTTTCAATTATTTAATTTTCTAAAAAATTAATCTATATCACCTTACAAGAAAGGTTCAGATTACTTGCCAAGGTAGTTTTTTTTAACTTTGTGAAATAATTAACATATATTCATTGTAGAATAATTAGAGAACACAGGTAAATAAAAAGAATAACAATATAATAGAAAAGTTGCCTGTAATTCTATAACCCAGAGACAATTACTGTAATCATTTTGGTTCTTCTTCCTGCCAACTTTTTTCTATCCATAAATATAGACATCAGTGGAAATGTTTACCTTATAAAAATAAGGTTACTGATAGAATCAAGTTACCGACCCACCCAGGAAGGATCCCTTTCCTGGAAAGCATGTCCCTCCCAGGAAATAATGAATGGACCAATCCAGACCTCCCTAACCTTGTCCCACCTACCTGCCCAGGTAAAGTTATGTACAGAGCAATCCTGGCTGCCCTAACCCTTTAAATCCCTGTCCACCATAGCCCATGTGTGGATTTCGCCCTAGTCAGGAATCTCACACCACCTACATCCAGGTGGAATAAAAGCCACTTTAATTGCACAAATTGGATCTCCGTCTTCCTTTCATCTTGCATCTTGGAATGATTTTATCCTTGGGTCCAGAATCTTTCAGTTATAGTCTGTTTTACACCTATTTTTTAACTTATTATGAACACATTCTAATGTGTTTAGCTAATAATAGCAAAGCGCCACCGTTGGGATAAATTTTAGAAGTGAAATTGCTGGGTCAAAATGTATTTAAGCCTAGCATTTAAGTCACACTACATTATGTCCCCAGCATACTTATTAGCTTTGTCCCACCATTAAACATCAAAGGAACTCTCTGTGTTAGCAGAATAGTAATCCTTTCTACCCAGGATGTGCCCTTGCCAACTCCTCCTTTGCTCATGTGGTTCATCCCACCCCTGGCCCTCCCTGGTGAAATTCTGCCCATTCTTTAAGGTGTGGGCCAGGTCCTAGTTAATCAGCAGAGAGCTTGGCTGGAAAGACGGACAATTAGCAAGCTGCTGCACAGTGGCCGGAGTCAGCTGAGGCTGCCTCCTGAGGACAGAGGCAGCAGTGAGGGTGAAGTCAACCTTCACACAAAGGCTGAGGCTGGTTCACTGTATGCATGTAATATCCACTCTAGGCCTACTGTACTGATATGAACCTGTGGTGCATGTCCAGTCTGTGAAAATTAGGTCAACATTGCAGGTGGTCAGCTTTGGAGGGGGTCAACTTTGGAGGTTCTACTATACTGCCTTTATTCAACTACACCAATTAAAAAACTTACTGAATCACTTATGAACTTTATATCAAGTAAATTTTTTTTTTTTTTTTTTTTTTGAAATAGAGTCTTACTATGTCGCCCTCGGTAGAATGCCGTGGCATCACAGCTCACATCAACCTCCAACTCTTGGGCTTAAGCGATTCTCTTGCCTCAGCCTCCCAAGGAGCTGGGACTACAGGCACCTGCCACAATGCCCGGCCATTTCTTTCTTTCTTTTTTTTTTTTTGGTTGTAGTTGTTTAGCAGGCCCGGGCTGGATTTGAATCCACCAGCTCCAGTGTATGTGCCTGGCACCCTAGCCACTGAGCTACAGGCGCTGAGCCTCAAGTAAATTTTGATATGTGAAATTTACCTACTCTGTATCTTTTCTTACATAGAGAAGGGTTTAAAAAAAAAATTGGGAGGCTTTTAGGATGAGATGGCTCCAGCGCTGTGTCTTCTACATCAGCAAAGGAAAACTCAATGTAACCAGTTAAATGATACTTAAACTTCACCAGTGACAAACCTTCAACTCACCTCTAACTAGGTACTCTTTACCAGATCATACCTAAATAAGGCAAATGCCCAGCAGCAGTCCATCAGGTAATTTCTTTTTTTTTTTTTTTTCTGAGACAGAGTCTCACTATGTTGTCACAGCTCACAGAAACCTCTAACTCTTGGGCTTAAGTACTTATCTTGCCTCAGCCTCCCAAGTAGCTGGGACTACAGGTGCCCGCCACAATGATGGGCTATATTTTGTTGCAATTGTCATTGTTGTTTAGCAGGCCCCAGCTGGGCTGGAACCTGCCAGCCTCTGTGTATGTGGCTGGCACCCTACTCACTGAGCTACAGGCACTGAGCCCATCAGGTAATTTCTTTCCTTTGCTCCCGCTATCAGCATTTAGCCTATAAATGCCCACAGGTCATTTCCTAAAGCAGAGCCTTCTAGACCTCTTCTGGTTCCAAGTGCCCTGCCTAATAAGTAAGTTACTCTCCATTCAAATAACTCTGTTAAATTTAATTTTTCCAAACTTCTTCTTTAAACAGAAGTATGATAGGTGCCCATAAAACTTCCAAGTGTTAAACACACAATTTTGGGATGAAATTCTGAGAGGGTCATGGAAAAGAAATACAAATTCAGGGAGAAAAAGGAATTTTATAAAATTTCCCATGGCTAAAGAGCTCAAATATTTTTCAGAAGACTGATGGTGGGTGTTGAATGATCTTTATATGCCAGGGGCTTCAGTTAAGAGTCTCATAAACAGCATTTTAAAATATCAGTATGTGAATGTGCCAGATATCATATACTTTGCAAATATTTAAACTTGTAATGAAAAATTTTAGAAATAAAAGGATGGGTGAGGAACACGTTTGAAGGCCTGGGAAGAAGCCCTGTATTTAGTGGCCCTTGGGGAGGGTACAAAGCCAGGACTACAGCCTCCAAGGGCTGGAAAGACCAGGCGGTGGCAGGAACTCAGCCCAGTAATTCAGTTAACCAAGACTAATGAGGAGGAATTGTTAAAGAGTTAACTGGTAGCAATTCTTTTCTTTATTATTATTATGATTATTTTGAGATAGAGTCTCACTGGGTAGAGTGCTGCCCTGGGTAGAGTGCTGGGCTGTCTTATCATAGCTCACAACAACCTCAAACTCTTGGACTCAAGTGATCCTCTTGCCTCAGCCTCCCAAGTAGATGGGACTACAGGGACTCATCACAATGTCTGGCTAGTTTTTCTATTTTTAGTAGCAACAGGGTCTTCTTGCTCTTACTTAGGCTGGTCTCAAACTCCTGAGCTCAGGCAATCCACCCACTTCAGCCTTCCAAAGTACTAGTATTACAAGGCGTGAGCAGATTGTGGTAGCAATTCTACACACAGGGGCCAACAGAACTCTGGTTCCAGCTCTTGAGGACACTTCAAGGCTGCTCTGCTCCTTTTATGGGAGGCTAAGGAGAGCTGGAGATAGGCTCCGGGAGTTGTGCAGAAACCTGAGACCTGAGCGTCGCTGCTCAGGACACTGGGGGATCACACAGTTGCAGGTTCAAGGTGGCCTGGCAGGATCTGCTTCTCTAAGGCTCAGTTTCTTCCTCTTCTGCTAGTTGAGATGATAGTGCCTACTGTGCAGTGCTGTTTGGGGACTTCCTGAGATAATGTGGAGAAAGCATTTATCTCAGTTCTTAGCACTGGAAGGAATCATATGAAATTGCCAATATCCAACCACTTCTGATCTACAAAAATGGTATTTTCATGTGTTTCAACCTATGACTGACAGCTGCTTTTTAAAATAATTTATATTTTAAAATATTAGGAGGTGCAAGAGTTCTCGTTACATGAATTGTATGATGTTGAAGTCAGGGCTTTTAGTGCGCCTGTCACCAGAATAGCATGCATTGTACCAGATAGGTAAGTTTTTATCCCTCACCCCTCACTTCCCACCCCGCTATTTTATTTTTAACCCAAGAAACCAAGCTGGCCTCTGATGAGACATTCATTAAATGCTCAGGGATTTAGTCTGTGATGCGTTCGCAACTCGCCTCCAGTGGAAGAGCTGAAGGGGAAAGGAGAGCAGCCTCTGGGACTGCACAGGTAAGTCCATAATATTTCAGAGAGGGGGGTAGAGAAGAGTGGGATCTAAAAGTGCAAATTGTAAACCTCGCCAGGATAAACCAACCTGAGCAGCATAAATACTGCAGGGCAAAAGGTTGAGGCCAAGGGAAAACTTCCCCTTTGCCCTCTGCAGGGTTGCTGAAAATCAACTGACAAGCAGCAGATAATAGAAAAGACAGAAATTTATTTGATCATAGTTTCACAGGACATGGGAGCCTTCAGAATGAAGGGCCAAAGATACAGAGCAAACTGTTTGTTTTTATGCTTTGGTTCAACAAAGCACAGACAGCTGGGTAGATACGACTGGACCAACAGGGTCTGATCTAATGCTAATAGACTGAATGGGGAGAAGCAGCCAGGCCTGTCTGCCTAGATTCTTTTTGGCCTCTCTAAACAGCATTCCTTCCTTGTGGGGATGGGGCTGGACCCTCTCTAAAATGGGGGGGGGGGGTCTTATGATCTACAGTCAAACAAGGCAGGTCAGATATTTTCTTTATGGCTGGTTTTTACACAGAAAGCCAGGGGAAAAGTCATTTTTTTCAGGTTTTATGGCTGGTTTGGGGGAAAAATGGTTCTGGTGTTCATGACCCGCCTTGGGGAAGAGGCAGTGCGGTTTCTAAGATTAGCCTCTGGGGAGGATAAGGGGCCAGAGACAGGAGGACCTCAGACAGAAGAATGTCGGAGAGAAACTTTTGCTTCCAAGACTACTCCTAAGGTTTTTGTTTTGGGATATCATTTTCTGAGCCCCAACAGTTACTACGAGGATAAAGTCTGCTATTGAAGGAGCACAGACCTCCCTTCTTAAAGCTGCCAATGACCCTGTCACATGAGTACTGTGAGTCCTATTTTTACCACCTAAGTTGTAAGGATTTCATAGATGAGCCAAGTAAGGCTCAGAGAAGTGAAATAACTTGCCGAAGGCACAGGGAGGAGGATCTGAAGCAAGAAGGCTGATTTCTGCCTTCTGACTTCAGCCCGATGTTTTCTTTGGGGTTATAAAGGATGGAGTATTCCTAAGTTACACATGTATGGTTAATCCAGAACTCGGATCCCCTCCAGTTGCCAGCTAGTTGCCCTTCCAGACTGCTCCATCATGCACTGGGAGATGGCAAAGCCAATTAGGAAAAAAAAAGAAAAAAAACACCACCACCTTGGAAGTGCTACATCCCCACTAAAGACAGACAGTGGAGGTCTCTTTTAAAAGCCACTTCTACAATCATATCAAACTCCATACGTAATAACATGTTACAGGCAGAGGTGATATAATTCATGCCCTTCCATCTAAGCATTTCAAAGGGCTTTGTTAACAGTAAGATAATTATGCCCCCAATCCCTCCATAAGTGGTGACTGGTTCAATTTCAGGAGCATTTCGAGTCAGGCTAAGAATCTGTTACTGGCCCAGGGTTACACTGTTTGAGCTCACACCTAATAGGCTGAGCTATTAGGACAGTGCTGGGCCCAGGACAATCCAGAGGCTCCTCCTCCAGCCTCAGCCCCTGGACAAATCGATGGGGTGTCCAGTTCTGCTGCAGGGAGGGGAGGGAAGGGCAGTGCCTGGCCCGCTCCCACCTCTAGACCTCACTGGCAGAGCTCAAGTTGCTGTGTTCCCCTTTTTGCTGTGGAACCACTCAGATGTTTTCTTTGGGGTTATAAAGGACGGAGTGTCCCTAAATACACATGTATGGTTAATCCAGAACTCATATTCCACCTTGGATCAGTGACTCTGTCCCTTAAGCCAGGAAAAGGTATATACTGGAAGACAGGGTTCCCAGCTCAGGGAGAGGAACTGTCTCATGGTGCCTCAGACCAGAGTTCACCTGTGGCTTCTCTGGCCCTTGAGTTACCACTCCCCCTGCACAGTCAGCTCAGGCTAATTCTTCTGAGGTGACACCTGAGCAGGTTCCCACCTGTTCCTGGGCACAGTCTCAGTCTAAACTGGAGGGGAGAGAGACAAATACCTCGATGGGGCCACTCCTTGCACAGACCTGTTACCTGAGAAGGCCCAAGCCAAAGTCACAGAGCCCCTGAGTGGCAGGGCCAGAGCTAAGCCCAGGTCTCCTCACACCACTCTGGTCCCAGTATTTCAGGGGTAAGGAAGCAAGAGGCCTCCCAACTGTCAGGGACTAATTTAGGTATCCATATATCATCCAAATAGGGACACTTTGAGAATGAAAGAGGACTTTTTTTTTTTTTTTGCAGTTTTTGACCGGGGCTGGGTTTGAACCCACCGCCTCCGGCATACGGGGCCAGTGCCCTACTCCGTTGAGCCACAGGCGCCACCCACGGACTTTTTTTTTTTTTTTCTTTTGAAAGACAGAGCCTCGGGAGACGCCTGTGGCTCAGTGAGTGGGGCGCCGGCCCCATATGCCAAGGGTGGCGGGTTCAAACCCAGCCCCGGCCAAACTGCAACAAAAAAATAGCCGGGCGTTGTGGCGGGCGCCTGTAGTCCCAGCTGCTCGGGAGGCTGAGGCAAGAGAATCGCGTAAGCCCAAGAGTTAGAGGTTGCTGTGAGCCGTGTGACGCCATGGCACTCTACCCGAGGGCGGTACAGTGAGACTCTGTCTCTACAAAAAAAAAAAAAAAAAAAAGAAAGACAGAGCCTCAGTCTGTTACCTAGGCTAGAGTGCTGTGACATCAGTCTAGCTCACAGCAACCTCACACTCCAGGGTTCAAGCGATCCTACTGCCTCAGACTTCCAAATGGCTGGGACTATAGGTGCCCGCCATGACAGCCAGCTGAAAGGGGACTTTTAACATACACAGACACAAACTGAAACTGGTCGCTGTACTCATGGTGCTGTCTCTGAACGGGGAGTGTTACAGACGAGGGAGGTCAGCCAAGGGAAAAAACTATGTGTAGGTGACAGGAGTTCAGACTCTTGCCAGAGTCACAGCGCCTGTCCGGCTCAGACCAGTCATGGCTCCCAAAACCCAGATATCAAGGGGAGGGGGCAGCGAACCCAAAGGCACGCCTCCCCCCAACCCTCTTCAGCTTCCCAGCATGGACTCTGAGGACAGCAGATCTGTGCTGGGGTCCTACCTCTGCCCCTTACTGGGTGTGACTTCAGGGGAATTAGCTTTACTGTCTGAAAAATGAAGCTGACTGTAAATCCTAGAGGATTATGTTATATGAAATAAACATCATCGGTCATGAAATAATTCTAGCTGTTATTATGGTGCATTTTTGGCTTTTTGCTTTTGTTTGTTTGAGACAGAGTCTTGCTCTGTGCCCTGGAGACTACAGTGGTGGCACCACAGCTTGTAGCAACCTCAAACTCCTGGGCTCAAGCAAGCCTCCTGCGTCAGACTCCCATGCAGCTGGGACTACATGTGTGTGCCACCACACCTAGCTAATTTTTCTATTTTTTTGTAAAGATGGGGTCTTATAGGTATTCAGAATAGTCTGGAACTCCTCAAGCAATCCTCCAGCCCTAGGATTATAGGCGTGAGCCACCCCCCCGGCCTACTAGGGTTCACTTCTGTGATCATCATTACTACTAGCAAGAGCTCCAAGGGGCCTTTGTCTCTCGTAGTCTCCGATCCAAGAATTGATCTTTCACCACCTACAACTCGAACAGAACAGAAAAGAAAAGAAAAGAAAAGCAGGCTCAGCACCCATAGCTCAGTGAGTAGGGTGCTGGCCACATGCACCAAAGCTGGGGGGTTTGAGCCCAGCCTGGACAGGCTAAACCACAATGACAACTCCAAACAAAAAATAGCCGAGCGTTGTGGTGGGCGCCTGTAGTCCCAGCTACTTGGGAGGCTGAGGCAAGAGGATTGCTTGAGCTCAAGAGTTTGAGGTTGCTGTGAGCTGTGACGCCATAGCACTCTACCAAGGGTGACATAGTAACACCGTCTTAAAAAAAAAAAAAAGAAAGAAAAGAAAAGAAAAGCAGACAGAGGCAGGAAACCTTTGTCAACATTGGTATCCAAGTAAAACTTCACCTCAGATCTGCCTTTCCTTTACCAAGGTCTGCTGTACTTCTGTCGACAACAGTTTCTATTTAAACACCATGGTGCCAAGACCTGTCATCACCTACTATTTAAACTGATCTCCCATAATCCCTTGGGCTCAGAACTGCAAACACTAAAGCATAAATTCCTGTATCCTCCTGGCTTGCTGGGAGGGTCATTCGCATTAAAATGCAAAAGTGGCATCAGTCTGGCGAGCCAACCTGCATCCTGGCTTCAAGCCAGCTCCTGACACACCCCTTCTGCAGGTGAGGCAACACCTCCCCCATGATTGTCATCTCCACACTTAATAACTAGTGTCAAGAAGCAAAAAGGGCTTCACAGAGTACTTGGCACAACTTAGGCAGCAACAGAGGCATAAAATCAAGGGCTTAGGGAGTGTATGACTTCATTTGAATCCCAGCTATATACCTATCAACTGTGCGGCCTTGGGTGAATTAATCAACCTCTCTGTGGCAGTTTCTTCACATCTAAAATGGGGAGATAATAGTACCTGCCTCGAGGGGCTTTTGTGAGGATGAACACAGTTCCTCTCAACACTCTGTATATGTTAGCTTCTATTATTTGATTATAATAGCAATTGTTATTTTGGTATGGAAATGTAGATAAAGGACTTATATTTTATTTCCAGGAAACTGGCAAAGGCTTCATGGAAAAGGTGATATGTGAGCTGGAAGGTTGGGTAGGATTTCCACAGACAGAAACAGGGGATGGTACATATAGCTTCAGTTTTTTCATCTGTAAATTCAGTCCAGGTTTCCCAATTTTTTTGTCTGGACCCTCTTCCGATCACAGCCCTAGAAGAATATAGTAGCCCCACAGGGAGGGGAAAGATCAGGCTTTCATGGACAGAAGATCAAAGGGCAAGACGTTAGTGCTGAGAACGTGTCATCTTGGCTTTGAAACGGATTTGACTTTAGACATGAACTACCAGGTCCTCCTTGGTCAGGCAGAGTCTTCTGTGAACATCAGAGACAATCCTTGCTCTAGAACATGTCTAATTCAGATAATTTTTTTTTTTTTGCAGTTTTTTGGCTGGGGCCAGGTTTGAATCTGCCAGCTCTGGTGTATGGGGCCAGCGCCCTACTCCTTGAGCCACAGGCGCTGCCCATAATTCAGATAAATTTTCATGATTTCCATAAACCTATAGTTGGCCTGGCTGGTCAGATGGAATTAAAATAACAAAAGCTGTTTAATTACCCCCAGTGGGGGTATGGTGTAGCAGGGTGAGCCGGAGCTGAAGAGCCAGCATGTGGGGTAGCAGGATAGTGTGGTGGTTAGGCACATGGGATCTGCAGGCAACGTCATGACCTGGATGTAAACTTACTGGCCATCACAGAGCCTCTCTGTTCCTCTTTCCTTGTCTCCAAAGTGGGGATAAAGATGGGAAAGGCAAGCACTGGAGAAACTTTTTGTGCGGTTCATTGTTCTAAGTGCTTCACATGAAGGACGTCATTTAATCCTCCCAACCATTAGGAGGTCAGTACTACTATTATCTCCATTTACAGAAGAGGAAATCTGTACCTACTCTATAGTGCATTTGTGCTACTGTGAAGGTTATCTAAAAAAAGGCATGTGAAGAACTTAGCACAGTACCTAGGACAGAATAAATGCTCAAGAAATATTAGTTATGGCCAGGCGCAGTGGCTCATGCCTGTAATCCTAGTACTCTGGGAGGCTAAGGCAGGTGGACTACTTGAGCTCAGGAGTTCAAGACACAGCCTGAGAAAGAGCAAGACTTCATCGCTACTAAAAATAGAAAAACTAGCCAGGCATTGTAGCAGGTGCCTATAGTCACAGTTACTTGGGAGGCTGAGGCAAGAGGATCAATCAAGCCCAAGAGTTTAAGGTATGATCCCATGGCACTCTACCCAGGGCGATAGAGTACGACTCTATATCTAAAAATAAATAAATAAAAAAGAAATATTGGTCATTGTTATTATCATAATCATTATCTAGAACTAATAGTTCTAGCTTTGCCTCTCAACTGGCTACATGATCTTCAATATGTCTCTTCTCATTTCTCAGCCTCACTTTCCCAATGCATGAAATTTGAGTGTTTCATGAGATGGCCTCTGAAGTCTCCTTCAGCACTAGGGTATTAGCAGTCTCTAATTGAGCAACAAAAAATTATTTTCAATCAATCCAAGCCTTCAAATGCTGCATTGATGGGTATTTAGAAACAACTAAATATGACATTAAAACCCCTCTTTTTTAAAAGGTTCATTCCCGGCTTGGTGTCAGTAGCTCAAGCAGCTAAGGCACTGGCCACATACACCAGAGCTGGCAGGTTTGAATCCAACCCCGGGGCTGCCAAACAACAATGACAACTACCACCAACAGATAGCTGGGCATTGTGGTGGGTGCCTGTGATCCCAGCTACTTGGGAAGCTCAGGCAAGAGTATCGCTTAAGCCCAGGAGTTGGAGGTTGCTGTGAACTGTGATGTCACAGAACTCTACCCAGGGTAACAGCTTGAGGCTCTGTCTCAAAAAAAAAAAGAAAAGAAAAGAAAAAGTTCATTCCCTTTGACCTGTTCATTGTACCTGTATCTAAGGAAATAATCAGAGATGAGCACAAAGATTTGCACACTGGATTGTTCACTGACTGTAGTCACCCCAGAGTAGGAACAATCCAAAGATTGAACAAGAAGGGGCTGTTGAGCACATTTTGATACAGAAGCTCCACTGATTATTGGCAAATCATTCAAAAAGCATGCGTCCCATCCCCCCCTCCAAAAGCATGCTTTTAGTCACTACTCAATGATTTGGGGAATTACTCCACGAGTCAGCTTAAGTAAAATAACCAAGATACAAAACTCTGTGGACAATGTGACCTCAAATTTGTGATACCAGAAAAAGGCAAGGAGATATACTGAAATAAGAATAGAGATTGTCTCTAGGAATGAAATGGGTGATTTTGAAAAAATTCAGTCTTCTAAGCGAGAATGCCCCCCCTCCATTTTTATGTATTTTAACAAGCATTTCTTTCCTTTTATCCATTATCTCCCTGTATGCCTGGAGGGCCTGCCCTTCTCTACAATGACAGGCACGCAGACCCTGGACAGATCGGTTAGCCAGTGCTGCAGGGTGTTACTTTCCTGTTAGAAAAATACGAAATTGCAAAACAAAAAAAAGCCCTTGCCTTGTAGGAGAAGGAGCCCTCGCTCATGGAGTTGGCACTGCTCGTGGGTGGGAGCTGCTGCAGCTGCAGGGCGGCACCGTGGGCTCCATCCATGGTGGCCTAGTGGCACATCCCAGCCAGCCAGCTGAGGAACTCAAGCTGCTGCTAGGCAGGGCCCAAGCCAGAAGCCATCTTTCCTCATGGGGTTCACCTCCTTCCAGCAGCCATCTCTTCTTTCCTCAGGCTGAAGGAGCACTTTGAGACTTTTCTGACTGATGGACAGCCCTTTCCTCAGCTTCACTCTGAGAAGTACCAATTTCTGTGTCTCTCCCAAGCAGACAGACAGGGGTGGAAATTCCAGGTCTTGCTGTGCTCTAGGATAGTGGAGGAAACATTAAAAATCCATGAACAATGAAACACGGAGCCCAGCTTTGTTACCTGAGAAGAGAATACTATTAGGATAAAACACAAATGGCCGTGAGAAGTGAGGCCATCTAAAAAATTCTATCATGGTTTCGGGGCCTTAATAAAGACATGACTCATCTATCTCAAAAGCTTTCTCCCTGGCCCTTAGACATGCCCTTTCCTCTCCCACACAGCTTCCTTTTTGCTCCGAATTTCAATCCTCTTTTTTCCAAGGGCTCTTGAACACAAGAAGAAGAATACTATGTAAGTCTATGTCTTCAGGCCTCCAAAAACCAACTAAACAAAAACACCACTACCATAAAACCATTGGGTTTCAACTTAGGAAGGAAAGAATGAGAAGAAAAGTTATCTCCAAAGAAGACAGAAGAACTGGCCTGTCACTGAGGGTCAGCCTGACACAGGTGAGGTGACATAGGGAGTGGAAAACTTGTATGCCCAGATCACTTTGCCTTTCAGAGATCAGCTATCTCAACTGTAAAGTGGGGTTAATAATGCGGCGTCAAAACCAGCAATGATGATAATCCTTGTTAACTTTACTGGGCTTATATTTTCAGTGCTTCTCAAATAAAAAGAGAAAGTATGTTCTTTCTATTCTAGGAGGCATGGCCAAAACCCTACCACGAGTGCTAACGGTTTCTTTGAGGTCTTGTAATAAAAGAAAAAAAATGTATTCTAACGCACAGTCTATGTTTATTTTCATATAAAAATGTTTTAAAGCTCGGCGGCTAAGGCGCCAACCACATATACCTGAGCTGGCAGGTTCGAATCCAGCCCGGGACTGCCAAACAATGACAGCTGCAACCAAAAAACAGCCAGGCGTTGTGGCAGGTGCCTGTAGTCCCAGCTACTTGGGAGGCAGAGGCAGGAGAATCACTTAAGCCCAAGAGTTAGAGGTGTGAGCTGTGATGCCACAGCACTCTACCCAGGGTGACAGCTTGAGGCTCTGTCTCAAAAAAAAAAAAAAAAAAAGTTTTAAATTGCCTTTGATCTGCCACTTACCGCCTGTTTTACCTTGGCCAATTCATTTAACTTTTAGTCACTTTCTCCAGCTGTAAAATACAAATAACATTTGTACACCACCAGGATGTTGTGAGAATTAGATGAAATAATGAATGTAAAGCAAATGAATTATCAGCGAATGTCAGCAAATGAATGTCATCGATGAATGGCAAAGCAAATGAATATCAATGAATGTCAGCTATTATTAGTATTCATTGTATTCGAACCTGTTTAACTGACTCCAGCATATTCCTTTCTTTCTCTCATTCATTCATTCAACAAATATTTATTGAGAGCCTACTGTGGGTCAAACAGACAAGTCTCTGTCATGCCCTGAGGCTGCAGAAAGTTGCTGCTTCCAGTTCCTCCTGGTATCAGGCCCCAAGCCCAAGAATTCTGGTTATTGGTACAAATGGCATATGCCGGTGATTTTTCAACTGGTGTGCCAGGAGAGGATCTTAGGTGTGCTGCAAACATTTTAAAGATCATTAGTAAAATTATTTTTGCAAGAAGTTCAGCACCTGGTGTTTTTTAACTCCTTTATTGGATCAACATAATTAAGTGTGCCTCGGAAGTTTAACTATAGGTTCAAGTATGCACTGGGATAAAAAAGGTTGAAAAACATTGGCATATGCATGTCATGGGACAAACACCATGTCCACCCCTAAGAGACACCAGATGCAGGCTTAGCACAGGGGCAGCTAAGGAGATCATTTGGCCCAGGTTTCACTTCGTCAAAGAGCCTCAAAATTAAATTATTGCTGCCCCTCCCAGATGCGGTTATACATTCACTATACACACATGAGATGCATGCACTCATGAGATAACTTTATCAGGTAACTCGCATCCCACAATTATTCTTCACTACACTTTGATGTGCATGTCAAAAGTATTATTTGTGTTAAATTTCTGTAACCCAGTTTTAGCATTTTTAATATGATGAGAGCCTTACCAGTGGCCCAGGGCTCTTTCTACCTCTGAGAGGCCCTAAGAAGTATTCAACTCAAAGGTGAACTCCAGTGAGGTATTTGCTGAATTCCCTGTTCAGTCGCTCCCTCCTGAGCTCAAGCACAGAGCCTGCACCATGACTTCCATACTCACCTACTGACAGATTGAGTGCCGGCTGATGAAGCACCAGGTGCGCTGTGGTCACTTCACAGTTAAGAACATCTTGCTGAGGCCTAAAGAACCACAGCTCCAGAGCTCCAGCTAACAAATACACCTAGCCCCACCCACAAGAGGTCAAGGAAAGCAAACAGGCCTTGGGAACATGCCGAAGGGGTGGAATCCAGGACTCCTAACCTCCTTTTAGACCAGCTGGTTTGTCCAGGTGGTTTTGCGATTTTGCTTTTGTTTGTGGTGGTTAGCATTGCTCTGGTTTGATTCGTTTTTAAAAAGCAGCTTCCCCATCTGCCTCGGGAATCCCCAGGCCTCTGAGGCATGACCGGCAAAGATAGAAGGCTCCCTCTCAGCTGAGCGGAAGTTTGCACTGAAAGACTCAGAGGAACCTCTGCAAGTTGTACTCCCTTATAGAGTACACATTCCTTGCCCGGTGACTCTCCCTTCCTGATTTCAGAGCACTTTTCTAGGACTAACTTATGTCCAAGAGGCAAGGAGTCAACTCTGTGATGCCAGCCACAGCCAGTCCCACAGTTAAGAGAAGTGGTTTGTGACCCAGGAAAAAAACGGAGAATTCACTGGATGTTTGCTTCCACTTCCTCCCCCTGGCCTCCTCCCTTATCTCCATTAATTATTTGCTCAGTCCCACAAAGCACGTTTAACAGTTGAGAGAACAGTGGCTCATGGCCACTGAGAATAGGGTCTGTATTAGAATTCAGTTCTATCTGAACAACGACAACAAAAATCATGCTCTTTCCCACCCACTGACGTTGAGCACCAGTCACATGCTAAACTTTCCCGTTCCTGGGCTTTGGCTTATGAAGGGTGACTCCTCCGTCACCTCCCACTGAGCAGAAAACACAACTGCAGAAGACAGCACCTGTCCCAGCAGCCAGTGCAGACCGAGAATGCCGCCCCTCATTCCATCTGTCACTCCACCACCTGCTATGCCAGGAAGCCCGACCTGCACGTAGAGGAGTAACGTTGGCAGAGTGGCTCCATTTCACTTCCTGGTTCGGGAAAGCCGGGCATCACCTTTACGAAGGCAACTCCGTGCCGCCTCTCCTCACACCCTCGATGCAAAAACGGAAAGGACATTCTGAGGCAACTGGCCCCGAACTGATAAGGCTGGTGACAGCAAGTAGGGAGGGTATTATACTAAGGGACATGAAATGATTGCAAATACATTCGCTGTTCCTGGAAAAAGAAAAAGGCTAAATTTCCCCCAGTCTTAATTACTACTTACCGGTGGTGTTTCCTCCAAGGTTCACTTATCGGAGATTTCTGAGAAATGACATGGACTCTCCGTGCAACCCGGAGGCACAGCCTTCCTAATTCCTACCCAACTCCGCGGCGGAGGTGCTGCAGTGTTTTGCTTTCAAAGGCCACGATTTGATTTGTCGAACCTCCTGTCAATCAGAGGCTGTAGGCATTTCGCGCAGGCGGGTGGCTGAGAAGGAGGGGTGGGTGGGACAGCTCCCGGGACTGGCTGCGCTGCAAAGCTTGCTTGCAGTGTAGTGGAGCCACCTGGGGGCCTAGCTGGGCGCTCACCTGCAGGGATCCCCTCTAGCGGCCACAGGAGGAATCCTTCAGCAAGCCTCCTCGCCCTCTCCCGCTGTCTTAGCTTTCTGGTGATCGCTTACCTCCACCTGCCCGACAGGTGAGATCAGGTTTAGTAGCCTGTCAGCATCCTCCCTTCTTATCCTCACAGCCACCTACCGGGCTTTGCTCCTGCTTTCTCCCCTCCCCACGCTGTCATCACATATTCAAATCCTAAACGTCCTTCAAGACCCAGTTCACCCCACAGCCTCCCAAGTACTCGCGGCCATACATTTCCTCCCCTCACGGAACACCTGTTGGCTGTGGTGTGTGCCAAAGCTCCCAGCAACGGGGAGCCTAGCATCTGATTGGTGCTTCCATAATGGACAGCTGTAATAATTAGCATGTGTATGGAGCTTTACAGATGACAACAAGCTTTTTATTACTTACACGTTTTCGTGTGCACCCGTTTCCTTTCGGAACCTCACAGCAGTAAGACGTGGAGCCCATGCCGCTTTTACAGATGAAGAAATCCTCATCGGGCTGAGACCTCAACAAATGGGTTCAGATCCTGGGGCAGAGAGAGCTCACAGGAAGATGGACGGGACCCAAGTGGCACATTGTAGGAACTGCCCAAAGGCCAGCAGGCCAGCGACAGCTTATGGTATTTTAGGGGTTAATCCCAAATTCAGATGGGAGCCGTTAGAGGGCTTTAAGCAGGTGAGTGACAGGATCACTGTGACTACTTCTGAAGTTGTCTGGAGAAGCTCATGGGATACTACGTGGCTGCCCTTGTAGTTTGTTTTGCAGTTACAACTAGGGCTTGGATGACAATTTTTTTTATTTCTTTCAGTAGGATTTTTGAGTGGGCAAAATTACAAGGCTTTTGGTCTATCAGAAGGTTTTTGAGAGGTCACCTAGATAAATCTCTATTAGTTCTCCCTACTGGTTCTGACGTAATTAACCTGAACCCTAAAATTCTGGCAGCTTCACCTAGGACTTTGAAACGCCTCTTATGATTGGTCAACAACTTTTCACTCTAGAGAAACAGAGGACACCATTGGCTAGAGTTAGAGGCAGCCAGAAGGTGAACTCCAGAATGTTAGGCCTGTGGTTGTCACGGCGACAGGAAGCTTGGACAGCCCAGACTCAGCCCTTGGGACTCGACCAGGTAAGAGGCAGTTCCTGTGGGAGACCGGTCTCTGAAGTCGCGGGGAGGAGGACCTGGCGCCCTCCATGGGATGCTCACTGGGACCCCCCAGCCTGCGGCTGCGTACGAAGTTCCCGGGCGAGCTAGGTGGTGGACTGCGGGCAGGAAGAAGCCACTGTGGAGGGTGCCCCTCAGTGAGGGTGTGCCTTCTCCGCCGAGCTCCTGTGAGTGGCGTGGACATCTGGTCCCTCTGCCTCACCCTCCGTGGGTACACAAACGTTTGGGGGCTCCAGTGCTGGCCACTGGGTGGTGGCAAAAAGCTCAGCTCTAAGACTAGGTCCACCCCAGGACATTGGGTGTTCCTCAGCAAGGTTTTCCCTGCTCTGAGCCTCCATTTACCCATCCGTAAAAACCAAAGGGTAAGATTGAAATCTAGCGGTCACGGCTCGGGACGCGTAGTACAGTGGTTACAGCGCCAGCCACATACACCGAGGCTGGAGGGTTCGAAACCAGGCCGGGGCCAGCTAAACAACAATGACAACTGCAACAAAAAAATAGCCGGGTGTTGTGGCGGGCGCCTGTACTCCCAACTATTTGGGAGGCGGAGGCAAACTCCTGTCTCTATTAAAAAAATAGAAATAAAAAACCTAGGGACCGTGCGGTGGCTCACGCCTCTTGCACTCTGGGAGGCCGAGGCAGGTGGATTGCTTGAGCTCACGGGTTTGAGACCAGTCTGAGTGGGACCCCATCTCTACTAAAAAAAAGTGAATAAACTGAGGCAAGAGGATCGCTTGAGCCCAAGAGTTGGAGGTTGCTGTGAGCTATGGTGCCACAGCACTCTACCCAGGGCGACAGCTTGAGATTGTCTCAAAAAAAAAGAAAGAAAGAAAGAAAGAAAAAATCTAGCCCGGCATTGTGGCGGGCACCTATTGTCCCACCTACTCGGGAGGCTGAGACAAGAAGATCTCTTGAGCCCAGGAGTTTGAGGTTGTTGGGAGCTATGACACCCTGGCACTCAACTTCAGGGCAACAGAAAGATACTCTGTCTCAAAAAACAAACAAACAAACAAAAAAAATCGAATGTGAGTGCTTTGAAATGCACAATAGTGCTATACCTGAATTGATAAAATCACCTGTAGTCAAAATTACTCATACAAATCCCATATAAGGTAACAGTATACATGGTTTAGTATACATCAATATATCTTTACAGTAATAGGTATAAATGTATAAAATATGTGATAATATTACATACTGTGGCATATATAACATTTTTTAAAAAACAGAGAGGGTGTTGTGATAATCATGTGAATGAAATACTCACAGAATCTAGCTCCTGAAGGAAAGAACTATATTATAAGCACTTCCATACACATTCTTGCTAAAATATGTTTACCTTTAGTATTCATTCATTCCACAATTATTTATTCCACATTCCACAATTATTTATTTCACATTCCACACACACAAAAAAATGTTTTTTGAGACAGAGTTTCACTTTGTTGCCTGGGTAGAGTGCCATGATGTCATAGCTCACAGCAACCTCAAACTCCTGGGCTCAAGTGATTCTCTTACCTCAGCCTCCTGAGTAGCTGGGACTACAGGTGCCCACCCCAACACCTGGCTACTTTTTTAGAGACAGAGTCTTGCTCCTGCTCAGGCTGGTTTTGAACTCGTGAACTCAGGCAATCCACCTTTCTTGGCCTCCCAGAGTGCTGGGATTATAGGCCTGAGCCACTGTGCTTCGCCCTCACATTCCACAAATTGTTATTCTATATCCCAGAAAATAAGCTGAAGTTTCAATGATGACATTCTACTGAGAAAGATCATAAACAAAGTAGTAAATACAAAATATAATGAAGGGTAGTGAAGAGTGTTTTGAAAAAGGTAAGGTAGGAGAAGGTAGAGAAAGATGGAGTGGGACTTAAGAGAGAGTAGTGAGGGGAGTCATGCCCAACAAGTCTGAGCAGAGACCAAGATGAATCTAGTGACAGGAGAAGAGTGATGCCCAGTATAGTGAGTAGAAGGGACCCCTATGCTACAAGGAGGTATTGCAGAAGCCACAGAGGTTCCATGTAGAGTAGTCTTTAGGTGGTAGCATATGACAGCTGCCTTCAAATGCTTGAAGAATAGTCATTGCTCATGAGAACTGCACTCTACTCCACCTACTTTTAAGATTTTCTGTTTGTCATTTCTATTCAGCAATTTGATTTTTCCCAATTTCTTATTGTGGAAAATACACCTAACATAAAATTGACCATTTCAACCAGTTTTAAGTATACAGTTCAGTGGAATTCAATAAATTCATAATTTGTGCAACCACCGCCCACCACCATCCACCTCTATAAATAAATGTTTTCTTTCTTTTTTTTTTAGAGACAGTTTCATTTTGTCACCCTGAGAAGAGTGCCGTGGCATCACAGCTCACAGCAACCTCCAGCTCTTGGGCTTAGGTGATTCTCTTGCCTCAGCCTCCTGAGTAGCTGGGACTATAGGCGCCCATCACAACGCCCAGCTATTTTTTGTTGCAGTTTGGCTGGGGCCAGGTTTGAACCTGCCACCCTCGGTATATGGGGCCGGCGCCCTGCTCACTGAGCCACAGGCGCCGCCCAGTTGAAATAACTTTTAAAAAGAAGACAAAGTTGGAACTACCTGATTTTAAAAGTTATAAAGCAAGATAGTGTTGATATAAGGATATACATACAGGTCCAAAGAACAGAATAGAGAATATACACAGACACTGTGAATTTGTTTATGAATGTGCCAAGATTAATCCAATAGAGACAGGATGTTCTTTTTAACAAATGGTTCTGTATCAGTTAAATATCCAAATGCAATAAAACAAATCTGACCCTTACCTCTTACCACATACAAAACTTTATTCAGAATGGGTCTTAGACCTAAATGTAAGAGCTAAAACTATGAAACTTCTAAAAGAAAATATTTGTGACTTTTATGGGTAAATATATAGATATCACCCTAAAAGGAAAATATTTGATACATCTGACCTGATCAAAATTCAAAATTTCTGCTTTTCAAAAGATGCTGTCGAGAAAATGAAAAGGCAAACCTCAGACTGGGAGAAAATTATTTCTAAAACATATGAAGAAGGGCTTGTATCTAGAATATATTAAGCACTTTTACAACTCAATAATAACCCAATTAAAGCCAGGTGCAGTGGCTAAAGCCTGTAATACTAGCACTCTGGGAGGCCCAGGCAGGTGGATTGCTTGAGCTCAGGAGTCAGAGACCAGCCTGAGCAATACTGAAACCTTGTCTCTTAAAAATAGCCAGGCATTGTGGTGGGCACCTGTTGTCCCAGCCACTGGGAAGGCTGAGGTGAGAGAATTGCTTAAGCCCAAGAGTCTGAGGTTACTGTGTGCTTTGATACTATGACAATCTACCAAGAGTGACAAAGTGAGACTCTGTCTCAATAATAATAATAATAACCCAATTTTTTTTTTGAGACAGAGTCTCAAGCTGTCGCCCTAGTAGAGTACTGTGGCATTATAGCTCACAGCAACCTCAAACTCTTGGGCTTAAGCGATTCTCTTACCTTCGTCTCCCAAGTAGCTGGGACTACAGGCGTCCGCCACAATGCCTGGCTATTTTTGCTGTTGTTGTTACAATTGTCATTGTTGTTTTTTAGCTGGCCCAGGCCAGGGTTGTTTTTTAGCAGGCCTGGGCCAGGCTTGAACCTGCCAGGCTCAGTGCACGTGGCCAGCGCCCTGCCGACTCAGCTACAGGTGCCGCCTAAACCCAGTTTTGTTTTTTTTTTATGAGACAGAGTCTCAAGCTGTCGCCCCTGGGTAGAGTGCCATCGCATCACAGCTCACAGCAACCTTCAACTCCTGGCTCAAGCGATTCTCCTGCCTCCGCCTCCCAAGTAGCTGGGACTACAGGCACCCACCGCAACGCCCTGCTATTTTTTGGTTGCAGCCATCCTTGTTGTTTGGTGGGCCCAGGCTGGATTCGAACCCGCCAGCTCAGGTGTATGTGGCAGGCGCCTTTAATCGCTTGAGCCACAGGCGCCGAGCCTAAACCCAATTTTTTAAAGGCAGAAGAGTTGAACACATTTCACTGAAGAAAATAAATTGCACATGAAAATGTCCAAATTAAAATGACAATGAGATACCCCTCACTATACAATCACTAGAATGCTCAGAATTAAAAAGACTCAGCAAACAGATGTTGGCAAGGCTGTAGAACAATGGGAACAAACCACTGATATATGCCATGTATGGAAGAATCTCAAACGCATGTTAAGTGAGAAAAGACAGACACAAAAGAGTACACACTGTAGGACGGCATTTATATGACATTCTAGAAAGGTGACAGAACACAGAGCAGTGGTTACCAGATGCTGGGTTGGGAGGGGATTTTCTAGAAAGGGACATGGGGAACTTTGGGGGATGATGGATAAATTCATATCTTGTGATGGTATTTAATTCTACTCTGAGCATTTGCTCCGAACGTGGAACTGTACAGCTAACACTGATAAATTTTATTTTACATAAATTGATCTTAGTAAAGCTCAATTTATAAAATAAAGATAAAATCCGGGACTTCAGAAGCTCTGTGAGCAGTAGCAACAGTGCGCTCTTACGATGTGTCTACTGGGAACAACGTGCTTGAGACTTGAGGTTGGAGAACTTGGTAGATCTCAACCTCCCCTCACACGATTTCTCAGTTTATCCTGCAGATAGAACCACAAGATTAAGAACAATGTGGAATGATACCTACAAATGCTGTATTTTACTGTTTTAGGGTGCTTAGAAGAACATGCAGCAGATGTTTTCATCAAAGAAATGGAATATATCACAGAACTTTGCTGACATAGTCAACTCTACAGAGAAAGACAAGCATACTGTCAAACCTTCCAGACAAGCCAACAAACTACAGAAAGGTCTAGCAGGGAACTTAACTAACATGTGTCTTTCTGGGGAGAATGGAGTTCCTGACATATGTTCATTTTAGTACATAAGAGTAAATATGGGTGGCCGGGCACAGTAGCTCACACCTATAATCCTAGCACTCACTCTAAAGGCCGAGGCAGGTGGATTGCTTGAGCTCAGGACTTGGAGACCAGCCTGAGCAAGAGCAAGACCCTATCTCTGCTAAAAATAGAAAAAAAACTAGCTGGGCATTGGTGGCAGGCACCTGTGGTCCCAGCTACTTGGGAGGCTGAGGTATCACTTGAGCCCAGAAGGATCACTTGAACCCAGGAATCTGAGGTTGCTGTAAGCTATGGCACTCTACCCAAGGTGGGACTCTGTCTTAAAACGAGTAAATATAGGTGACATAGAATATATATTATGTCTCAACTTAAAGAAATTATTAAAGACTCTGTCTTAAAACGAGTAAATATAGGTGACATAGAATATATATTATGTCTCAACTTAAAGAAATTATTAAAGAAGAGAATATAGTCTATCCTGGGTTATGTCCACAAGGCCAAGGGTACAATGTTTGCGTTTACTAGGTGAAGTCCTGCGCCCAGAAGGTGTGCCATATATTTTTACATTGTGCCCATAGGTGGGCACACATCCGTCCTCTTCCTTCCTTCATCCCCCTTCCACTTCTTCTTCCTCCTCCTCCCTCCTCTCTCTCCCCCTTCCCTCCTCCCACCACAAGGCCATCCTTAAGGCACATCAGGTAGATTGTTTGAAGCTCCATTGCTGCTTTAAGTGTAATGATTGGAAAAGAACTATGCCGAGAGAGGGTGCGGGGGAAGGAGGAAGCTCTTCAACAACAACAGCAAAGCAGACTTGTTATTCCCCTTATCTGCTAAGAATCTAGGCCTCAAATTCAGCTGGGCAGATATCTTCATTTCCTAAACTCAACTCGGGTTCTGAGCCTAAGCCCCCATTCTGTTGGGTTGTTGGAAAGGGTACCTTCAGCTATTAGCAGCACAAATCCTAGCTCCTCATTTCAAGTTTGGATTTTTCCCAGTAGAAAAAAGTGATGGGATGGTGGGAGGCTGGGCAGGGGAGGGAAGGATGCACTGCCTAAGTCCATGTGCTCCCTCTGGTTTTGCTGGTACACAGCTGTGGCTTAGGAATCATCACTGAGGCTGCAAACCTCATTTTGAGATCTATCCAGGCTCTACCCACTTTTTCTCTCCAGGTACTGCCACCAGGATGTGGCCTCCAGAATCACTGCATTTCTCAAACCGAGAGACGGGCCTCTCTTCCTGTGATCCTCTGATTTTGTACTCTCTTTGTCCTTAGTATTTCTTTAAAGTGAAGCATAGTACAGGTATATTCAGGAAAAGTGCACAGAGATCATGCTTTCACAGTTTACCGAATAGTCACAAAGAACATGCTGCCTATGGAATCACTTCTCAGACCAAGACGTAGAGTACCAGTATATGGAATCACTTCTCAGACCAAGACGTAGAGTACCAGTATATGGAATCACTTCTCAGACCAAGACGTAGAGTACCAGTAGCATCCCTCAAGCCCTTGGCTGGTGCCTTCCCAGATGTTATCCTCTCTGTGAAAGTAAATGTGACAGTTATCCTGGCTTCTCGTATCACTCATAACCTTAGTCTGTTTTTGAACTTCATATGAATTTGAATCATAGAAACTCTTTTCTCTCAGGGTTTCTTTTTTTTTTTGTAATTTTTGACCGGGGCTGGGTTTGAACCTGCCACCTCCGGCATATGGGGCCGGCGCCTACTCCTCTGACCCACAGGCGCCGCCCTCTCAGGGTTTCTTTCACTTACGTTTGAGAGATTTGACTTCATGTTTAATATATCAGTAATTTGTTCACTTTATTGCTGTCGTTTGAATAGACCACAGATTATTCGATTGAAGGACATTTAGGTTGTTTCAAGTTTTTGGCTATTATGAAGAAAAGTTTTCATTAACTATTCTTGTACAACACTATTCTGGACCTAGATTAATTAATATTTATGTATTTCTTGGGTCTAGACCTAAGGGGTGTAATTTCTGGGTCACAGGGTGTGTTTAGGATAAGCTCAGTTGATATTGCCAAACAATTTTCAAAAATGGTCGTGCCAGTGTAATGCCTTACAAGCAATGTATGTATGAGAATTCTAGTTGTTCCAAATCCTCATCAACATTTTTAGCTCATGATAGTTTTAATTTGCGTTGGTCTTTGACCAATGAGATTGGGCACCTTTTCATATTCTGACGGGCCTTTTGGATAGTCTCTCTGTGATAGTTCAAATATTTGGTGTATTTTTTTCTATCAGGATTTTCTTTTCTTCTTTATAGGAGGTCCTTAGACCATTCTGTTCTTTTCTTATCTGTAAGGGTTCTTTAAACCATTCTAGAAATGAGTCATTTGTTGGTGATATGTAAGGATCTTCCCCCAGTCTGTGTCTATGATTTTCTTTTTTTTTGTTTTTTGACACAGAGTCTCACTTTGTTGCTCTTGGTAGAGTGCTGTGGCGTCATAGTTCACAACCACCTCAAACTCTTGGGCTCAAGTGATCCTCTTGCCTCAGCCTCCTGTGGTGCTGGGACTGCAGGCGCCCGCCACAACGCCCAGCTATTTTTTTAAGAGATGGGGTCTCCCTCTGGCTCAGGCTGGTCTTCAGCCTGTGAACTCATGCAATCCACCCACCTCCGTCTCAGAGTGCTCGGATCACAGGCGTGACCCACCATGCCCGGCCGTGTGATTTTCTTTTCTACTCTTTTAATGTGTGTTAATAAAGAGAAGCTCTTAATGGATAGTCCAATTTATCTTTTCTTTATGATGAGTGTATATGTCCGTTCTGTTTAAGAAACCTTTGCTCATCTTAAGATACTTTCTTCTAGAAACTATTATTTACATTTAGGTCTCCAATTCACTTGGAATTGTTTTTGTAGATATTAGGAAGATGATGCCCACGTCTGTAGTTGTCCATATGGATATTCAATGACCCAGCACCATTGATTGAAAGGTCATACTTTCTCTACCACTCTGTGTTGCTGTTGTTACCTCTGTCATAAATCAAGTGTCCATGTGTAATGCAGGTCTGCTTCTAGATTCTCCATTCTGATCAAATATCACCCTGTCTTAATTAGTGTAAATTTATAACAAATCTTTAGTAGTATAAGTCTTTCAACTCTTCCTGTGCCTCTTTATTTATGTTGGCTATTCTTGGTCCCACTGCTTTTCCATATAAATTTATTTTATTTTTAAAAAAGATTTTTATGGCTATAGAATAGCTGCACGACTGTTTCCTCCAGGCATAATATATATATATTTTGGCGACAGAGTCTCACTTTGTGCCCCAGATGAGTGCTGTGCTGTCACAGCTCACAGCAACCTCAAACTCTTAAGCAATCCTCTTGCCTCAGCCTCCCAAGTAGCTGAGACTATAGGCCCCCACCACAACATCTGGCTATTTTTTAGAGATGGCGTCTTGCTCTTGCTGAGGCTGGTCTAGGACTCCTGAGTTCAAGGGATCCAATCACCTCGGCATTCCAGAGTGCTAGGATTACAGGCGTGAGACACCATGCCTGGCCTCTCCACATATAATCTTGTTATGTGAATAATAACAACTTTATTCTTCCTTTCTGGTCCATATATTTTCTGTGTTTTTTTTTTTTTGTTTGTTTGTTTTTTTGAGACAGAGTCTTATTTTTGTCACCCTTAGCAGAGTGTCATAGAATCATAGTGCACAGCAACTTCAAACTCTTGGGTTCAAACTATTCTCTTGCTTTAGCTCCCAAGTAGCTGGGACTACAGGCACCCGCTACAGTGCCTGGCTATTTTTAGAGATGAGATCTCGCTCTGGCTTAGGGTGGTCTCAAACCTGTGAGCTCAGGCAATCCACCTGCCTCGGCTTCCCAGAGTGCTAGGATTACATATTTTATATGTTTTTGTATATTTTATATAGACTTTTGTACTAGCTAGAGACCTTAGTACAATGTTGACTAGAAGGGCAATATCAGTTATGCTAATGTCACTCCCTATCTCAGGGGAAAGCTTTTAATATTTCATTCTTCAGTGTCATGTTTGCTAACAGGCTTTTGCAATAGATTATTTTTATCAGATTAACGAAGTTTGCTTCTATTCTTAGTTTGTTAGGTTTTCAAAATTATAAACATATTAGTTTTTATGAAATGCTTTTTATCTATCTACTAAACACATAGTTTAGTGTTTTTTTTAAAGATATGCACATAGCAAATAGCATATGAAGAGATGCTCAGCATCTTTAGTCTTTGGGGAAATGCAGGTTCAAACCACAGTGAGAGACCATTATATGCCTAATGGGATGGCTAAGATTAAAAAGACTACCTATTGTTGATGAGGATGCAAAATAGGAACTTTCCTACATGTATACTGGGGATATTTGTGAGGCAAGAGGTTTGCTTGAGCCCACCAGTTCGAGATTGCTGTTAGCTATGACACCATAGCACTCTACACTGGGGCAACAGAGTGAGACTCTGTCTCAAAAAAAAAAAAGAAAAGAAAGAAAAGGAAAGGAAAGGAAAGAAATAGAAAAAATGCTCATCACAGATTTATTTGTAATATCCCCAAACTGGCAGCAGCTCAAATTTCTAACAATTAATAAATAGTTGTCACATCTTTATACAATGGAGTACTTACTCAGCATTAAAAAGCAATGAATTATTGACACATCAACAACAGAGATGAATCCCATAATAATTATGCTAACCCTAAGTGAAAAAAGCCAGACCAAAAACAAAAGAGTACATTCTACAAGCATATGATTCTATTCTGATCTATTGAAATCATCATACAATTTTTTTTGGTTTACTGATATGGTGAATTACATTGATTTTCGAATGATAAACTACCTTTGCATTGCTGGTCATGATGTTAAACTGTCTTTGCAAGTGTCATGATGTATTATCTTTTCAATATGTTGTTGGATTTGATTTGCCAGAATTTTTCTTTTTTTTTTTTTTTTTTAGAGACAGAGTCTCACTGTACCGCCCTTGGGTAGAGTGCCGTGGCGTCACACGGCTCACAGCAACCTCTAACTCCTGGGCTTACGCGATTCTCTTGCCTCAGCCTCCCGAGCAGCTGGGACTACAGGCGCCCGCCACAACGCCCGGCTATTTTTCTGTTGCAGTTTGGCCGGGGCTGGGTTTGAACCCGCCACCCTCGGCATATGGGGCCGGCGCCCTACTCACTGAGCCACAGGTGCCGCCCTTGCCAGAATTTTTCTAAGAATTTCTGTATTGATGTTTATGAGGGCTATTGATCTGTAAAAATTTTTTTCTTCTTCTTTTTTTTTTTTTTGAGACAGAATCTCACTTTGTCACCCTTGGTAGAGTGCTGCGGCATCACAGCTCACAGCAATATCAAACTCTTGGGCTTAAGAAATTCTCTTGCCTCAGCCTCCCAAGGAGCTGACTACAGGTGCCTGCCACAACACCTGGCTATTTATTTTTTTCTATTTTCAGTATAGACAGTATTTTTTGTTGTTGTTGTTGTTGTTGTAATTGTCATTGTTGTTTGGCAGGCCCAGGTTGGATTCAAACCCACCAGCTCTGGTATATGTGGCTGGCGCCCTAACCGCTTAGCTATAAGTACCAAGCCTTTTTTTTCTTCTTAACTTTGTAATGACGTTGTATAAGGGTAATGCTGGATTGCTTTGTATAGAATTGGTAAGAGTATTCTACAAATGTCAAGGAGACAAAGTTAGGTAATAGTATTTTTCAAGTCTCCTATATCTTTACCGATTTATCTGTTTAAAGTATTGAGGAAGGGATTTTGAAATCTCTAACTATAATTGTGGCATTTTCTTGCAGTTCTATCATTTTCTGCTTCCTATATTTTGAATCTCTTGCTATTGGATACATTAGCATTTAGACTATTATGTTCTCTTGGGTAATTGACCCCTAAAATAACTCTATTATGAAATTACCTTCTTTATTGCAAGTAATATTCTTTATTATGAAATCTTTATCTGATATTAATATCTAAATTTCTTTTGATTAACATTAACATAGTAAATCTTGTTCTGTTCTTTTACTCTTAAATGATCTCTGAGCTTATATTTAAAATATATTTATCGTAGGTAGCATATAGTTGGATCTTCTTTCTTATCCAACCTGACAATCTCTGTCTTTTGATTAGGATATTTAGACTATTTACATTTAATGTTATTATTGGTGTGTAAATCTACGTCTATCATTTCGAGATTTGCTTTCTGTCACATTAGTTCTTTATTTATCTTTTTTTCTGTCTCTTATATTGAGTATGTTTATGCTTCCATTTTATCTCTTTTGTTAGCTTATTAGGAATAACTCTTTGTAGTGTTTTCCTAGTGAAACACTATTGCTTTAGAGAAAGAGCTGTCAAACTTTCATCCTGGAGTCAAATCTGACTCACTGCCCGTTTTTATAAATATAATTTTACTGGGACACAGCCACCCCTATTTGTTTATGTATTGTCTATGGCTGCTTTTACTCTGTGGTTTTAGTTTGTTGATTTATTGTCTATGGGTTGCTTTTACTTTATAATAGCAGTATCGAATAGTTATAACAGAGACCAAATAGACTTCAAAGTCTAAGATATTTACTATCCAGCGCTTTATAGAAAGTTTGTTGATCTCTATTTTTTCTAAGCTGTTTCTTCAGATTAGTATGAGGGTGCGGACATTTAGGTTGCATTATTTGCATTTGTTAGGTAGAGTCTAAGTTGCACTTGTGGTCCTCACCCAGGAGGTGTACCATATATTCTTACATCAGGCCTGTTAGGTGAGAGCACACCAATTTTTGATCTCTACTTTAGAGTTGATAGTATATATCAAGAACTTATCATAGTCTACCATCAAGTGATATTGTAATGCTACATATGTAGTAGAACCCTAAAACAGTATATTTTTATTTTTCCCTTCTTGAACTTTGTGCTATCACTGTCAAATATTTTAGTTCTGCATTTGTTATAAACATATATAACATATAAACAGTTCAGTGTTGTTATTTTTTCTTTCAGCAGTCAATTATTTTTGAAATGATTTAAAATTTCTATTCATATTTAAATTGATTCATTTATACTTGTAATTTTATATTTTCTACTTACCCACATATTTGCCATTTCCAGAGCTCTTCATTCCTTGATGTAGATTCAGATTTCCAACCCATATCGTTGTTCTTTTGCCTAAAGGACTTCCTTTAACCTTTCTTGTAGTTCTCGTGTGTTGATGATTAATGCTTTCACTATTTGGATATTTTTAAAGGTTATAATTCTGCTTTTGTTTCTGAAGATATTTTTACTGGGTGTAGGATTCTAGGGTAACAGGGTTTTTTTCTTTCAGTACCTTAAAGATGTTTCTAACAGTAATCTGCTGTCATTCTTATATTTGTTTCTTTTTCTTTCTTTCTTTCTTTCTTTTTTTTTTTTTTTGAGATGGAGCCTCAAGCTGTTGCCCTGGGTAGAGTGCTGGGGCGTCACAGCTCACAGCAACCTCCAACTCCTGGGCTTAAGCGATTCTTTTGCCTCAGTCTCCCAAGTAGCTGGGACTACAAGCGCCCGCCACAATGCCTGGCTCTTTTTTGGTTGTAGTTGTCATTGTTGTTTGGCAGGCCCGGGCTGGATTCGAACCTGCCAGCTCTGGCATATGTGGCTGGCACCTTAGCCTCTTGAGCTGCAGGCACTGAGCCCTTATATTTGTTTCTTTGTATAAAAATTTTTTTTCCTCTGCCTGATATTAAGACTTTCTTTTTATCACTTAAATGGGGAAAGAAAATAAAATGGGGAATACATTTTTATAATAAAAATTCAGCTTGATGTTTATCTCCTGTCTAAAGGCAAGTTTTCCCCCTATACCATTTAAAATGGAACTTTAATATACCCTGCTGTCTTCTGCACCTGTCACTTCATTGCTTTGTGCTAATTTTCATTTCATTTTGTTTTTGTCATTTAGGTTTTACTGCTGCATATCCAACACAGTCCTCCATTCCTTTTAAATCCAAAGTTTCAGAAATTCCAGAATCAGAAAGAAGAGGATTTAATAGTCAAGCCAGGAGATTTTATTATAAGCAGGTAATGATGTCATCTTAGAGGTTCTTTAGTTTTCGTCTGGATTTTGGTTTCATGAGACAGGCGCATCCTGTCTGGCTGCTGTCTCTCTCTGTGGACGGTAGAGGGCAGCAGCATCTAAGGGGCCGCAGCACCTGCTCTCCAGCGGGCAGTGACTGGACGGTAGAAATGGGTAGGAAAATACAACATCCAGGGAAAACAACTATGTCTGAACTTGGGATGCCCAAAATATAAAACTGGACCAAAACTATTTTTAAGAAAAAATAGATTTTAAGAATCATTATAAAACAAAAAAATTTTTAAACATCCCAGGCATATCGATTAAGTAAAAGATTTTTTTTAAATATCCCTTCCAGGGCAGCACCTGTGGCACAAAGGAGTAGGGCGCCAGCTCCATATGCTGGAGATGGCGGGTTCAAACCCAGCCTCGGCCAAAAACTGCAAAAAAAAAAAAAAAAAATATATATATATATATCCCTTCCACTCCTTATGAGAGGAAATCACATGACTTTTCAACTAACATGAGAAGTGTCTGATAAATGTGGAATTATCTTTGTGATGAGGCTGACCTCCCCTTTCTAAAATTTCCTTAAATGATATATTATTACTATTCCTACATTCCCCTTCACCTCATCCCTTCCATAAATCTCACTGTATGGAACCTTTTCCTCTCTAATCTGGAAAGTTCTACTTGGTTTCAGATGTACCCTTATTTTTAACCTTAGGAATTGGGGGGTGGGGTGACCTTCTCTTTACTCACCAGCAGGGGGCTGAAGCAACCCACAGTCTTCCTTAGCCTTTATTCATTTGAGCAAGACCTTTGGAATAACATTCTTTGGAGGAGTCATCATCTCAGTTACCTTTTGCTGCATTCTGAAACTGGTTTTCATGCTTCCACCTTGCCCAGATGGCAGAGAGATGAGGAGGTCTAGGCTGCAAATGCAGGTGAGGCATAACCTTGAGGGCCTTGGCATGCCCCCACCCTTGCTTGGCCTGATCCCTCTTAGGGAAGCAAGAATGTTCAACTAGAGAATGTAAGTTTCTTTCACTTCTGAAATGTTAAGATAGTAAGAAAGCAAATACTAAATACAGTGTATGTACATGCATTTGTAAATAACTTATGGGTTTTCCTCAAAGATGATACACATTTGCTTGGAAGTTTCTCTTCTCTCTCTAGTTTCTCTATGTTTTAACTGTCTCTTTCCCATTTTCTGCCTGGTTTCCCATTTGTCAATTTCATGATCCTATGTTGTCCACCTCTAGTGTATTTGCAGCCCCGCCTCCAATAAAAATAATGGTAGCCACCATTTACTCATCCCTACCATGTATCAAATCAGTTTTAGACTAATTTTTATCTCTAATCCTGAGAACAATGCTTAAAGGAAGGGTTTATTATTTTAATTTCATAGGAGAGGAAACCAAGCCTTAGGGAAGTTGAATGATCCACCCAAGGTCACACAGCACAGGGTTTGGCACATAAGAGGCTCAAAACAAATGTTTGCTGAATCAACATTGAAAGAATTAGACCTCAACCTAGGTCTCGCTCACTCCAAAGCCTCTTGATCTTTCCACACACTGCACCACACCTGTCTTTGTGGCCTGCAAAGCCATAAATTTGGTCTATGAAAGTCAGCAGGTTTCTGAAAAGGTCTTAGCAAAACAGACGAAGCTCAAGACCAAAGAGAGTGTCAACTCATGTGTATGGAGTTCATGCTCCATGATCTAGTTCTGAAGACTCAAATCCAGAAACCAGAAAGTTAGCATTTTAAAAGACTCTTGCTTTTCGGAGCATTTGCAACTGAAGGACCCAAGGTGACAACCAACGAAAACCATAGACAGCATCAAACCTAGAGAAGAATAGTTCAGAAAGTTGGTTCCAACTTTTAAAATAGGGTCACCTTAGTTGGACAACATGGAAACTTTACTGTGAGTATTTGTAACCATTTTGTAAATAAGTATTAAGTTTTATGGAAAGGACACAAGATCCATGAATTAGGCCTTCTGTGTTGTAGTCTGTCACTATCTGTGTGCCTGTAACTGGCCTTTTGACATTTCTGGGCTTCAGTTTCCTCCTCAGAAACATACAATGTGGATTATATAATGTTTGTGGTCTTTGCAAGTTATGAAAACAGAAAAACAAATTCTCCTTCTGTGCTCATTCTTGTTTTTCCTGAGGGAAATGTGCCTTGAGAAGTTAAGGATCTTGTTTAACATCGCCCAATAATTTAGTGAGGCAATACGAATTAAAATTTTAAATCTCCAGTGCTTCACCACCCTTCTTAAAGCATTAATCATACACACCCTTGTGCCTGATCTCATAAGGTGGTTTCACCCTCACGTCAGTCCTGTGGCCCACTGAGAGAATCAGCACTTACTTCCCTTATCAGGCTAGCTTTGCAGGGAAATATCGGGCCTCTTTGCCTGGGTCATAGTTTTTATAAGAATCTGGCTGCTGAGTATAAGGGATCCTCCACAGAGCTCAGCATCCGGACTGGCAATTTTGGCTGCTAGAAATGAAATCTGTTTTTTCTGAACGTTTTCAAGTGAGTTACAGATGTGCAGGTGACTTTGTGAACATGAAAAGACATGCCTAATCTCTGGACTTTTCTTCCCCTGCCTCCTTGTTTTCCATTCCACCTTGTCCCCATTTCATCACGATTGTGATTCCAAAGTGTGTTCCTCTAAAGATGCCGCTTCATGTTTTTGCATCTTGATATCTTTGTCTTAAAAATAAGGATGCTGTAAGGTAGCCCCTTGCCAAGAATTACTATTCCATAGTCCTAAACCTGACCCCGTCCAGGCTCAAATGAAGGAATACTGGTAGGTTATGCACACCGTGTCCTCCTGATGGGCACAATCTAAAAATACACAATAATTCCATAGATAGCCTGACAGTGAATCTGCCCTCCCAAGTGGTAAGAAAGCCAGTGCTTAATTGTGGTGAAATCGTACAAAGTTAATACTGTCCACTTACTAACTTGAATAAGACATTGGATCTTCAGATGAGAGGAAGTTTAGTTTGTAGAGGCCACCATGACAGTTGCTCCAAGTGTGTCCTCAGCTGCATATTTGACCCCCAGTGGAGTCTGTCCTACCTTCCTGCCTTGTAACACCTGCCTTCTCCATAGCAGTCACCAGCACTTCTTCTTAAGGGGCCCGCAGGACGCATTCCTGGTATTATCACACTTGATCTTGGCCAAAAGGCTGAGAAGCGAGTCCTGGTAATATCAAGCACTTGGCTGGCACTGATGACATGCCAGGAAGCCCTTATAGACTTTTCCATTTAAACTCTTTAAATCCCTATAATAACCCTGTGAGCTAAATCCCATCATTAGCCCCATTTTTCAGATCATGACCCCGAGACAAAAGGAGAGTGAAGTAACTTGCCCAGCCAGGGTTAGGTAGAGCGAGAATGATCCCAGGCTGTAGGTCCTGGTTCCCAGACACTGTTCCCAGTATTCCCCCAGCCCTCCTGATGAATATAACTCCTGCAGCCCGTCTTATGCACTGATCACCTTCTACTTAGCGTGAGGATAATACCATGCACGTCTTATCTCCACCACTGCCTGAGGGCTACTTGGCAGCAGTCATGGCTGTCCCTTCCAGACCTCCAAACCCTTCAAAAGTAGATTGAATGAACGACCCCAACTCAAGTCTATGCATTTCCCATCAGGCCCCAGGCACACATCCATCTGTTTTGTCCTGATTGATGGGCCTCCATCCCATTCCTAGAACTTGTGAGCTACTAACAGGTTGTGCCTGTATCTTCACCCCTTAACATAGGCCCTGGTCCATGGTGGGTTTCAATCAATGACTGATGAGTTGAATTTTTGCCTCCATCTCATCCAAGGAATTTCAAGGGGCTGTTAATAAGCTGGTACCATATTAAAAAGAGTAGAGTAGGGACTTTTAGAGACGAGACCAGTCTTAACCAGTGCATTAAAAATGCAGGGTTCACTTCTCCTGCCTGTTTCCAGCCTACTGAGGCCACTGTGGGCAGGGACCTGGTCCCCATTTTCATCTGCTCAGGTGGCCAGTGTCACAGTCGCCCTCACTTCCCCACTCCTGCTTTTCACCTGGGAGATGAAGAAACACTCATTTAAAGAAACTCTCCTCAACAGAACTCTTTCTTGTTTTCCTGGTTGCTCCCTTAGGGTTCCAAGGGCCCTTCCTCGTCTGTCATCATCCCCCATCTGGAACAAAAAAGTGGTGTTTTCTTACTTGAAGAATGGTTGCAGCCCCTCCCTTTTCTCCTGTGCTCCCATCTGTGAAGACTCTAATGCCAGATGGCGTGTAGGGTGAGGGAGGGGAGAAGCGGAACCGAGGAAGGGCTTCTTACAGGGAGCAGGTTTCAGCATCAGTTGAGCCCTTTCTGTGACAGCATCTCCTGCTAGAGCCCTTCTGTAAAACAGGTGAAGGGAACCACTGCTTGAAGCTGCTGCTGCTTCTGTCCCTCTGTCCCTGGGTAGCTGGGGAAGGCCAGGAATCAATTTGAGAACCACAGATCTCACCCACACTTTGCCTCCTCACAGGTGCTCAGAAGAGGGGTGTGCCCTGGGGACATATGTCGGCTCTTCTGCCTTCTGGTCTATCTCTTCACCTCTTTGACCATAATCAAACTGAGTAAAGTTTTTTTACCCTCAGATGAAGTCAACGGGGAGGAGGGTCATGTTGTTCTGAGCCTAAGACTAGGGGTGTTTGTAAGAGGAAACTGTTCCCTCAGGAACTCTGGATTCCTGTGCAGTTTGCCAGTGGATTAATCACAGGCCAGGACTCTGTTTCCACCTCAGGCGTGTCCTCCTCCTGTTTCTACACCTCTAGCTCTTTAGCAAGCTCCTTATTTTCATTTATTGTGTGCTCACCTGAGAAACACCAGCTAGGCACTTCCAAAATAGACCAAGGCAAGGTGGGACGTTTTTGAAGAGTTAAAAGGCAGATTTCGCATGGTCTTCAGCCAATGGTGCAGCAGAAATTACATTTTCCAAGCCAGAAAATGGTTTGACAAACCATGGATTGGATAAACATGGAAGGATGAATTAGAATTTATGAAACCAGGACTAGATAGTCCAGGATATGTGAACTGTGTGAAGATGGAGCTGACCATGGCGGTAGAATTTTTGTTTGTTTGTTTTTGGAGAAGTTTTCCAGTCTCAATAGAGTGTGAAATATGAAGGCCTTCCACATCCCACGGTGACATCTGGTATAAGAGGTAAAAGCCCTCCCTTCCTTCATTTCTTTTCCACACCCATCCCAAGGTCAAGTGTATGTGCATCATGGTCCTACTTTTGACACAGGCAGAAGCTACCTGTCCAGGACTTTGATCCTTCAAAAGAGCTCTCAGAGTGTATTTCAACTAAATGTCACCCAGATGTGTGTTGGGTGGGAGATGGGAACACATCGGCCAGGCACCCCTTTCTTAGTCCTACTCTGAAGGCTTTCAACTCCCAAGAGAGAGCCCTGGCTCCATCCAGGCCATGTGGGCAATGCAGAGTGATAATGAGGATGAGGATGATGGCTCAGACTGGCACTGGTCTACCCTCTAGTGCCCTGACTGCTTTAATCCTCCCACTATGGGCAGGCAGCGCAGACAGCAGTTGAGGCCCACAGCACCATGCTTCAATAGCGCGCTCAATAGTCAATAGAGCTCTAGCAAATGTGAATTGTCCACTCTTCTCCCTCCATACACCCATTTTCCTTGTTGTTAATTGGGTTTTTCCCTTCTGAGATGGTCTTGGCCAAAAATTTAAGGGGGTGGCTAAGTTCATATCAGTTGCAACTTGGATCCTTGTCTTCTAGGATGTGCTCTGAGAGGCCCAAACTCATCAAGGTCACAAAATGTTTTGTTTGTTTGTTTGTTTTGCAGTTTTTGGCAGGGGCTGGGCTTGAACCCACCACCTCCGGCATATGGGGCCAGAGCCCTACTCCTTTGAGTCACAGGCGCCGCCCCAAGGTCACAAAATGTTAGCCACATGAACTGTTATCCCATGGGGGAAAGATCTGGATTTTTATTGCCCTCCCAGAGAGCTGTCCACCCACCTCTGGCAGTGGTGGGAGAATGCAGCCTAAATTCTCTGCAGCTCAGCCTTCTCCTCACAGACACCGGCCTGAGTGTTGCATGAAACTAGTAGTCTGCCCGGCAAACCAGCTCTCCCCTCCACCAAGAACAGTTCCGATTTAGCATTTGCCAATTTGAGTGGTGCAAATACTCCCACCTTAGCCAATTTCAAGCTATCACTAGTAAAATTTCTAAATTCTTTTTTTTAAATTTCTAAATTCTTTTTTTATTGATTTTTAAATTTTTTTTTTTTTTTTAGTTTTTTTTTTTTTTGGCCAGAGCTGGGTTTGAACCCACCACCTCCAGCATATGGGGCCAGCGCCCTATCCCTTTGAGCCACAGGCGCCACCCCTGATTTTTAAATTTTTATTTTAAAAACTATTTGCATCATGGGCAGCGCCTGTGTCTCAGTGAGTAGGGTATATATTGAGGGTAGCGGGTTCAAACCCGGCCCCGGCCAAACTGCAACAACAACAAAAAATAGCCGGGCGTTGCAGCTGGCACCTGTAGTCCCAGCTACTCGGGAGGCTGAGGCAAGAGAATCGCCTAAACCCAGGAGTTGGAGGTTGCTGTGAGCTGTGTGACGCCACAGCACCACCAAGGGTGATAAAGTGAGACTCTGTACAAAAAAAAAATTATATCTCTCTGTTTACATCATTGTGCCCAGAATAGGACAAACCAAGCTACAGCAACAATTAAATTCAAACTGTTACAAGCACTTCTTTCCTGTTTGTGTCATAAGTCCCACGAGGTCAGGAGGCTCTTCTAGTAGCCTTCCTTCAGCAGAGAAGCAGGTGCCTTGGATGCTTCAGTATTGCAAATTTTTTGTTCATAGCCAAATGGGAAAACAAGAGAATGGCCAATCATGACAGTGATTTTTTTTTTTTTTTTGAGACAGAGTCTCACTATGTCACCCTCAGTAGAGTGCTGTGGCATCACAGCTCACAGCAACCTCTAACTCTTGGGCTTAAGTGATTCTCTTGCCTCAGCCTCCCAAGTAGCTGGGACAACAAGTGCCTGCCGTGACATCAGGCTATTTTTTTGTTGTAGTTGTCTTGTTTAGCAGGACCAGGCTGGTTTTGAACCTGCCGGCCCCGGTGTATGTGTTTGGCACCCTAACCACTGAGCTATGGGCCCTGAGCCCATGACAGTAAGTTTTACTGCCAGGCCTAGAAGTCGCATAGATTACTTGCCCACACATCTCACTGGCCAGAATTCAGTCACATAGCCCCAAACTAACTGCAAGAGAGGCTTGGAAACATAGACCAGAGCTAGGAATTTCTGCTACAACTCTGTACAGGTGCTCCAGCAATCTGGTGAAAGACGGCAGATAACAAAATCTAACATGTTGCCTGTCTCTGCCTCTATCTATACAAGAGTGTAAGATGTAATCTGATCAAAGACCATGACATCATTTTAAATAAGGTTTTAATTTCACTTAACACAGTATTTTAAATAAAGTTTGTAATAATTTCTAAATTCTTAACAGTTGTTGTCACAAGCTGCCACTGGGCTTCTCCAGCATGCTGCTGCCTGAAAGACTTTGCCTGAAGGGTCACTAGGAGCCAACAGGGAGGCCGGGCGCAGTAGCTCATGCCTGTAATCCTAGCACTCTGGGAGGCCGAGGCAGGTGGATTGCTTGAGCAATCCTGAGCAAGACCAGCCTGAGCAAAACTGAGACCCCCTCCCTCCCTTGTTTGCTAAAAATAGAAAAACTGAGGCAAGAGGATCTCTTGAGCCCAAGAGTTGGAGTTTGCTGTGAGCTATGATGCCATGACACTCTACCCAGGGTGACAGCTTGAGACACTGTCTCAACTGGGAGCATACTGTTCCTCTGGGCTAAGAGTTGTCAGACCTTCTCTTGTTTGCTCTGGACTCAAGCCAGGTTACAGAATGGCAGAATTAAAGTATAATTAAGGCCCAGTAGGGCTGTCAGCTTCAGTAAATAAAAATACAAAATATCCCTTTAAATTTGAATTTCGGGTTACAGGTATTTTGCCATATGTATGTCCCAAATATTGCACACAAGACACAGTTATACTAAAATAGCTATTTGTTGTTTATCTGAAATTTGAATGTAACTGGGCAGGTGAGATGGAGCTGGCATTCAGGTCTTGTGTTCTATCTGTCAACATTATCTCCCCTGACACATACTCAGAAAATTTCTGTGAACTGATGGTGGGGCTGAGAATATGGTGATGGACTGGGAGCTGGAGGTGTGTGTCTCCACTGTCCACTGTTTCAACCTAGAAGAGTCACAGGAATACTTTCTGCTTCAGCTTTCCCTAGATGCAGGGACTCTGGAAGCTCAAAAACACCCCAAGGCCCCAAACCTTGCATTTGCAAATAAATAAACCGAGGCCCAGAGAAGTGACTTCCCCAAGATCATTTAGCTCTTAGTCGCCACACTGAGACTAAAATTTCTGATTCACACTCCAGTGGGATTTTTTATTTTTTTGCCTCTTTTTCCATACAGTCTCATTTGAGCATTACTTTGGTTTTGTGGTTAAGAATAGACTCTGTTGGCTCGGCACCTGTAGCACAGTGGTTACAGCGCCGGCCACATACACCCAGGCTGGAGGGTTCAAGCCTGGCCCGAGCCAGCTAAAACAACATTGACAACTGAAACAAAAAAATAGCCAGACGTTGTGGCGGGCGCCTGTAGTCCCAGCTACTGGGAGGCTGAGACAAGAGAATCGCGTAAGCCCAAGAGTTTAAGGTTGCTGTGAGCTGTGACGCCGCAGCACTCTACCGAGGGGTACATAGTGAGACTCTGTCTCAAATAAATAAATAAATAAAATAGACTCTGTTGTCAGACTGCTCGGGTTCATATTCTGGCTCTGACATTGAGTAGTTATGTGATCTTGGACCTTATCTCTTTGGCTCCACCTGGTCATCTTTAAAATGGAGGTTACATGAATTAATAATATGTGCAAAGTACTCAGAACAGTGCTTGGTGCACATTGTAGGGCATGCTGGCCCTGCAAACAGCTCCCCAGACAAGTCTCTTCCTTTGTTCCCTGGTTGTGCTTTGAATCTGCATCCACAGTGTGCAGGTTCTTCTGAACTCTCAACCAGTGGTGCTTGTGTACCTGGTTCTGCTGTACCTCCCCCTGCCTGTCTCCTTGTCCCTAGCTGTCACTTCCCCTCCTTCCCAGGGGCTGGGGAGGAGGCACATAATCACCTGTAAAGCAGGAATCAACTTCCCTGCCCTCTCCTGCTGTGGGGCAAGGGTCAAAGGATTCAGTGCATTTACAAGTCAGCACAGAAGAACCTGTGAATAGCACTGTGACCCTCTCCTTTATATTAAACCATAATGACACACTGCCCTAGCCAGACTGGAAAGTCCTGGGAGACACTGATGGTGCCGGGAGCTTTCTTTCTGTCCCCAGGAAGGCAGTGGGAATGGTGGAGACAGGATGACCCTGGGTGGCAGAGATTGAAGATAGCAAGCTCTGGAGTCCAGCTGCCTGAGTTCAAATCCAGGGCTCACCACTTAATAGCTATGGTCCAATGTCTCTGGGCTGCCCTTTCCTTAAAGTTATCCTGACAGTACCTCACTGCAAAGGGCTTGTGTGAGGTGGTAGGAAATAGCACAGGCTGTGTGTGCTCACTGAATTCTTTCTTCCTTTCTTTTTTTTGGGGGAGGGACATAGTATCACTATGTCACCCTGGGTAGAGTGCTGTGGCATCACAGCTCACAGCAACCTCAAATTCTCAAACTCTTGGGCTCAAGTGATTCTTTCTCTCTCTTTTTTTTTTTTTTGGAGACAGAGTTTCAGTATGTTGCCCGGTAGAGTGCGATGATATCACAGCTCACAGCAACCTCCGACTCTTGGGCTTAAGTGATTCTCTTGTCTCAGCCTTCCAAGTAACTGGGACTACAGGCACTGGCCACAACGCCTGGCTGTTTTATGGTTGCAGTTGTCATTGTTTAGCAGGCACAGGCCAGGTTCGACCCTGCCAGCCTCAGTGTTATGTGACCGGTGCCCTACTCACTGTGCTACGGGCGCTGCCTGCTCACTGAATTCAGATACTGTCAACTTAACATCCATGGGACACTGGGCAAATTCATTGCCATGTGCCTCAATGTCTCCATCTATAAAATGGGGACAGTAATCCTGTCCTCACTGGGTGATGGTGAAAATGAGACAATCTTTGAAAAGCTTCTGGCACTCAGCTAGGCACGCTGTTTTGACAGGGGAGCATCCTTATCATTTCACGCCGCTGGCTCAGCCAACTTCTGTCAACATTTACTTCCCTCTGGTAACCAGCACGGGAAGAGAGATGAAAGCCCAATTAGCTGCGACAGCAGAAAGAGCTTAGAATCCAACTCTTGTTCATTCCTCCCTAAAATAGCTGCATCCTTTAGCACTTGAGCCCCATGAGCTTGCCTCGTTTTGTTTGAGAGTTAGAAACGGTCTTGTCTGGAATGGAGGTTGTTTTTGTTTCATTTTGCTTTATAAACAGAAACACTCCCTGATTTTTCTTCTGAAAGGCTGAGGAGGAAGCTGAGTCAGGTCGGGTGCGGTTAACGTGAGATCGATCACCCTTCCCTGGCCGTGGGTTCGGCTTACTCAATCACGATGTACTGGCGTGCACACCTGTCACGTTTGGTGTCCCATTTTATGCTCATTTCTTTACTGACATGAAGAAACAACAGTATTCTTTTGGACTCAGTGGAAAGAGCAAGGCTTTGGAGTCTGGCCTGGGTTGGAATTCTAGCCCCGCTGCTTGGTGACTGAGACAAAGGTTGGGCAAGTTAGGAAATGGTGGAACAGGCTGGCAGCTGCCGAGTGGTGGGGGCGCCTTCCTATGGGATAACAGTCAAGCTTAGTGTTGAGCATATAGAGCCTGTGGGAAAGCACCTTGGAACTGAACAGATCCCCATGATGCCGCATTCTCTTCCCTTTCAGGATGACGTCCCAGGTCCTGGATTCTACGATGTCATCCACCAGTCTCCAGTGTCCAACAGTGTCTCATGGTCCAAGAAAGGAACAAGCACTTTCCCCTCTATGGTGAGAGCCACTTCTGTTGCGCAGGGGTGTTAGCTGGTCAGTAATCTCCTTCTTTGATCATGTAATCATATATTGGACATCTAGCCCCTTCTCTCCAAAGTCCTGTGACTCTAATTAGGAGAGACATCACCTCCTCAGATTTCTTAGGTAAACTAGATCCTGCGTCTTTATTTATTTATTTGTTTATTTTTTGGTCACCCATTCTCATGATGGGAAGAGAAGGCAGAGGAATATTCAGAACCCGATCACTAAGGGTACTAAAGAAGTGTTTTCTTGAGATTCTCGAGCATATCAGGAAACTGTTACTCTCTCACATCTTGCCCTAATATAATTTTTACACTGCTTAATCTGACTGGGTTGTTAAACTAGGAAGAAATATGACGGGGCCATAACGAAAGCAGGCAATGGGCTTGAAATTTTTCTCTCTCTCTTTCTTTCTTTCTTGGATAGTCTGTTTCTTTAAAAATATTTATAGGGCCAGGTGTGGTGGCTCACACCTGTAATCCTAGCACTCTGGGAGGCCAAGTTGGGTAGATAGCCTGAGCTCACAGGTTTGAGACCAGCCTGAGCCAGAATGAGACCTCATCTCTAAAAATAGCCAGGCATTGTAGCAGGCACCTGTAGTCCCAGCTACTTGGAAGGCTGGGAAGAGAATTGCTTAAACCCAAGAGTTTGAGGTTGCTGTGAGCTGTGATGCCACAGCACTCTACCAAGGATGATAAAGTGAGACTGTGTCTCAAAAAAAAAAAAAAAGAAATTATAAATTGTCAAGAAAAATAGAGGTAGCAAGAAGAATAGGTAGAGCAAAATAGACAAATTGCCAAGAAAATTTGAATGAAACTAGGGTAAGGCTAGCTGTGGTAGAAAAATTAAGAAGAATGCAAATCCAGATAACATTAACAAGGCATGCGTGCCTCTTGTCCCTCTCAGAGGTATTATACTCTCTTGTATAGATGTATTATGATGCCTCACGCTGGAATTGATTTTTTTTTTAAACCACATGAAGGGACCATTTAAGACACACATGCAGCCACTTCTTATTGGAATTTGACTTTGGCAGAGTTGGCACTCAGGGAGCAAACCAACTTTGGAGTTAACTCCCCATCTCCAAAGAAGGTACAATTGCGCATGCCCTCAATGAATTCACAGAACAACCACGCCTCTACCTATTTTTCGGCCACCAGGCTGGCTTGGAGAGAAACGGAACAGCAATTGGCAAAAGAAGTGCCGTCTCGTAAAGACCTGGCACAGGAGACAAAACTTAAGACCCAACCCTGACTCAGCTGTAGATTCTTGATGTGACCTCAAGCACGTCACCCTTCTGTGTCCCAGTTGCCTCATGAAAGTGGAGACTCCCTGCAGGCACTAGGCAACATTGTAATGAGTGAAATGCTCTTTGAAACAGCAAAGCATTATAAACACGCTAAATATTATGATTGTTACCACCTGACTCACAAATAATACTTCCTGAAACACCTAGGTTTTCTCTCTGAGAACTTCTTTGCCAAACAGTGGCACTGCCCATTCCTTCTTGGTGCCAAAAAAAAAGGGACTAAATCAGAGCACACCATCAATTCCCTAGCAGGCTTTGCATGCAGTAACTTTCCAAATGACAAGGCCGGGCCATCAGGAGGAAAAGGTGGCCCAAATGAAGACCTGAGTCATACAGCGTCTAATCATGCCTTTCAGATCATTAAGAAAAAATTCAGAACCAAACTCAAAAAGAGAGCAGACATTGGGTCATTCAGGCTTCCTCCTCTCCTCCCTCTGGTAAACGGAGGAAATGAAACACTTAAGCTCCTGGGTCTGTGAGTGGGAGCCTTAAATGGTCAATGAAGATCTGTCAGGAGATCCCCACATCGTATCTAGTTCCTGTGTGAACTGGATTGAGAATTTCGTATCTTCATCCCTTTTTTTTTTGCAGTTTTTTTGGCCGGGGCTGGCTTTGAACCCGCCACCTCTGGCATATGGGGCTGTGCCCTACCCCTTTGAGCCACAGGCGCCGCCCTCTTCACCCCTTTTATAATGACTTTCACATCAGTACCTCCTCCACTTCTGGATCCCGAGACTCCGAGGGAATGAAAAGTAGCCATCAGGAGAGAAAGATGGAAATGACCAGGAAGAGTGTGATTGTGGGTAACGCTGACCAACAATCTCATGGGTCTATAAATTTTAGAAACTTCCTGATAACTGTTGCAACAACTACACCCAAATCTTTTGAAAGGACCTGTCATGTCTCTAAGTCCCAATGATATAAAGAGTTTCATTAACATACTTCAAATCTTTGCTCCAGGCCGGGTGTGGTGGCTCACACCTATAATCCCGGAACTCTAGGAGGCTGAGGCAGGAGAATTTGTTTGAGCTTAGGAGTTCGAGACTCCATCTCTACTAAAAATAGAAAATTAACCAGGCATCAGGGCAAGTGCCTGTAGACCCAGCTACGCAGGAGGCTGAGGCAGAATCACTCGAACCAGGAGTTTGAGGAGTTTGCTGTGATCTATAATGACGCTATGGCACTCTACCCAGGGCAACAGAGTGAGAGTCTTTCTCAAAGAAACCCAAAACCCAAAAAACAATCAAATCTTGGCTCCAGGATTTTTCACAGGACTGAGAAGTTAAATGAGACAGACGGGCAGAGACTTTGATGGCCTTTCTGTATTTGTGTGGTGGCAGGAGCGGTTCTGGAAAAGTTAGTGTGCGCTGGAGAGAAGTTCCTAAGTGCCAACATATGGCCAGATCAGAAACCCCAGACAAGTAAAACTGGGGTGTGGAAGCCTGGCAGGTAAACCAAGGGGTGTGTAGTGTTGGTGAGTGAGTGTTCCTTTAGCTACACTCTGAAACTAATTCTATTACAATACTTTATAAAATTTTGCCCCTACTGAGAATTTTTTTAGAACGATATTTTTTTCTCAAAATATATTATAATAGATGTTCTAAACCAAAAATGAGTCTATGATTAAATAAGCTTGCTATTACTCTGGGGCTGGGCCTCTCAACCCATTATTCTTCAGAATGGGATATCCAACCCAAATCATACACGGTGTTGGTTCTACCACTTAATTAGCTGAGGCAGTTCAGTTTTCTCGTTTGTGAAGTGAGGACAATCATAACATCCACTACAGAAGCTTGTCATAAGGGTTATAGACAACAACCCATGAAAAGAACTTAGTTAACTATTGGCCGAAATGCAAAGGCAGGGTATGCTCAAGGCTAGGGCAGCCTTAATTCTGGGAACATCGACAAATCTTTACAATTAGGAGGAGGCTGGAACATGAATCCAGGTTCACAGGAACAATTTAGGCTCTGGAAAGAACACTCTGGCTTTTAGCGGAGCTCCCACCCACACCCCCTGGAAATCCATAACCAAGTGTTGAGGTCATTGCCACCAAACACAGAGCAAAGTGGAGGCCCCAGAGCTTTCCCTTTTCTGTGCTTGTGTAATTATTGACCCCTGTGAAGCAGAGAAAACCCAGGGTGATATTTTCAAACTTTGGACTCTGACATGATGAGAATTTTTTTGCTTGATCAGGCTCTAATACTTGCCACGCTATCAGAGGGGAAAGTGATGTTATCACCAAGTTTCTATGGCTTTTGTCCCCATTCTTTGACAAACACTTTATGTTTGCTTTTTTTTTTTTTTTGAGACAGAGTCTCTCACTTGGTCACCCTTGGTAGAGTGCTGTGGCGTCATAGCTCACAGCAACCTTAAACTCTTGAGCTCAAGTGATCCTCTTGCCTTGGCCTCCCAAGTAACTGGGACTACAGGAACTAGCCACAACGCCCTGCTATTTTTAGAGATGGGGGTCTTACTTTTGCTCAGGCTGGTCTTGAACTCCTGAGCTCAAGCAATCCACCCTCCTCGGCCTCCCAGAGTTCTGGGATTAGAGGTATGAGCCACCATGCATGCACCAGGCCCTGTTTCTGTTTGCTTTTTAACTGAAAATAGTTTATCACGGTTTCCTGAAAGAAGTGGGTCTGGTGCTGTTAAACAGCAAGAATTTTGCAGTTATAGGAAAACAATACTTTGGTGGGGATGGGGCACAAGGACAGCCTTGAACCCTTAGGCCATTTGAAGCAGACTCTCGGTTTAGGCATTTCAGATCTTTTAACCTTAGAAACAAGATGTGAGGTTTCACTCAGAAAGCCTAGATTGGGGAAAGAGAGTCTAAAACTTCCCATCCCATAAATTACCCAACAGCTGATGAGTCAAGTGTAAGTGGCCTGAAACAGGACTGGGTGGAAATGCATTTATGGCAAAATTCTTTTTGCCAAGTCCTAAACAGAAGATGAATAATTTGAGTTAGTTTACAGAAGTTAGTACAGGTTCGAACTTGTATCTTTCAAGGGCGAATCCTCAAGGCCTGAGGTCAGTTTATTGCTGCTATTTGTTGGTTTCTCCTTTTATAAATTGCTTTCAGACCCGGTGCTGGGCAACACAGTTTTGGTATTTGTTCTTTAGGGCCACAGAATTATGTGACAATGCTGATTCCCTGGACTTTCTCCTCACAGCGTGCCCGACTACTGGATAACAACATTTCTAGATACCCTGCAGCTAACGCATACACTATCCCATCAGATTTTATTTCGAAGAAAGACTTCAGTAATTCCTATTCCAGCATGTTCCAGCTGCCAAGGTTCGCAAAAGCTCTCAAATGTGGAACTCCTGCACCAAACTATTATAACGTAAGAACTCTGCGTATGCTTGCTAAATATACGTCAAATGAATGGTTTTCTAAAATAAAAGGAAGCGGGGAGCTTAGGGAAATAGCATTTTAATGCAATTAGGAAGTAAGCCTGTTAGCATTTGCTGACTACCCAATGGGTGCGTAAAACTGTACAAGACTCTTACGGGGAATTTGCAGGAAGAGAAGGAAGGCCACGATGAGGCCGTGGGAAGACCACTGCCCTGACAAATGCTTACTCTAATCACTCATGTAAACTTTCTGGGACACATTTTCTGATCTGTCACAACATATATGTCATTTACCCACTTTATCTGCAGATATCATTCTTTCACTTTGTAGGTTTCTTCTAGGGAAAATAAACTTCTATCCTTCCATATCACAAAATTGGGTTTTTAGCAGTGGTGCTTTGCCAATCACGATCACTTTGTATTTACTGGAGCAGAATGGAATGGACGATTCAGAGACAGATTCAGGAGGATTTGATTCAGCTTTTGTCCCTGCCATTTTCTAACCAGATGGCCTTGGGCAAGTCCAGTAACCTTTCAGGACTTTATTCATTTATTTTATTATTATTTTTTGAGACAGAGTCTCACTATTTTGCCTTCGGTAGAGTGCCGTAGCGTCACAGCTCACAGCAACCTCAAACTCTTGTGCTCAAGCAACTTTCTTGCCTCAGCCTTCCGAGCAGCTGGGACTACAGGTGCCCTCCACAACACCCACTAGTTTTAGAGATGTGGTCTCTTTCTTGATGATCTCAAACTCCTGAGCTCAAGCAATCTACCTGCGTTGGCCTCCCAGAGTGCTAGGATTATAGGTGTGAGCCATAGTGCCTGGCAGGACTTAGTTTATTGATCTGTAATAGGGGGATACACATCTACCTTGTAGTGTTACATTAAATGAGATAATTTATACTGGGTGATCAGCACAGCAACTGGCACACGAGAACTATACATGGAAATCAGCAGGGTTATCTTCAGACAAAGCACACATCACCTCTTGAGCCACAACTGTGAAACGGAATTGATCATATTTGCCCTATGGGTTATATAGGAAATGAGAAACAACAAATGTGCAAGGACTCTGAAATGCATAAGATACGAATTATACTTAAGATATTAATTTTATGGCTCGGTGGGTTCAAATCCAGCCTGGGCCAGCCAAACAACAATGATGGCTGCAACCAAATAATAGCTGAGCGTTGTGGCTGGCGCCTGTAGTCCCAGCTACTTGGGAGGCAGAGGCAGGAGAATCGCTTGAGCCCAGGAGTTGGAGGTTGCTGTGACTTGTGACGCCATGGCACTCTACCCAGGGCGACAGCTTGAGGCTCTGTCTCAAAAAAAAAAAAAAAAGATATTAATGTTATAATGCCATATTTCAAACCAATTTGGTCTAAGAATAATTTATTTTCAATTTCCTTTTACTTATGTAATATTTATAAATAACATTTACTTTTCTGACTACAAAGATCCTGCCCACCTCCCATGATTGATTCAATCAATTATAATGTGCTCAAAGTGACCTAAGTGCCTACCAGGCCAGTACTGCCCCACAGAAACATAATGGGAGCCACTGATGCCATTTAAAATGTCCCAATAGCCACATTTAAAGACAAAGGAACTGGGCGGCGCCTGTGGCTCAAGGAGTAGGGCACTGGTCCCATATGCCAGAGGTGGTGGGTTCAAACCCAGCCCTGGCCAAAAACCACAAAAAAAAAAAAAAAAAAAAAAATTGATAAAGACAAAGGAACTAGTGAAATTAATTTTAATAATATATTTTATTTAACCTAGTAGATCCAAAGTGTTATTTCAAATCAAATCAATATACAAATATTAATTAGATATTTTAGGAAAATTCTTTTCCTCATACTATACCTTTAAAGAGAGTGTAAAGGCCAGATGTGGTGGCTCACGCCTGTAATTCTGACACACTGGGAGACTGTGACTGGAGGATCCCTTGAGTTTAGGAGTTTGAGACCAGGCTGAGCAAGAGTGAGACTCTGTCTCTACCAAAAATAGAAAAATTAGCTGGGGGCAGTGCCTATGACTCAATGGGTAGGGTGCCGGCCCCATATACTGAGGGTGGTGTGTTTGAACCTGGCCTTGGCCAAACTGCAACAAAAAAATAGCTGGGCATTGTGGTGGGCACCTGCATTTCCAGCTACTCTGGAGGCTGAGGCAAGAGAATCGCCTAAGCCCAGGAGTTGGAGGTTGCTGTGAGCTGTGTGACGCCATGGCACTCTACCTAGGGCGATAAAGTGAGACTCTGTCTCTACAAAAAAAAAAGGAAAAATTAGCTGGGCTTCGTGGTGGGTGCCTGTAGTCCCAGCTACTCAGGAGGCTGAGGCAAGAGGATCACTTGAGCCCAAGAGTTTAAGGTTGCTGTGATCTATGATGACACCATGGTATTCTACTCAGAGTGACAGAGTGAGACTCTGTCTAAAAACATAAGTAAACAAATAAAATAAATCCAGTGTATGTTTAACATTTTATACGCACGTTTCTAGCCTCAATAGCCACATGTGCTATGACTACTCTGATGGGCAGCATAGCTCCCTCGAGTCTTCCCCGGGGACAGCCAGAGCCTGAAAATCATAACAATGATGATGGAGATGATGAAGCACTTTTCATGGACTGAGTGCTGGTCTAAGAGTTATGTACTCATCACATTTAATACTCACAAGTGAATCCATGAGGTGAATTTTCTTTTCTTTTCTTTTTTTTTTTTTTTTGAGACAGAGTCTCAAGCTATCAACCTCAGTAGAGTGCTGTGGCATCACAGCTCACAGCAACCTCAAACTCTTGGGCTTAAGCGATTCTCCTGTCTCAGCCTCCCAAGTAGCTGGGACTACAGGCACCTGCCACAATGTCTGGCTATTTTTTTTTTTTGTCATTATTGGTTGGCAGGCCCAGGCTGGATTCAAACCTGCCATCTTTGGTGTATGTGACTGGTGCCCTAGCCGCTGAGCTACAGGTGCTGAGCCAAGGTGAATTTTCTTATTCCTAATTTATAGACGAGGAAGCCGAGGCTCAGAGAGGTGAAAGGATTTGTCCAAGGTACCCAGGTAGAAGGTACCATTTGCATGGTGGCAGGCTGGGGAATGGTCCAAGTCACCATGTTCTCCAGTTTTCCTTTCGTGGATCCTGTTGCTCCTTGGTGCCAGGCCTAGATTCCAGTGGGGAACTTAAATAAGAACTAGTAAGCAGGGCGGTGCCCGTGGCTCAGTCGGTAAGGCACCGGCCCCATATGCAGAGGGTGGCGGGTTCAAGCCCGGCCCCGGCTGAAACCAAAAAAAAAAAATAGCCGGGCGTTGTGGCGGGCGCCTGTAGTCCCAGCTACTCGGGAGGCTGAGACAAGAGAATCGCTTAGGCCCAGGAGTTGGAGGTTGCTGTGAGCTGTGTGATGCCATGGCACTCTACTGAGGGCCATAAAGTGAGACTCTGTCTGTACAAAAAGAAAAAAAAAAAGAACTAGTAAGCAGACAAAATAATTACAAACTGTGGTCAGCCTTGAAGGAGAAAAACAGTTGGAGCCTGAGAGAAAATATGTAGGGGTCCAAGGGGTTGGCAGTACCCTGTACTATAGACTTGGAGGGAAAAGAAGGTTCTGAGGGGAAACAGCATATGCGAAGGTCCTGAGACAGCATAGAGTTTAGCCCATGAGGATCTATAAAAAGGTTGAATGACTAATGTAGTGTGAGCTAGGAGGAAAGGGGAGAAGGGGAGGCAGTGTAGGCAGCGGCTGGTTTGTATCGGGTCCTAAAGATCCCAGGAGGAGTTTGAATTTCGTTCTCCATGTACTGGGAAGCCCATGGTGGGTGGGAGCTGTAGGTCATGTGCTCTGATGTGCTTTCTAAAGTAGCTCCCCCCACCTGCGGTGTGGAGAATGGACTGCAGTGCGAGTTAAGAGTGGATTCTGGAAAAATAGTGAGGAGACTGCTAACAGGAGAGAGGACAAGATGTGGCCTGGGAGCGTGTGGCCATTGCCCCTCTGTCATTCTCGAGAGAGGACTGAGTTATTGGAAGACACAGGCGCTGACTCTGTCCGTGTGGATGCCCCTCTCTATGTCCTCCCGGCTATAACTGAAGGCTGCCCTACTTAGAGTCTCACGTGTGCAGCTTTCCCAGCCACTGCCTGTTCCTTCTCTCAGCTTCCTGTGTCCAACACCCAGCACAGGCCCAGGTATACAGTAAGCGTGCAATACATGCTTACGGCAGCAAAGGAATAACTCCTCAGTGGTACACCATTGTAAATCTAGAAATTATCATTTCTCAAGTCAGAATTTTGTATTTCTGCCCGTCGATCAACTTTACGTGCGCTTTTTTTCATTATTGTTTTAACATGACTCCAGCATAAACATATATTGATAAAATATATTCAAGCACTATACAAACCAATGAACAAGAAAGTAGAAGCCCCTTATAATTCTACTCCCTGAAGCAAACCACCACCCCAAACCAGATACGATTTCCTTCCTATTCTCTCCTTCCCTCCAGCCTCCCAGCAGACTCGGGACTGCGCTGCTAGTCCACACACTTTGCCCTCTTCGCTGTATCTAGGATTTCTTTTCACGGCAACATAACAAATCTGCCGCTTTCTTTTTTTAACCTGCCGGTTATTTCCCTCTTCTAATGGTGAAACCTGCTAGTGACACACACTCAGTATCTACAAAAATGCTCCCTTTTCAGTTGCTTTTCTGTCTGGGTGAAGGATAAAGCCAAAGTACTGTTTTGTCTACGGAAGGCTTTTTTTCAGACCAAGAGAACAATGGTCGAGTCAACCAGCAAGGAGAAGAAATGCGATAATCCTGTTAGCCACACCGCTTTGAGGTCTCTCGAGGCCTTTCTCTGCCTTTGCTACCAGGATTCCCCCCACTTCTGTATTCGAATCTTTCCCTTGGTACTGTGTTATTACCTTCTCTCCGGCAACCTGGCTCCTCTCCCCCGTGCAGTAATTAACCTGCCCCATCTGGGCCCTTTGTTTGCTCTCTCTGCATGTAGTCTAGCCTTCGGGACCCTGGGAAAAGTTAAATTCCTCCACCTTTGTAAACACAAAATCAAAATACCATCTGCATTTCTCAAGAAACTTTTTTTTTTTTTTGACAAAAGAGTATCACAGAAAATCAAACTATCCCGGCCCCAGCAAATAGTTTTACTCATTCAGTAAATATTCCCAGCGATCACAGGTCCAATTTGTATGGCCTCTGTTATCCAATGAATACAGAGGGCTGACTGCAAATTGGCATATAAAATATTTATGATTTGGGCGGTGCCTGTGGCTCAGTAGGGCGCTGGCCCCATATACCAAGGGTGGTGGGTTCGAACCTGGCCCTGGCCTGCAACAGAAAAATAGCCGGGGCGTTGTGGCAGGCACCTATAATCCCAGCTACTCAGGAGGCTGAGGCAAAAGAATTGCCTAAGCCCAAGAACTGGAGGTTGCTGTGAGCTGTAATGCTGCAGCACTCTACCAAAGGCAACAAAATGAGACTCAGTCTCTAAAATAAATAAATAAGTAAATATTTATGATTCCTGTGTAACAGAAGAATGATCTCAGAGGTTTTTTTTTCTCTATCATTTTAGAGTTCCTAACATATCAGACATTCTCAAATGTATGTTGCGGGAATGGATCAAAATTCTTAATTTCTGGTCAGACCAGAAAACCCAAGAGATGAGGGAGTGCTTACAAATTCTGATCACAATCTTAAATAATAATATGATCCTCTTGTCTGCCCCAAACTCTGCGTTTATAGAAGAACTCTTTGAACATCGAGGAACGTACCTAGGGATCGAGATGGCGATTGGTAGGACAGAGTGTCCTAAAGAAAATAAAAATACCAGGAAACAGAACGAAATAACGTGCATATGAAGCATGACACAATTTTTAAAAAACCCACTTTCCTGTAAATGATCTGCGTTGGCCACTCCCATCCCCAACAATAGTCTGCAACAAGTGGAAATCCACTTTACAGATGAGAAAATAACTATGTGCAAGGCCACATAGCTTGTCCTCGGCAGAAGGGAGCCTGGAAGGTGGGTCTGCAAGGCTGGCTCTCTCGGTCACTGTCCTCTGTGCTGTGGTGTGGGGGGTCGTCATCAGACTTTTGCTGAGGAATGGCAAATCATAGACCACTCAAGCTGGGATGACAGTGAAGGCACTGTCAGTTTAACCTTTTCAGTTCATGTCAGTTCATTTTCTAGGAAGGACAAGTTTCAATCTGATTTTTTTTTTTCACCTTGATTTGTCACTTGCCCAGGCATGATGACAAAGACAAAAAGAAAGGGAAGGCATTGAGCGCATAGGGCATATTTTCTCCCCCCAGGCCTCCATCTCTTGCTGCAAGCAGAGAAACAACGTCTCTGCCCGAGCTGGATTTGTATCAAAAACCCAAAGAAGATTTTTCACTGTTACTGAAAAAGCACCTGCCCCAGGTAAGCAGCTGCCTTGCCCTAGCCTTGACCTAAGGGTAGTGCCCCAGATTGGATTCATAAGGCATCTATTTCTTCACAAGAAGTCTCTTTGGAAGGAGGTAGGCTTTGGGGGGTGGAGGGGAGCAGAATCAAGAGGCTGGTACTAAGCAAAGAGGAGTGAGAAGAAGACCAGCTCTCCCCCTTCCAGGCCTCCCCTTTCACAACTAGGCATACATGCTTGGACAGTCAGCTGGGGATGTGGCTTCTCACCTGAGAATTCACAGACATCAGGGGCCATTACAGGACACAGGGGAGGGGGACAGAGGGTACGACAACCCATCCTGAGCCTTTGACACTCAGCTGCTGTGTTCCTTTTCTCCTATCCTAAAGGCAATTTCATCAGCCCATCACAAAATGATGGAGAAAATCTCCATTCACTGAGCATCCCTCCTTGTGGAGTGTTTTCCACGCAGTCTCATAGGTCCATACACCTAGCCCTGCTTTTCAGACAAGGAAAAGGAGACTCAGAGAGTTGTAATGACTGGCCAGTGTCACATAGCCAGTAAATGGCAGACCTAAGTCCAGAGGTGTCTGACCCAGGAGCCCATTACCCATCATTTCATTGTGCTTTCCGGAACCTCCAGGACTCAGGAATGCACAGAGTGTGCCTGCCGGCCTGGGGGAAAGGTGCTGCACCTCTCCCGTGCTCTCAGATCTCCAATAATCCTGGAGCCCTCATCATATTACACCATCCCAAATGGGTCCCCGAAGATCCCCTGCCACCCTCAGGGAGCCCTGGGCTCCAGAGCCAAGAGGTAGAGTAGGGAGGGTTTGCTCTGCAGTCATGCCTCTTGGAGGGGGTGTGGATAAAATTACAGAGCACGTCACATTTCAGCAAATCCAGATTAAAGGTGAAAAGATCAACCTGAAGCTGAATAACAAAAGCAGGGCTAATTAGGAGGCTCAGTCCTGGTTAAAGCTCCCCTGCCTTGCATCATCCCAAGGGCAAAACCCCACCTTGTTTATTTATACAGAGGAACAAAGCCGGCATCCCTGGGGTTTGGCCAGAGTCCCCGCCAGTGAGCCCTGGGATGTGGGCACCTCCACAGCCAGCTGCTCCTCCCACCCCTGGAGGATCCTGAGATGCCCTCAACCCCTTGTACACAGAACAGGAGGGGCAGAGGTGGTACTAACATGTGTTACAGTCCTCCTAGTGCCAGGATCCATGATCTCATTGAATGCTCCAAACTCCCAGGGAGCCTGTGCTTGCTACATAAGTTCAGAAACTGTGCATTATTGTTGTTATTATTTTATCCCCATTTTATAGACAAAAGCGTTACATAAAGCAGGTGACTAGCTCAGGCCCTTCCACACTGACACCTGGTACCTTCAGATCACCACCATCCTTTGCCCCATGCCCACCCCCCAGGCTTTCCGGCAGTTGGCTGGCTGGTGGTGGCAGCACAAATGCTTTTTATTGGTTGCTTTTGCTTTCCAGTATTTTCCATATTTAGTGATTCAAGTGTTGCTTTAACCTGTTTTTAGTAGGAAAATATATACAGAGAGTGCCAAAAAGGATGTATACAAATTTTAAGAAATGAAAAAAAAAAACTATTGAAATTGTAATACTGAATATGTACCAATAACAAAAGATGAATACAACTCATGATTGAGCACCTCTTGTAATTGTAAAAATCAAACGTGGCTTGAGTATTACAATTTTAACACAGTTTTTCCTTTCTTAAAATGGGTATACATTTTTTGGAACCTGTGTGTATAAGATATATATGAGAGAGAGAAACAGAAAGGTGATATGAAAGATATATACCAATATGGTAAATGTTTCTGACATCTGCTTTTTAAACATTTAAGCATAGATTGGGAATATCTTTTCATGTTATTAAAAATCCTTCTAGAACATCAGTTTTCTTTTCTTTTTTTTTTTTTTTTTTTGCAGTTTTGGCTGGAGCTGGACTTGAACCCACCACCCCCAGCATATGGGGCCAGCGCCCTACTCCTTGAGCCACAGGCACTGCCCTCTTTTTTTTGAGACAGAGTTTCACTTTGTCACCCTCAGTAGAGTGCTGTGGTGTCAAAGCTCACAGCAACCTCAAACTCTTGGGCTCAAGCAATCCTCTTGTCTTAGCCTCCCAAGTAGCTGGGACTACAGGTGCCCTCCACAACGCCCAGCTATTTTTAGAGACAAGATCTCCCTCTTGCTTAGGCTGGTCTTGAACTCCTAAGCTCAGGCAATCCGCCAGCCTTGACCTCCCAGAGTGCTAGGATTACAGGTGTGAGCCACTGCACAAGGCCTAGAACATCATTTTTAATGGATGTATAATATTCCATCATATGATGGTACCATGTATTAAGGAACAAATGCTCTCTTGTTGAAAATTTAGGTTGTTTTAAATTGATCACTAATGTGAATAGAATTATGATGAATATCTTTGTTGCTAACAATTTGTGTACAATCAAGATGATTTCCTTCTATAAATTGCTCAAGGTGGAATTTACTAAGTCAAAAGGTATGTAAAATATTTAAGGATTTTGATATTTGTAACCAAATTGCCCTTTAGTATAAGAATAATTTATCATCTTGTTTCTATGGGGTGCCTGTTTTCCTCACCTTTGCCGTCATTAGAGATTATCATTTCAATAAAATGTTACTCATATATACCTACTGTTATTTTCAGTACTTTCACAATGGAAAAGTAAATTTTATTTAAAACAATTAAAATCAACTTTACCTTTTCCCCACTTAAGATGCCTCCACTAATACAGTTGTTTTCACTTTTCTAGGTTCCCATTATTTTTATTCAGATGGGTCCTTTTGTACATAGATGTCATCATAGTACACGTAGACTTCGAGGCTTTGATTTACTTTTTTTTATTCATATCTGTTTTCAGAAACATTTCCATGTGGCTTGGCGCCCGTAGCTCAGTGGTTAGGGCACTGACCACATGCACTGGGGTTGGTGGGTTCAAACCCAGCCCGGGCCTGCCAAACAGCAACAAAAAAATAGCCACGCATTGTGGCAGGGCATCTGTAGTCCCAGCTACTTGGAGGCTGAGGCAAGAGAATCGCTTAAGCCCAAGAGTTTGAGGTTGCTGTAAGCGATGATACCACAATACTCCACCAACGGCGACTTAGTGAGACTCTGTCTCAAAATAAATAAATAAATAAATAAAAAATTCCATGCGGACGTATGTTCTTTCCTATATATCACTGTCAGGGCTGACATTCCACCAGATGGGGCTGCAGTTCCCATAACTCTGCCCCTGAACTTGGACTTCAGGCTGTTTACACTTTCTCACATTGCAGCTTCCTATTGTGTACATATTTGTGCTTAGAATTTTTGCATTCTGTTGAAAAATTTTCTCAACTTGTGAGCAAAAGGAAGCCTGTGTCAGAGTGTGCAGACACCTTCAAGGCTTTTTTTTTTTGGCAGTTTTTGGCCAGGGCTGGGTTTGAACTCGCCACCTCTCGCATATGGGGCCGGCTGCTGCCAGCTGAAAACACACATGGTGCCAGTGTTTTCAGTAGTGAGCACTATTTTTGTTTCAGGCAGTCCTTCCACGTGGCCATACTGGAGTGATAGTGCCTTATAGCTATCAAGTATATTCTTAGGGGTAAGGTACTGCTTTTCATTTATTGGAGAAGAGTTCCTTATTGTGTTTTAAAATTTTCTTTCTGCTTAGGGCATTATAATGTCAACGAATCCCTTGTGAAGCGATCGCCAAAGATATTAATGTCTTGTTTTAAATCAAAAACTGAACGTGGATTAAAATTGACGTCAACAGGCCCAGGACCTGGTTATTACAGTCCAAATGATGGCACCAAAGTTCAAAGAAAGACTCTTATCCCGTGAGTCCAGATCATTCTGCTCTTTTGAAAGGTGTTCTGGGGAAGGACCTCAATGTGGATAGAAAAGGAAGAGGTGTCACTGCTCGGCAGGCCCAGTGCCAGGGCACGCTTCCAGGGCCCTTGTTGACACATAATAGGTGCTCAGTAAATACTTGTCAGATGCATATACAACTGCTATGTGCCAGGAACTTAAAATCTTATTCAATTATAATAATAACCCAGTTGTAAGAATTATTATTCTTACCTCAAAGAAGAGGAAGTAGGCTTCAGTGAGTCTGAGAGATTTGCCTGAATCCACATTAGGACTATCTGAATCTTTCCACCCTTCCCAGGATGCTGTACTTTCCTGGTACTGACATTATTCTGTTTTTATAACACAAAATCTTCTACTGGGGTGGCAGGATTTACAGAAGCAGTGAACCTCTCATAGTTTTTATACTGATGGACTTTTAAGCCCAGACGTTGGTCAGACTGGCTGGATTTGTACTTCGGCTCTGTGGTTTTCATGCTGTGTGACCTTGGGCAGAGTTCTAACCTCTCTGAGCCTCTATGCCCTCATCTGTAAAGTGGGGATAATCTGTGCCTCATAAGATGGTTTTCAGAATTAAAAATGTATGTTGGCATATATTAGGTGCAAATGTTGACTCAATAATAACAAATTTTAAAACTGAAGATAGGGATTTGTGTTACCGTTTTTACAATTCTGCTCATTTAATGTTACTTTCACCTGAGAGGCTCAAAAACTCACAGAGCTTGTTTATTCTTCAAATAGTTCTAGAATTTCTAAAACTAACTGTAGTTAAGCTCAGTCCTGTGATCATTTTCTAAGCTCTCAATCCTGCATAGCTCCTCCAGGCAGGGCTGGTCATTAGGGGGGCTGACCAGTAGAGTTGGACTGAGCATAGAGCCACCTTGGTCCCTCCTGGGAGGTCAGGCAGGTAGGAGGGGCCATAGCCACAATGGGTCAGAAGTCCAGGCAACCCAGGGAGGCTAGCAGCATTGGACAGAGCCCAACCTTCAGCTGAGGACAGAGTAAGAGAGAGGAGTAATTGTGAATCTGCCAAGTCAAACGTAGGATCTGGAGCCTCAGAGTCCACCAGGCAAGTCCCTTCTTCCTTTTATACTTGGGCTGCAGAGCTCAGGACTGGGGCATGCAACTTTGTCCCTGCTCTGCCAGTGACATAGAATGGTTAAGAGGATAGGTGCTGGGGTTGATAGACCTAAGCAGGAATCCCAGCTCTGTCCCTTCCAGAGACTTCTCTTCTCTGAGTCTCAGTTTATCTAAGTGGAGATAAGAATCTTATAGGAGGTGACACCTGTGGCTCAAGGAGTAGGGCGCCGGTCCCATATGCTGGAGGTGGCGGGTTCAAACCTAGCCCCAGCCAAAAACCACAAAAACAAAACAAACAAACAAAAAATATCTTATAGGAATTCTGTGAGGTTTAAATGAGAAAATACTTGAAAATAGATATTACTCTTATTATTACTATGTTATTATTCCATATCTTATGTACCTATTGGGATATAGGTATAACTGTTATTTACCATAGCAGCTCAAGCTCCCAGGGCAAATCTGGAAACTTCTTCAAGGAAAATGATGAAATGAGGTAGGATACTGGAGAACACTCAGTTTTTAACTGTTTTGCCCATAGAAGTGTCTTTTGGCTTTTGCTCAAGTTTAGACAAGTGGTTTGAAATAATTCTCATTTTATGGTATTTGCATCTGTCAGTCAACGGGCTCTGAAGGTATCTAGTTCTGTGCTGGAGGCTGTGGGGGGGCCCAGGTGAACAGAACACCCTACCTTTAGCCTGAAACCCGGAGCACACAACAAAATGCCAGGTCATGTGGGTCCCAAGGGGCAGTGTGTCTGGGGGTACCTGGGGCTCACTGGCTCTCTGTTGATGCTTCATACATAGAAGGTGTTTAGTTAATAAGTCTAGGAAATACTGGATAGTAACTCTGCCCCTGGGAGCACCACAGTGTACACAGGCAGATTAAAGGCTCTGAGAAGGCCTGCAGTAAAGGAACCTGTTAACCCAATATCTCTTAAACTTTGGTGCACCTAGAGGAGTGGATGGCATCCCAGGCTCTACAGCAGGATGTCTGTGTAACTGGTGCTGTGGTCCAGGGCTGCTCTCAGCCCCTCTGAGCTCTCATTTCTCCATGAGTAAAAAGGGGAGCCATCTTACCATTTCTGACACATCATGACCCCAGCTTTGCTTGCCATGACACTCAGGGGAGTGCACGGGGCAGTGACTGTAGAGCCAGCTTGGACCCACAGAGGAGGTCCAAATTATGTATTTTAAAATTGACATGGGAAGGATGAAGCTGAGAAATCTGTAATTTCGTTTAAAAAGTAAGAAGCTAAATCTGGTGCGCTTTGGGCTCTTCTAAAAAAGCATCCATCTGTTTCCGTTGAAATGGGGTAGGAAACTGGGTAATATAAAGAAAACCAGAGTGTTGAGGGAATATCTGAACCCCAGTCTCTGATTCCAGCTCCGTTCCCTCCTGTGTCTCTTGGGGGAAGAGGGGACAGGAGCCATGCGGTGGCCCATGTTCCGGGAGTTTGATCCTTGAGAGCATCTGTACTATGTCCTTCCTGCCTACCTGTACCTGTCCTGAGACTTTGTCCACATCAGACCTGATCCTCTTCAGATCTCCAGGGCTACATGGACCAGCAATGGAGAAACTGAGCCTTGTCACTGCCTGTCTCTTTTGGAAATACACAGCTTGAGCCATCAGATTTCATACACATGTCCACACAATGGGAGACCTGGCCTCATTTGTCTTGGGTTGGGAGCACTTGCTCCCATTCTCGGGTAGGGTTGCAGTATTTCTGGGTAGTATTCTGGGTCTGCTTTAAGACACAGGAAGAGTCTGGGTAGATGTGACTTCTCCGTGGAGCTGTTTAGTCACCCCAAAAAATGAGAACCAGAGGCAAGAGGTTGAGTGATGTGACCACGGTGCTCAGGAGGCCACCAGAGATCAGGGAATGTGCTTGTCATATCTCCTGGAGAGGCCACAGAGAGTGGCCTGGGTTAGCACAGGCTCCGAAGTCAGGCCACCGTGGTACCCCTGTGTCTTCCTACTGGGAGAAGGGAGGTCCTTTAACTCAAATTCAGATTCATCCTTGGCGAATTGGGATAGGAACACCTCATAATGTGTTTGCAGTAAAAGATGATCCGGGTAACTCCCGTGGTAACTCGCATTCTCACCAAAGCCCGTGAGCAGATCCTCTCCATTCACTGATGGTTCTTGAGTTCCTGCAGGGCTGGCTCTGTGTTCACACCAGCATTGCTAAGCTCCTTAGCTGAAGAACACATCATGGGTGTTCCTTTGCTATAGCCTCCTTGCTGACTCAAGAGCTAAGAGGATTTATCAGCTTCTAGGGTTTAGCTTTAGAAGCAAAGTGAAGTGTCAGCCAAGGTTTCACTTCTTGAGGTCTTCAATATTCGTCACTGTGGTGACTCAATGAATTAGGGTGAGTCAGGGGAAGGGTTTTTAGAGATCAAAATAGTTCCTTCCAGATGCTGCCTTCCAACTCAAGCTCGCCAGCGAGGAGGTGGAGCACCCCGAGACACCTTTCTAACCCTTGATCTACTTCCTGGAGTTTTGAAGCCACTGTATTTGCACAGACATGCTGTTCTGTCACAGCCAGAGCCGAAGAATCAAGCCCTGTTGGCCTCGCTCCAATTTGGGTAATTACGTTAGACCCACCTTAAGTTCCCCTGGGATTCTCAATTAGATATGGGATGCTTCTTCCCAAGCTTGGCTGTAATCTGTCACCGCTACCCTGTTAAGTAGATACTGCATTCCGCCCCAGAGGCAATCCGGCTGCCCTTTAATGATGAGAAAAATTGCCCCTTTATCCCTCCTGACCCTGAGAATCCCTGAGGCAGAGTGAATCTGTGCCTGGGAGTGTCCCAAGGGTCTCGGATGCCTTCCTCAGGTGACCCGCTGAGGCCTCATAGACATTCATTATTCTTGGACAATTTGCAAACAGCTCACTTTGGAAGCTGCAAACAGTCTTAATCTAGTTGTGGCCAACTCAGAGCCTTTGATAGATGTTTTCTTTCCATAGGGCAGGCCCGGGTTGGCTTTTATAACTGAGCAATGAGGCTCATAAAAGTCCCGTTCACAATGTGCTGTGGGCTGCCCTGGGTTTCATCTGGCCTGACATTCGTGATTTGCCAGCCTCACCTCTCCACAGAGACACCAGCCCTGGGTGAGGATAAAACTGTCAGGTGGGCCTCCCTTCCATGCTTCAACTCCTCTGCTTTTTCTCTGTAGTTACACAAATGTCTCTGGAATAGGGCTGGGGGCCTCAAAGCTGAGTAAAACACAATCTCCTCCCTTAAAGAGCTAGGCAAGTTAAAAACCACAGAAAATCTAATGTGTTAAGTGCAGACAAGGGAAGAAAAGCCAGACTGCGTTGAGGGGCCAGCTCTCTAAGAGCTCTCACAGAGGATGTCTGGTGTCACCAACTCGCTAACTCTCTTACCTGTGGGTAGTTTGCAGTGAAGTACAGACTCGCTGAGGTGACAGAGCTGGGACTGGAATCCAGGTCCGTCCTGGTTGGGACGTGCAAGGCAGGTGGGGGGTGGCGAGCCGGGGACACGCGGGGGGGAGAGAAGTTCCTCTGAAGGAGATGGGAAAGTGAAGAAGGAAATAGTTTGCGGGGAAAGTTGGTGTTCCTGATGGAAGGAGCAGCACAGGCAGAAGGCATACAGTTGCTGGCGGTGTTAGGTGTTTCTGGAAGGGAAGATGGGAGCAAGGACGCAAAGGCGATGAGGCTGGACTGAGAGGCCATAATCGAGCTTTGCCTTTAACTCCTCCGCAAGTTTTTTGTATTTTTTTTTTTTTCAGAGACAGAGTCTCACTTTGTTTGCCCTCCATAGAGTGCTGTGGCATCACAGCTCACAGCAACCTCCAGCTCTTGAGCTTAGGCAATTCTCTTGCCTCAGCCTCCCAAGTAGCTGGGACTACAGGTGCCCGCCACAACGCCCCATTATTTTTGTCACAGTTTGGCCGGGGCCGGGTTTGAACCCGCCTACCCTCGGTATATGGAGCCAGCACCCTACTCCACAAGTTTTGTAAGGCGGGTGATTGGAGACAAGCAAACAACCCAGAAATCAAGGGCAGGTGGAGATTTGGCATCTTGGTGGCTGGGCCTCTGTCTCCATCTGTCCTGATTCCTGCTCCAGAGGCCATGGCTTTTCCCTCTCCCACACATTTGCCCTGCCCTTCCCTCTGCTGGAAATGCCCTTTCCCACCTTCCTCACCTGAAGATTTCCACTTACCTTGCAGGCTAAATGTTCTCTCTCCTAGGGTAGATTTCTGAATTCTGTCTCTTTCTGTGCCCTCAATGCACAGTATTTTTACCTCTATTGTAACAGATTTTATTTTTTTAAAAAATGGTACAAGTAGCCGGGCGCTGTTGCGGGCGCCTGTAGTCCCAGCTGCTCGGGAGGCTGAGGCAAGAGAATCACATAAGCCCAAGAGCTGGAGGTTGCTGTGAGCCGTGTGACGCCACGGCACTCTACCAAGGGCAGTAAAGTGAGACTTTGTCTCTACAAAAAAAAAAATAAATAAAATGGTACAAGTAAAGGACTAGTTAACCTTCTAACAATCCTGGGTGGCAGGTATCATTATTGTCCACCATTTTAAAGATGAAGAAACTGAGGCTTACGGAGGTGAAGAGCCTTTTCCAAGGACATACAACTGGTTGGATGGGGAAGTGGAGATTCAAACCTGGCTCCGCCTGAGCGCACAGCCTATACTGCCTTAAATTGTTACCAGTCATGATTGTCACTAGCAGTAGATTGTCAAGCCCTCAGGGGCATTCAGGTCTGTATCTTAGCACAGAACATTCTAGATTCCCAAGCACAGAGCCGCACACGTGGCTGGGCTCACTCAAGATCTGCAGAGCTGGGCTGAAGGTTCTGAGCCTGTCCTGGGCATATGGACGGCATGGAGGGCAAGGCACCTCTCTAATTCATTCCTGCCAGGAATGTTGGTAAGAGGTTAACTCAGCATGCTTCAACCTCCTGTGGGCTGTCCTGGCTAGGAAAGCAACACCTCGTGGTCTTCTCAAAGAACAGGGTGGGAATCTTGGGCTTGGGGTAGCCCAGACTGATGACCTCATACAATGGTTGGCTTATTCAAGCTCTAATTTCCAGGAATCAAGCCTGTCTGTTTATCATGCTAGCCATGCACTCATCAAATGTCTAGGGGTGTTTTGAAGGGGGAGCCACAAGCCAGAACAAGGAGAAGCCAGCTAACATTTACAAGGGGAGAGGTTGCTGATCACGCACTGTAACCAGTTCTTCCCTGCAGATTGGACAGGAAGAAGGGAGGCAGCAGTTCCCCCCTTCTTCTGTGGGTACCTTTGTTCTAAAAGTAAGCATCCAAGCCAGCTGCTTCTCCATGGAGTGATGTAAGTCTCCAGCAGATTTACAATGGCTTTCAAGGTCCTCCTGTCAGTGGGAGTGTCCCCTGCCTCAGGGTGACTCTGGTGTGAGTGGGCCCCTACATCACTCCTTCCTGAGGCTCAGTTGCTTCCCTGCCACCAAGCAGCACGTGGTGGTGCTACAGGGATGATTGTGATAATAGTAACTACTTCTGCACACCTACTATGTGCTGGGGCTATGCTAGGTGCTCTCCATGCCTTTTCTCTATTCATCATGACTCCCTTGTAAAGATTTGGTGTTGTTGCTCCTTACTGTATACACTGACACAGAGGCACAGAGAGGTCAAAGGCTTATTTGAGGCCTCACAGCAAGTAAGTGGTATGTCTGGAATCCAGACTCAGGCATGTGACTCTCAAACCCAGGCCCCTCCACCATCATGCTTTCTCCAAATTGCTAGGTTCTTGAGTTCTACCCCATATCCCATGAATTTGCTCTGTGACTTTGATGAGTTACTTTGTCTTTCTAGACACTAACTTCTTTAGCCAAGTAAGGTGGTTGAATAAGACATCTCTGGGTCCCTTTGAGCTATTTGGGTTTAAGAAGGTGTTGGCCAAAGGGCAGCAGCATCCCAGTGGCCAGGAATCAGGTCTCTTCCTCTGCATGGCTGGGCTGGCTTCCAGGTGGGGAGAGGCTCCCTGGCTGTTCGGTGCTGAGAACCTTCTCTTCCCTTCTGTTTAGAGGCCTTGGAAGAAGCCTCAATTGAGAGGCAGAAGGAAGGAGCCCTCTATTGTGTGGTCAGGAGAGCAATGTGGCTCCTATACCACCCCAGACCACTCTCGAAGCCCAGGAAACTTTGAATCCAAACCTTATGAAAGGGATCTCAGAGGTCATCTTTTCCAATCCTTCATTTTACAGATGGGAAAACTGAGGCCCAAAGTGACTTAGTGACAGAGCTAGGTCTTGAGTACAAGTGCCATTTCTTTGTCATTTAATCTCTCAACACCAGAGTAAAAGAAAGAGTCCCTTTCCAGAAGGGAGTGGCAGACACTCCTGAAAATAAACAATACAGTATAAATGGAAGTTCTGACGCAGAGGTCTCTTGATTTCCAACCCAGTGCTTTTCCAATCCCACTCCTGCCTTGCCCCGGAGGACATTTAGTAGAATTCTGGAAAGAGATCACTGGAGCGGCCTCTAGAGACCTGCAGGTCTAGGGAAGGCAAATCCCTGCAATGTGGATGCCTGTTCCTTATCCCTGGCCAGGGCAGACTTCACAAGTGGATCCCCAAGGCCTCTTCCCATCCAGCCCCTGTGAGGCCTCAGTTCTTCTTTTTCCTTTTTTCTGAGACAGAGTCTCACTCAGTTGCCCTGGGGTTAAATGCCATGGTGTTATTGCTCAGAGCAACCTTAAACTCTTGGGCTCGGATGATCTTGCCTAAGCCTCCTGTGTAGCTGGGACTACAGGCGCCCGTTTCACTTTATGGCCCTTGGTAGAGTGCCATGGCATCATACAGCTCACAGTAATCTCCAACTCCTGGGCTTAAGCGATTCTCTTGCCTCAGCCTCCCGAGTAGCTGGGACTACAGGCGCCCGCCACAACGCCTGGCTATTTTTTTGGTTGCAGTTCAGCTGGGGCCAGGTTTGAACCCGCCACCCTCAGTATATGGGGCTGGTGCCTTACCGACTGAGCCACAGGCGCCACCCAGGCCTCAGTTCTTTTCACAGAGGTCCAGCCAGGACCTCCAGTTGATCAGAGTTGGCGCAGGTGGTAAACGCCGCTTGCTGTTCCTGATTAGCTCAACAACAACATCCGTAACAGTGCACACGGAGCTCCCACCATGTGCTGGACCCTGTCTTGAGTGCCGTGTTTTGGATGCATCAGTCATTTCCCTTAACCCTACAACAAGCTTATGGGGTTGGTACCATTAGGATTATCACGTGCAGAAGAGGAAACTGAAGCCCAGGGCTCCCGGCTCAGTGGCAGTGGAGCTAGGGCTCTTCCCAGGCCTCCTGAAGCCACGTCCAGTCCTCTTGCTGACCGCTCAGTGCTATGCAGGCCTCAGCTGTGTCTAAAACCTGGCCTTTCCCCAATAGACAACTTGAGTGACGTCTTTCCGTTTTGTTTTTTCTGAAGGAAAAACCCCATTCTGAACTTCTCTGCCCAGCCTTCGTCTCTGCCCCCGAAGCTTCCTCTCCCAGGCCCTGGGCAGTATGAGATCGTGGACTACACAGGGCCCCCCAAGCATTTCATCTCTAGTGCATCGTTCGTGTCCAACACCAGCCGGTGGACGTTGGCGCCAACCCAGCCAGGCCTGCCTGGCCCAGGTCAGAGGACTGTTTTAAATGATTGTAAAAACCAAATCTGCAATTGTTTGTCATTCCTGGGCCATCAAATGCCACTGATTTATAGGCTGTTTGCCCAACCGGTTACAGGGGTAAAAGTAGATTTAGAAGAGTTATCGGCTCACATTTTCAGAGTATAAAAATGTTTTGTTTTTTAAGGTAAAAGGGCCCTTAGAGATGATTGGGTGGGGGATTCATAACTGAAGACCTGGGAGGCTCAAAGATGGGCTGTCAGGGGACTGCAGCTCCATAGTTGTCTGTGGATTTGGGGGCACGCAGACATTGCTTTCTGGGAAAAGGAGACAGAGCTTTTGTCAGGTTGTCCAAAAAGTTCTTAGCCTTAAAAATATTTAAACCACTGGTCTAATGTGGCCAACTCGTTTTGTAGACAGGGAAGGCCTGATGAGCAAGTCAGTCACAGACCCACAGTGAGGTGGTGGCGGGCACTGAGAGCTAGGTGCTTCTCCCTCTGTGCCTTGGTCATTATGAGATAAACCAGGCACTGTTGGACGGAGCAGCGCTTCTCAGCCATCCAGCTCCACTGCCTTTTTGGAGGTGACATTTAGTTATTAGCACTCCCTGACAGTGGCCAGAGCTGGTGACAGGTGGCATGGGAGGAAGAAAGCTGAGCCAGTGAGTGGGTTGCACTCTGCCTTTCTCTTTTTTTTCTTTTTTGGTAGAGACAGAGTCTCACTTTGTCACCCTTGGTAGAGTGCAGTGGCATCGCAGCTCACAGCAACCTCCAACTCCTGGGCTTAGGCGGTTCTCTTGCCGAGTAGCTGGGACTGCAGGCGCCCGCCACAACGCCTGGCTATTTGTTGCAGTTTGGCGGGGGTCGGGTTCGAACCCGCCACTCTCGGTATATGGGGCCGGCACCCTACCCACTGAGCCACAGGCACCGCCCCACTCTGCCTTTCAATGAGCCCTGACATTGTTCCCTCCTCCGGGAGCAGGGATAACTTTGGTCTGGTGCCTGCCCCCAGAGGCTACAGTCTAGTAGGGAGACACTGCTCCTCTGCACTTACAGGTGAGACTCATATAAGGTAGATGGCACAGGGGGAAAGCCACTGTTACAGCTGTGGTCTTGCAGATGTGTGATAAACTTATAAACTGCAGAGGTTTGACCCGGCGTCATCTGGCTAGGCCAGCAAACTCAGTGTGGGCCAGCAAATGTGCAGATGTTCAATACAATGGCGAGCTCCAGGAGGCCCAGGGATGGCTGGGGAGCCTGGTCTGACCCTGTTTGGCCCCATCCTCTAACAGAGATGTCCAGCTTTTTTTTTCCCCACTGGAAAAATAAGAGTTGTCTTAGCCCATACATTAAATATACAAACACTAATAATAAAAGCTGAGAAGGAAGGGAGGGTTGGAAGGAGGAAAGGAGGCAAAGAAGGAAGGAAGGAAGGATCGATCTATCCTGGCATACTTTGTATGATATATGGCACCAAAGCTAAGCCAGAAAAGTCCTCATAAAATCAGCTTGTGCCTGCAGCGCTGCAGGTTGGAGAGAGAGCGAGAGCAAAGCACCCCTGCTAGGGGCTTTGTCTGAGGGCCCTCTCTCTTCTGTGTATGGTGCCAGGCACCTGGCACAGAGGGACAGGCAGTGACTGCTGCTCTGGGCACCTGTGCCAAGACAGGCTTCCCTGCGGGGCCTTGGGCACATTGACGCACAGGCATCTGCCTTCCCAGCCTCCAGTGGGTGCAGATATGCCTGGACTGCCATGGGCTCCCCCAGCAGCTTCCCATATATACAAACAGAGATGTGTGCAGGACCCTCATAGACCAAGTCAGTGTCAACTGAGAGTTTCTGGTCACCTGGGGCTGTGATTCTCAAGCCCTGCCTAGTCCTGGCTGCTCATCTCCTAGAGAACTAAGTCTGTAATTGTCATGGCCTTCACTTTTCTGGAAATTTCTGAACTAAATCAGAACCCCCCCACCCCAAGGTGACGCCTTGCTTCAAGAATATTGTTTCACACAATTTGTTTCTCGAACTTCATAGGAAATGGTTTGGCTAATTTGGTTCTATTAAAGAAGTTAAAGGCAGAAGCCAGAGTTCAAGTCCTGCCTCAGCCAGTTCAAAGCCATACAACCCCTCCCCGCCCTCCCCACATGTGAGATACAGTGGTGGCAACAGTGGTCCCTGGCCTTTCCGACTCTGAGATAGAATTCCAGAGACTCCAGCAAGGACCTTTTCTCTCTTAATGCTCTCTCTCTCTCCCCCCTCACAGCCACATACAGGCCAGAGTTCCCAGGAAAGCAGTCCTTCCTCTACAACGAGGACAACAAATGGATCCCAGTGTTGTAGTGATGTCACACAAGCCCAGGGAGAAACCGTGCCACCGTCCCACCCCCACCCCAGCTTCCCCAGGACATTACCAGGAGAATGTGCATCGCTTGTGTGAGAGCTGATGACTTGGGAGCAGCTCTGCCACCCCTCCAACCTGGCATGGGACCTGAACTGCTGCCACTGCCCTTGCCTTGAGCTTCACCTGGAGACAGCACCCCACTCCTGCTGGGTCCAGTGGATCTTTGAGCAGAGAGGAGAAGTGGACAGAGGCCCCTGACTTCCCAGCTGGCTTCTGGTACAACTCCCCTCCACAGACTTCCTAGGCTCCTGAAGCACAGACTCCAAGGAGAACCAATCCGCAGCGAGGGCAGCCAAGGCCCATTCCCACCCCAGGACCCCGAGGCAGAGCCAGAGCCCCTGAGCCTAGGGCAGGCCTGTGAACCAGACAGTGCGGTGGGGGCCCAGGCATGGTCCCAACCCTCTGCGCCCCACTTCCAGGTGCCTGCTTCAGTTCCAGGCGCCAGCACAGTTCAGAGGTGCCTGTGACAGAGACACAAAGGGGTTGCCTGGGCTTTTTGTCTACACGAAGCCACAGTGTCTCACCTTCAGGAAGAACACAGAAGCCGGTCACCATAGCCACTTTTTCCCCATTAACTGCCTCTGGAGAGGCGGGTCACATCAGTTTACTGGCTTGGCATTGGATAGCACATGTGAATAGGATCCAGCGAGGCCACACTGTGCCCCACCCCTGCAGGCTCACACTGTCCCCAAACTTCCCCTTCCCCGCCTGGTCTCTATCCCCTCCCTGACCTCCTGCCCCAATGTCAGAAAAAGACATTTTGACCAAGTGTGACACAATCTTTAAAGGATTTTTTCTGGCCTGCCAAATCGTTTCCCCTCCACAAGAGGAAGAGATTCCCAGAGAACTGAGAAGAAATAAAAATGACCTTCCACCTCCTTGTCCTTCCCACCCCGCCCCCCCCCCCCGCCTTGGCACCTTCCCCACACCCCAGCTTCCCTAAACAGTGATGTTCTAAGTGGGGTCTCTGGAGTTTCTCCCCTTCCCTCCCCAGCCTCGCTTCCCCAGGGAGCTCTGCCCTTACTTCTCCCAGGGAATGTCACTTCCCAGGCCTTCCCTGGGATGGACTGGCTGTTGATTGGCTCTCCCTTTGGGGAGGGCGGGTGAGGCACAGGGAAGGAGCCTGTGGAGTAACATATCCCATTAAACTGCATTCTTGCTTCTCACAAAAGCTGGCCCTTCTGTGAACTTCAGCTTCCCACAAGGGCTGGGGGGCTTTGGAAGGAACGAGAGGCCACCTAGAACACAGGAGATCTGGGCTTAAAGGCAGAGACAGTCTGTGCTTCTGTGCGCCCAGGTCCTTAGCTTCTCCAGAGGAAGGGCTGGGTTGGAATGCAGGGCCTCTAAGGTCAACCCCTTCCAGGAGCTGGGTGGGCAGGGCCTCCAGCAAAACAGGTCAGGTAGGGATGGAGATGCTGGGCTCTGGGAATGGGCTGCTGCTGCCAGCTACAGGGCTTCCAACACAGCTCCAGGGACTTGTTCCCAGATACGGTAAATTTTCTAGTAGCATCTAGAAGATCTTTAAAACATAAAAGCTCTAGATTTTAGATGTTAACAACTATATTCAATTTAAAATTTTTGCTTGGACTAAAGGAAATTGTTTTGCTGGCCATCAGTTGGCCACCTCGGTGCTAAAAGTTCTGGAAGATCCTTCAACGGTGGTGACCTTAAAGCTGTATCTTTGTTTGATCACAGATTGTTGACAGTGGGGCCAGATCCAGAGGCTTCGGTTTTAAGGTCCATTTGTCCCTGAGTCCCCTTGGCGACTTTAGCAGCCACTGGGCTGGGAGCAGCTGGCCCTGGGGTCGCTCTGGGCAGGGGCTGGTGGTAATGCGTTGGACAATGGTGACAGGCCTCCTCTCCCCTCAGACAGCTCTGCCAAATGAAGAGTGTCTCAGAAGCAGCCCCCGTCAGGTGGGGTCAAGAAAGAAGGAATCTGGAAAGAGCAGAGCCAGTCAGACCTATGGATGATGCGGCTGGGCTTAGGCACTGAGGCCCTGAGCCCAAGTGGTCTGCCTTGATTGTACCCAGCTGTGGCTGGACATTGCAACTGCCTCGGGTCACTAGGCAGACAGCATGCCTAGGCCCTACCCCCAGAGGTCTGACCTAGTTGACCTGAGGTAGGGGTCAGGCATTGCTATCTTTATTCCAGTTCTTAGTGTGACTGTAATGTAACTAGTTAGGATTAGAGACACTGAGAATTTAATAATTTCCCAAATTTTCATGTGCCTGCAACTCACTTGGAGATCTTATTAACACATTAACTGCTATGTGAGTTGTATTTAACTTATGCTAGTTTTGAGCCTGGGGCCTCGCAAACCATATGTAACTCACACATCTCTTGATCTATCTTGACCTAATAAAACACTGTAGCCCCAAGGAAAAGAATTTTTTTCTCTAGTGTGATGGTCAATGTGTTAAAATGCAGATTCAGTAGGCAGGGGAGGGGCCTGAGAGTGTGTACTTCTTTTTTTTTTTTTTTTTTTAATTTGGCCGGGGCTGGGTTTGAACCCGCCACCTCCGGCATATGGGACCGGCGCCCTACCCGCTGAGCCACAGGCGCCGCCCGAGAGAGTGTGTACTTCTAAATGCTCCGAGATGATACCCCTGCTGCTGGGCCACAGGCTGCACTTGGGAGTGTGAGGGTCTCGCCTCCCCTGCCTTTTTTTTTTGAGACAGAGTCTCACTCTGTCACCCTGAGTAGAGTGCTGTGGCATCACAGCTCACAGCAACCTCAAACTCTTGGGCTTCAATGATCCCTTTACTTTAGCCTCCCAATTGGCTGGGACTACAGGCACCTGCCACAATGCCCAGCTCATTTTTCTATTTTTAATGAGGACAGGGTCTCGCTGTTGCTCAGGCTGTTCTCAAACTCCTGAGCTCACGCAATCCACCCACCTCAGCCTCCCAGAGTGCTGGGATTGCAGGTGTGAGCCACCATGCCTGGCTGAGGGTCCTGCTCTTAATCACCCAGCTCTTCATCTGGCCATCCAGTGGTTCATCCATCTGCTGTTTATTTTTCCTGCCTCCTTTCCCTCCCCTCCTTCCCTGATTCACTGATTCATTCATTCCCTCCCTCCAGGCTTCCTCATCTGTCCCTTTCCCATCTCACTCACTAGCTGTATGTCTGCTTGGTGAGGCTGCCCGCTGGCAGCCATCTCTCCATCAGCCAACGGCTGTTAGGAAAGGCCTTCACTTGTCTCTGCTTCTTTCACCTTCTCACTCTTTGGAGGGAAACAGAATCTTGCAATGGCAGCTGCCAGGCTCAGGAGCTGCCCTTTTCTCCCTGTTCCCAGGGCTTCCCTTGGGGTCCAAGGGGCCTTTCTAGGCATTGTGGCCATTATCTCTTTATGTGGAGGAGAGAAAGCAGCGTGGTTTTGCTGGAGGCTGTGCAGATGTGTGGGGTGGAAGCTTCCCTGAGCTCCACAGCAGGCTTCATTCTGACTCCCTTACATCCTCATGTGCGTTAGTGCAGTTGGACACTGATGGGGAACAAAGGCCTCAAGGCCAGTGCAACTGTGGCCTCCTTAGAGCCTTGATGCATATTGTAATCACCTGGAGGACTTTTAAAACTACCCACACATACTTTACTCTGGCTGGGCGCGGTGGCCCCCACTTGGAATCTCAGCACTCTGGGAGGCAGAGGCAGGAGGACTGTTTGAAGCCAGCAGCTGGAGAGCAGCTTGGAGTTTGGGCACAGGGGAGGAAGGCTGGGGGGAAAAGGTGCCTGGAGTGTCAAAGCTGAGAAGCACACCTTCCAGCTTCCCAACCGGCCGGATTAATACATGCTGAGCACCTGCAGTGTGCCGGTTGTGCGTTCCTCTGTCATTTTACCTTTGCTCTGACATCCAGCTCTGAAGAGCTGAACAATTAAGAGGGGACTCTCAGCCAGGCCTGGTGGCTCACACCTGTAATCCCAGCACTCTGGGAGGCTGAGGTAGGTGGATTGCTTGAGCTCAGGAGTTTGAGACCAGCCTGAGCAGTGTCACAGCAGCAATGAGGCCTGGGTTGGGCAGAGCAACTCCAGATGCTCCACAGGGTCCCCTCCAGCAGTGCCAGACAAGCCATAATGGAGCCCAAGGCAAAAGGAAACACTGGTAATATTGACCTTGTCTTTAAATATTTGATATTTTTATTCATTGTGGATTTTTTTGCCTTAAGTAAATAAATACTGCATTGAACTATTGTTTATCTTTATTATGGCACTCTTTGGCACACCTTAATTTTTGTGCCTGAGGCTAGTGACTCACCTGCCTGACCCCAATTCCAGCCCTGACCCTAGGCAGGAGCTTAGAAATTAGGATCAGAGACTCTGTCAAAGTTGGGAGCTCCTTACAGGCATCCATGCTTTCAAACTTTTTTTTTTTTTTTTAATTTGGCCGGGGCTGGGTTTGAACCCGCCACCTCCGGCATATGGGACCGGCGCCCTACCCGCTGAGCCACAGGCGCCGCCCCATGCTTTCAAACTTTTATAAAAAGTTTTGTTCTGACAAATGTTTACAAGAAACTCCAATACATAAGTGGAGATAATCAGAGCTGCTATGATTAAAGTTGGGGAGGATACTTGGGGCCTGCCAGCTCTCCCCTCCCCAACACCATGGTGGCCTTTGAGACCCACCAGTGAATCCTTAGGCGCTGAAGGGGATAGTTACAATCCACGGGTGTAGACAACATCCTGCATGTTGTAGCCAAAGAAACTGAAGACTAGAGGTAGCGGTGCATTGGTAAGTCAGCTCTCCAAAAAAATCAAGCCTTGATTTGCGATGTGTTCTCTAAGGGAAATAGAGGCCTTTGTTTGTAGCATTTGTCAATTTCTGATTGCCCCCCCATGGTTAATTTCAGTAGGCCAACATGATGTCACTGGCTGCAGAGCTGCGAAGAGATGTGCGTGAGTGCTTCTGTGAGCTGGTGGAGCCGGCTCCAAGAAAAAGCGGAGTGACTTAGCCTATAGAGTAGGGGCGGAGCTCATGAGGCTTGGGTCACATGGCTCCTGGTTCTGGGCTCTGGCCACCAGCCCCAGCAAGAGCATTCTGGAACCTTCTCATGACTCCATCTCTGAGGTTATAACATTCAAAGACAAAGATCTGGGTGACAGGACTCTGCTCTTCCATCACCTCCAAGTTCAGGGCAATCAGCTCCCAGCACAGAGCTGCAGTGGAGAGAGAATGAGCAGAGGCTTCACCCACCCTCTCTTCCCAGAAGCCCCTCACAAATGGAACATGAGCAGAGTGTGAAGTAATACACAGGTCGACTTTTATTACTAAATACCATATGAGTATACAAAATGCATAATTGAATAACAGCTAAAAAAAGTCCAAGAAATGTGAAATACACATTTTTTGAAATGATAAAAATGTATCCATGAAAAATATAAAATGTTGCATATATATACAATATATATTTATATATATAACAAATGAAAATCGTAAATAAGAAATGTGTACAACAGTGATGGGCGAGGCGGCAGTTCTACACAGCAGTCATTTGTTCCAATCAGCTCTGTTATTTACATTGTGCATTGAGGAACTCCGTGAGCAAGGGGCTGTTTCCGCTATAGTTTCTTTCAAAAGTCACGTGTACTGTGCATCAAGAGTCTTCAAGTTAACTGACCAAACGGTGAGAAATTCTTGATCTGAAGTTGATGGGAGATGGAGAACAGGGCCAGACCAGAGTCTAGTTGGCCGGCATTGCACGTAGGAGGGAGGGTGTGCCCCCGCATCTGAACAGCAGCCTGCAGGAAAGCCACTGCAGAAAAGGGTCTTCTCAGGAGGAAACAGTCTGTTGGGCATGTGAGAACCAAGATGGCACTGTCTCGTGGAGGCAGGCACTGGCAGGAAGTTCAGGAGCAGATTCAAGTGTACCGTGGGGGTTCAGATCAGGAGAATGCCCCAAGGTCTCTTCCTGGCCCTGACATCTGTGGGTTTGTGATGCAAGGGCCTCTTCCCTCAGGGAAGGCATTCAAGTAGCAGCACTGAGGCATGTCGACAGGTTGTGTGTGGCATGGGGCCACTGCCCAGCTGGGCTCTGGATGCTCGGGCCTTACAGCTCCTTAAGGATAATCTGAATCTTGCCATCCAGCTCCCCCATGTCCAGTAGGAAAGCAACGTGGTTGCTGTAATGCTGAATAATGTTGTTGTCCATGTTGACCAAGATTCTGGAAGAGAAGAGGAGATGCAGCTGGAATATGGCAGGGGCCCTTGTTTTCACAAGGATGATAGTAATGGTTAAGATCTGGAGGGTGCCTGCATCATTTCAGGCACACCATAAATTTTCTTTTTTTTTTGTAGAGACAGAGTCTCACTTTATGGCCCTCAGTAGAGTGCCGTGGCCTCACACAGCTCACAGCAACCTCCAACTCCTGGGCTTAAGCGATTCTCTTGCCTCAGCCTCCCGAGTAGCTGGGACTACAGGTGCCCGCCACAGCGCCCAGCTATTTTTTGGTTGCAGTTTGGCCGGGGCCGGGTTTGAACCCGCCACCCTCGGGTATATGGGGCCGGCGCACACCATAAATTTTCATTCCTGATCATCAAGGTGGGATTCCATAGTGCCCCTTTATAGAGGAGAGTATCCATTGTGCTCCTTTACAGGGGAGAGCACAATGCCTGGTGGCCAAGCCACCACTGAAGTCCAGTCCTGCTGGCTACCTTACCACAGCTACTACACTGCCTCTCTCCTGAGTGTGGACGCTTTTGAGCAACTGATATATAGATCTCTGGGAGATGAAGCCCTCCCTCAGTCACCAGATTGAGGTCTCGGACACAGAGTGTAAGTTCAAGTCCAGAGGTGTGGTGGTTTAGCTTCAACAGGAAGCCAGAACGTGTCGCTCAGGTGTGCCTACCAAAGCTAGACGCAGGGCTCAGACGAATTTCCCTCTCAGTTCCATCCCCATGAAGGTAAAATCTCAAGGGGATTGTACAATAGACTTGAAGGGCCTGGCTCTCTCTCCCCACACTCCCTAGGCAAGTACCTGGGTCAACCTAGGAGACAGAACCTCGGAGGCTGTGGTCCCCATTCAGGGGGTCAAAACCATAGCTTGTGCCAAAGGGCATCTCAGTAGGAACAGTTCCTGAAAAGACCCATCAAGATGTAACCTGAGCCAATCACATCAGCTCTCCCTCTGCCCCTTCTCTGCTAAGTCTTCTGAGCTTCTAACTTGGGTATATCCCCTTGCCCACACATCTATCCGTCCACTCACCCACCCACCATCCATCTGTCCACCTATCCTTCATCTACCCATTCATCCATGTATAGGGCCTTGCTCCAAAAACAAGGATCACATAGAGATGAATAAGCAGGGAGTGAAATAAAATGAGAGCCAGATCCTGCCCTCCAGGAGTTTAGAATCTAGTATGGACTGGGAGAATGAATCCTTATAATCACATTACTCCAGTTCATAAATGGGGAAGCTTAGATTCAAAGAGGCAAAGTTACTTGCCAAAAGTCACACAGGTAACACTGGGATTTCAATCTAGCTGTTTGCCTTTTTTCTCTGTATCTCTCTCTCTTTTTTTTTTATATGGAAAAAAACTCCTATAAATATAAATTAGGAAGTGGTAAATATAAGGACAGCAAAACACAGGGCTGGACGACAGCTCAGACAGGTGAGATTATTTCAAGTGGAGCAGCAGTGGCAGGTAGGGGTCTGCTTTCATGAGGACCCCATGAGGGAGGGCAGCGGAGACAGTGCTAAGTCTAAAGCCCCTGGCCTCTGTCCAGCTGTCCCTGCTAGCATGAGCCGAGCAGCTACTGCTTTCAAGAAGAAGGTTCAGGCTCAGACCCCCGGAGGCCTGGGTGCTGACCAGGTGCTAACAGCCAGTGTTTAATTATGAGATCCCCTTCTCATAATTATGAGAAGTTCTCTCATTATGAGAACTTCCTGTGTGGAGTTCCTTCATTTCACAGAGAGATCTTTGTCTGGAGGAAGGGAATAGCCCAGAAGCAACCAGGACCCGGCAGAGGGTGGACACTTTGATGCAATGGCATCTACTGGGTGCTTCGAGGTGCCAGGCACTATCAAAGTGTCTTTCACACACTGACTTGAAAACTGTCACCCTCCTACTCTCCAGCAGGGCTCCCAGTGGCCCAGAGTTCATACCTGCACATACAGGACCCTAGACAGGCCTACAGACCCCTCCCCCTGGAGCTCAGTGACAACTGGACCCCGAAAGGCAGGGGCTTGTCAGGAACCACTGTTACTTCCAGCCTCTAGTTATCTTCTGTTCTGGGTTGCATTAAACCTCTGGCCAGCTGCCAACAAAAACAATGTATTTGTTAATCTTTCAAGCACTCAGCGGTGCTTGTAAAGCTGATTCTATCTACCTTTGTCCAGAGGACTTTGTGAAAATAAACTAGGCTGCTGGTTAGAATTTCCTGCTCCTTGGATGAGGACTGGCCTCTCCTCTCCCAAGAGGTGTTTGGGGGATATTCTCATTCCAGCACTTCAGACAACCCTGGGACTGATGTTTTCACAGTCCTGGGTGTGTGAGGGTGGGGGGGGCCTCTGAAGGGCCAGTGAGTGATGACCTGGGCTACAGAGCTCGGCAAATAAACTGGCTGGCCTGGCTGCAGCTTTTATGTGCACATTGCTTACTGGTTAGTGAATAAGGAGGGAATGAAATAAAATAGTGGATGCGTGTAGAGGCTGCAGATAGGCTGGATGCTTTTCTGCCAGCTACTAACTCAAGACCGTGTAACTACTCAGGACCTGAGCTTCCTTATCTGTAGAAACAGAGACATAATACTAAGCTCAAAGAATCAATGAGATGATGCTGGGGAGTTATCTAGGAAGGAAGTGCTGGTATGTGGGAAGTGCTCCATAAATAGAAGTCATAATTATGACTTAAATAGCTGGCTGGGGCTTAGGGAAAGCCTCTTGCTTCTCAGCCAGTGGGGCTCGGGGATGACATCCTTGTAAGCATACCCAGCCCCCTCATCATACCCAAAGGCACTTCCCAGCCACTCATCCCCAGCCTGGGTGGGACCTGGAAGGGAGGCCTGCCACAGGTGGGGCGGAGTCAGGGGGTGTGGGCTCTGGTACCGAAGGGAAAGTGGGGCTGGGCTTGTCTGGGCAAAGCAGAGCCTGCCCTTGGCCACATTGTGGATTCCGCTCCAGAGAGCATGTGAGCCTCAGTTTGAAACCGAAACTTGGAAAAAAAAAAAAAGATACAGAGAAAACCCTAGACATGCCTACAACTAAAACTAAATGGTCTCTTCCCAGGGGCTGCAGAGATGGGCCACTTCTCCCACCTCTAGCCTTCTATGGGAGGCTGGGTGGGAACCGAGGAGGAGATGGGAGGCAGCGCTGGGTCTGTGATTATGTGGGGCCAAGGCCTGAGTGCAAAACCTGCCTCACTCCGTGTCTTCTAAAAAGGAAAACCCACAGGGAACAGCAGTGACTGGGCATCTTCCAGGGATTACTAGTAAGTGTAGGTGAAGGTTGACTGTCCTGAGCAGGAGGATCAGACCTGTGCTGTGGACAGAAGCACCATGAGCACATTTCCCAAGTCCTGTCCCGGGTCCTCTGGGCTGGGAACAGCAGGACAACCCCTTACTATCTGGGGATCTCCATGCCAGGCTGGTGAAGTAACCTAGTCAAGAAGGGCTGCAGAGCCCCAGCTCACTGGCTCTAACCAGGAGACAGAAGCCTGTGGGGCAGTGACCAGGAGACCCTCCCATTTTCCCAACGGTGCGTTCCTAGTGGAAGCTAAGGTGCTATGGTCCCTGCAGCCTGTGGCAGGTAGCTAGATGGGGTATGGCTTCACTCCTTCTGGCCTACTTCTAGACTGAAGGTAGAGAGGTGCATCCCTAACAGGGCTCCCTACAAACAACTCCCAAATCTCAACTCCCAACTCCCTTTCCAGACTCATCCCAGCCACACCTCTCCTGTCCCAAACTCCACCAGTAGCAACTTTGCTGGGCCTTTCTCCCTCTGTGCCTCTGCCCCACTCCTCCTGCCCCCTGGGTAATCCTTATCACCTCTGAGCCTCAGTTTCCTTATCTGTAAAATGTGTCCAATGCTATCTACCTCTTAGTGTGGCTATAGAGTTAAATGAGGATATCCTTAGCCCAGTACCTAAACACCGTAAGTGGTCAAGTGATAGTCACTATAATCATTATCATCATAATCAAATAACTTGGTTTTCCTATGGTCTTGGGACTTGAACCTGGGTCTCCTGAGTGTGTCCCTGCATTCCCCCTCCATTCCAGGAGGTTGCATAAAAAGACCTTTCTGCCTCTCTTATTCCCACACTTCCCAATAGTGATCAACATTCAGTCTCTACAAGTGAGGGGTGATCTGCCTTGGCCTAACCAGGGATTCTCCACCCCAACTCCACACCCTCTCAGCCCCTCCACAAAGGCCAAATACAAATTCTTGTCAGCACTGAGCAGTCAGTAAGTACGAGGGTGAGCTGGGCACTTACCCCCGCTTGCATTTCTTGTAGACTTTGTAAATATTCTCTTCAGGAAACCCATACTTCTCAGAGATCTAGAATAGAAAGACAAGAGAATTCACGGCCTGCTGCCCAAACTGGATTTATATTATCTTTTATAATTTTTACTTCCTGATCATAAAAGTAGAGTATATCCATATATGGAAAAATATGAAGAAGAAAACTGCAATTAATCCATAATCTTTTTTCCCAGAAATAAAGTGTTAACACCTTCCCATCTTGTGGCTGTGTGTATAAATATTTTTATATTCCACATAGATAGTTTTTTATGAGCCTTTTTTTTGAGACAGAGTCTCACTGTTGCCCTTGGTAGAGTTCTGATGGCATCATAACTCACAGCAACCTCAAATTCTTGGGCTCAAGTGATCCTGTTGCCTAAGTCTCCTGAAGACCTGGGAATATAGGCACCTACCACAACACTTGGTTAGTTTTTTTCTATTTTTTTAGTAGTGATGGGGTCTCACCCTTGCTCAGACTGGTCTCAAACCCTTGAGTTCAGAGGATCTACCTGCCTCGGCCTGCCAGAGGCTAGGATTATAGGCATGAGCTACCATGTCCAGCCTTGTTTTATGTAACTTTTTTTTTTTTTGCAGTTTTTTGGCTGGGGCTGGGTTTGAACCCGCCACCTCCGGCATAAGGGGCCAGCACTCTACCCCTTTGAGCCATAGGCGCTGCCCTATATAACTTTTAAAACTTATCAATAAGCTTTCCCATATCACATCGAACACTTGGCAAATAGCATTTTTACTGGCTGAAAAATATCCTAAAAAGGATCTACCATTTCCCTATTGTCTGCCTAATGTCAGACGTTTGGATTGTTCTAGTGCTAAAGGTGCCACTACTTACCAACTAGGTAGCTTTGTGCAAGCTACTTGTGGAGACAGTAATCATGCCTATCTCACAGAGTTGTTGGACAAATTAAATGAATCGATCCACGTAAAACACTTAGGACAGCTCCTGGCATGTACTGAGAGCCGAGAAAATGGTCTTTATGGTTTTAGAAATGGAGTCAAGGGGATGCTTCTTGCCCTGCTACAAGGGTAAGCCAAGTGCTTCCCCCTTCTAGGAAGGAATTATTAACCTCATTTCATGGGTCAGCATGCTGAGCTCAAAGAAAATAAGCCATGTGCCCAAGGCTTAGGCCTCAAGTTAATCGACTCCACCACATTCCAGAACATTGCAGCTTATTTTACAGATGGGGAGATGGCTGCTCCAGGGGCTTGTTGAAGGATCGTCCTGAGCTCCCACAGCCAGGGTCAGCCCATTTGTCCCAGAGCTCCTAAAGCGTCCTCTAGGGCAGATGGCTCCAATCTGGTCCCAGTTGCACCCCCTAGAGGTACTGAACTTTATGTATTTTTTTTTTTTTTTTGTAGCGACAGAGTCTCACTTTATGGCCCTTGGTAGAGTGCCGTGGAGTCACACGGCTCACAGCAACCTCCATCTCCTGGGCTTAGGCGATTCTCTTGCCTCAGCCTCCAGAGTAGCTGGAGGTACTGAACTTTAAACAGGTCATCTTACTTCTCTGAGCCTCAGTTTCCTCATTTGTAAAATGGGCACAGTAATGGCATGTACATACAGGGTGGTTCTGCACATGAATGGAGAGTTATGTAAAAGGCTCAGCCCCTGTGCCTGTCTCAGGGTGAGGGCTCAGTAAAACGTTAGTGTCTAATAGTACTGGGCTGTCTGGAAGTGGCAGCCAACCTCAAGCTACCGGCTTCAGGGGAAAATGGTCCTCTCCAGGCATTTTAGGAAGAGGATCAGGTTCAGCTTCTCAGTTACTACTTTGACAAAGATCCCTCTAGGCAAGAAAAGCTCTTAGATTACTATTTATCTTAACGGTGATGTGGCTGGAAGCTACAAAGAAGAAGATCTTAAGTCAGTCTAAGGAAGAACTCAGGAACTTTCTAAGTACTGTAAATTGAACCCATTGTGGAAAGACAGTATGGGCTACTCCATGAGGTAGTAAACTCTCTGTCCCTAGAAGTATAAAAGTCAAGAGTGGACACCCATTTTGAAGAGAGAGCTCAGGCACCATATGGGGAGCTGACCCTTTAATGTACTGTCAAACCCAAAGATTCTGAGTGTATATTCAAGCGACATTAATGGCCTTTTGTGAACTCAATGTCCTGGGGCTGGTGCCAAACAGGGTGGATGAGATAGCAAGAGAACAAGGCAGCACAGCAGAGTGGAGAGAGCTTGGGCTGGGATCCTAGTTCTGTCACTTTGAGCCAGGCAACCTTGGCAAATCACCTGACCTCTGATGGGAAGTGAGGAGATACTAATGGCACCCACTTTTCAGGGTTGCTAAGAGAATGTGATGAGCTAGCAAATGCAATGTGCCTGACCAAATGCCTCCCACATAGTGGGCTTTCAATTGAAGGTAGCTGATGTGATTATTTGATTCATTTTTCCCTCCTCCAGCCTGAGATTTTGACAATATCTGGCTTTTTGGAGGGGCTTGACCTTCCAACACAGCTGGCCCTGATGGAGGCTGTTTGCTCAGTTTTCAGGAGCCACAAAGTTGGCTGTGGGTTTTGTTCAGAGTTGGGCTGTTTCACCCGCTCTCTGGCAGTTTAGGGGTTGGGGATGATCTCCTTGTCCAGAAGCTGCCTTCAGCCACCCCAGCCAGTGCCCCCCAGCCAACCACAAAGCAGGAGGAATGAGGCCCCCTGGGAAAGAAAAAAAGAGTGTCTCTGGGGCCTGGCCTTTTTGGGTTTCATTCCCATTAAAACCAAAACAGGTTTGCAAAACCAACAAAAAGCCCTGGCCTGTCAGACAGCAGCCATCAGATTAAGGAGGATTTATGGTGTGTGCGACTCCCAGGGTGGAGCCAAGGTTCTAGCAGGGAGATAACATCGCAGAGGCACACCCCCACCAGCAGGCCCCCTAAGCAGGGCGGGGGACAGATAGGCCACCAGCAAGCCAAAGTCACCTTCTGTGAGAAATCATGACTGGGTGGTGAAGAGCCCAGAGTGGGTCGGCCAGTGCAGTGGGGTCCACAAGGCATCTTACCGCATTCCTTAGCCCCTTCAGGTCTGGGGTCTTCAACATGAGGGCGTCAAACACTTCCTCCGTCTCTCGCCGCACATACAACAGAACTGAAAGGCAGAGGGTGGTGTTGAGGAGTGCAAAGTGGATCCCATACCCAGGAACCTCTAAGGGGCTGGAGAATCTGAAGACATTACTTTAATTCAAGATTAATTTCTTCTAAGGGTCTGTTCTTAGACTGGGCTGACTTGGAAGGTATGAATCTCTACACTCTACTACCTGCCAGCTGATGACCTTAAACAAGTGACTTTAACATCATGAAGCCTCATTTTATCCATGTGTAAAATGGGGGCTTTCATTGAGTTGTGGGAATTAATGATGATATTTGGAAACACCAAGTGCAGTGCAAAGCTTAAAGAGTAGCTGCTAGAAGCTCTTGATCTTAGCTCCAGGTTGGTTCTTTCCTGATGATCAGCTACAGCCCCCAGAGACTTGGGTGTGTCCCCCACCCCCCAGGAAGTCATAGGTTTAGACGGTCAAATCTAGAAAGCCAGACATGGAAACCCCACCCACTCCCTCTTCCATTAGAAAAAGTGTGAGGGCTTGTCAGCACAGTGAGCTGGATATCTGCACCCACTGCCCAGGACCCCCATGTGGTTGTCTCCCCAGGCAGTCTGGGTGCCCCTGTTACCCCCAGCCCCAGGTCTTAGCCCAAACCCAGCTCTTCATGCCCTCCCCCAGGAGGCTTTGGGATAGGCAGGCAGGAGGCAGGGTGGGGTGGGCTCTGTGAGCAAACGGGAGGGAGGGCTACCTCTCTGAAGGTCATCTTCCTTGGCCTGTTTGGAGGGCAGAAGCTCAAACTCCTCCGTGAAGGGCGAGCAGGTGCGCTTCAGAGGCAGCCTGTGTGGATGGCAGGAAGGGGCTGGTGAGGAGCCTGGGGGTCTCCCAGAGTCTGAGGGACCCTGCAGGGCTCCCAGGGGCAGATCTCATGAGGATGGGTACAAAGCAATGTGATGGGCATGAAGCAGCAGGTCTAGAGCTGGGCTGCCTGGGTTCACCTGACCCTGCCACACATGCACCAGTGACCTGGATGAGTCCCTAGCCTGCCAGTGAGCTGATCTGTGAAAGGGGATGATGACAACAGCTCATAAAGGTCCATGAGCCTGAGGAGATGGTGTGCTCTGCTCTCAGCAGGGTGACACACCGGGGGTCCCCAGTGAGTATGGGCTGTCCTCACCATCAACACACCATCAACATTGCTCTCTCCTGAGGGAATCTGGTTGGGGGTGAGGCAGCAGCAGGAGGAAAGATTGTGGGTTTAGGAGGAAAATAGATGCAGGTTTAGGAGGAAGACATATGTGGGTTTAAGAGGAAGACAGACAAGGGTTTAGAAGGAAGATAACTTGGGTTTAGGGGGAAGATAGATGCGTGTTTAGGAAGAAGACAGATGTGGGTTCTGGTCCTGCCACTGTGGCTTAACGGCTGTGTGACTAGAAGGCACTTCACTTCTCTGAGCCTCAGTTTACCCATCCATCAAGTAGAGCAACAATACCTGCTTGTCAGGGCTGCCCTGACTTGGTAAGTGACATCATTGGTGTAAAAGCACCATGTGACAAGTACATCTAGTTTATAGGGAAGAAACTGATCGTGAGACATAAGGTCTTTACACGGTGCTGTCCCATTAAAAAGATCCCTGTCCTGGCTGCCTCTCTCTCACCAGGCTATTATCCCATCTGGCAAATTTGTAGGCTGATGCTTAGAAAGGTGAAGGGTCTGTTAGGGCACAAAGGCTGCAGCTGGCAGACAGAAGGATGAGGAGACCCTTCCTAGGCCAGGGCTAAGAGTCGGGCCCCCCAGGGCTACTGGTGGGTGTATGTTGGGGGAAGGAGAGGGGGCCTTAATCCCCCAGGTTCTCAAGCGCAGGTTCCCTCCTCACTCTCTAAATCTGCACCACACGGTCTTTTTCTTTCCCCTTTACAAGCGGCTGTCTCGCCAGAGATTCGCCAACTTTTCACATAAAACAAACCTATAAAAACCCAGGCAGTTTCAGGGAGAAAGGAGTGTGGTTCTAGCTTGGGGGCTGGGGGCAGGGTCTGGTGGCTTCTTCCTCTGGCTGCAGGCCCTGGCTGGTGGGCACGGAAGGGGGAAACAGGCGGGCTGGGGTGGTGGGCATGATAAGGGGTGCCCTTGGCTGCTTTTCTCCTTCTCTCCTACCTGCTAGAGCCACTGGGTCCTGCCGAGGAGACTGCCTGCAATAAAGAGAAAAGATACTTGTCACCCAGGAAGATGAGTGGAGCCCTCAGCTGCTGAAGGCTTTCTGAGAGGAGCATTCTTTGGTGGAGAGGGGGAGGATACTGTTTTGATGATTTTCTAGCCCTTTCTGCTCAGACAAGTTTCCTAAGCTACCTGAAATCTTGCATGGAAAGGAATCATCCAGCTCAAGCTGGATGAGTCAGGGACTCAGCAAACACGCAGGAGGTGGCAGAGCCATTGGCAGAGCAGCTGGTCCCCTCCAAGCCCTGACTCAGCCCAGCACAACCAGAAGGGCTGGGAATTGCTGCTGGTGACCAGGCATCAGAGCTGAGGTGAGGGAAGAGGGCACAGTAGCCTCTTCCCTCGAGTGAGTCGCCTGCCCCGTTGGCCTGGTGCAGTCATCACCAGTCCTGCGAGGCAAGAAGCCTCCCCGGGTAACACACCTGGCAGGAAGCAGAGTCGGGCTCTCTGCTGCCTACTGTCTGGGGTTTCCCCACCCCCAGGCTCACATGTACAGGGACAGCCCTTCCTCTTCCCCCACAGATCAGCTGTCAATCTGAGCCTCAATCCAGAGTGGTCACCCCTACTCTGGGCCTGAGAGTGCAAGGAACCACCTGTGCTATGGAGGCCTATGGAGGCGGTAAGGAGGGGAGGGGGTACGAAGTGCTGTGTGTGTGTGTGCAAGGGCTGCATCAGCACTGGCTGCTCTTTTCAGTTCCATAATGTACCTCATTGTCCTAAACCAACAAACTAAACACATCTTATACACCAGCATCTGTTTTTGCAAACATTCCTGCCGTAACAATGGCAAGCTGTGCCCTCAAGGAAATGGATTGTTGGATATGGAAGCAAACTGGGAAACAGGCTCTGGGGTCTTGACTCTGCTACTGAATTGTTGTAGGACCTTGCCTGGAAAAGGGGGTGAGCACAGTCCCAGGCTGGCCATGAGGGGGAAGTGAGAGAGTACAGCAAAGGGTTCAGCCCAGCCCACTCCAGGTTGCCCTGTGCTGAGTCCCCACCCCTGGAGGGCAGGAGCAATAGGGTGTGGATCTAAAGCTGGGCACTCAGTCCAGACCCTGGCTCTGCCACTAGCTGTGTGATCTCAGGAAGCCTCTTAACTTCTCTGTGCCTCTATTTCTGCTCCATGGATCCAGAGAGAAACTATAATGGACTTCACAGGGTTGTGGTGATGGTTAAGGGAGATGATGCCTTGGAAGTTCTCAGAGCAGCACCTGGCGTATATGGGAACTCACAAATGGGGCCATAAAAATTTAGCGAGACCTCAGTCAAATTTGGGGCTCAACCTCTCTATGTGTGCCCTAAACACGAACATTGCTGTTAGTTAAAGTCCATTTCTTCATTAACATTCTCTTCAATACTGAAGTTACACGGCTACATACAGTTTTTAATCCCCTGGGATTCAATAAAGGCATTTTCATTCTGAAACTGGCTGAGTGGAAGGTTGCTCCCCCCGTCTGTGCTAAGGCAGGCCCCACCCAGGGATCAGACCCCCTCTTGGTCTCTCCCAACCCTCCAGTGGCCCTCACCCCTCCAGGGCGCTGTAGGCCAGAGAAATGCACATTGGGGATGAACAGCACGGGCGGGGTCTCCAGGTCAGCCTCTGGTTGCAGGTAGGTGGTCTCATTGCCCCTGAAGCCCGAGAGCAGGCAGTCCTTGATGCCTGATGGGAGAAGGGAGGTGATATGTTCTGTGGTCCCTGCAGTCAGGTCCTTGCCCCTCAAGTCTCCTCCTGTTCTTCACCAAGCCCAGCCTAGCTAATGCCTGGCCAATCCCTACTGACCACTACTGCTGGAGTCTGGGCACTTGACCTTCCTCCGGAACTGCTTCCGCTCATCATCCCGCATCTTCCTCTCAGCTCCCTGCAGGAAAGAAGGTGAGAGGGTCACCAAAGGCCTGGGAGGGGCTGGCTACTTTAACAACTGCTACTGGGCACCTTAAACATGGGCCAGCCTTCTGGTCATGCTTTTTGCCAACAGGGTCAGGACTTGGCCCCTCTCCTTCCCAGGGCCCAGTGAAAGGTGTGTCTGCCCCAGTCACCTTGTCACAGAAGATCTTGATCTGGCAAACGGCGCGGTGTACCAGGCGTTCAGTGCCTGATCCACAGTCATAAGTGTCAATCTGCAGGTTCAGGGGGACACCTTTCACCCCCTTCTGTGAGGAGAAGTCCGTGCTCAGGCAGTTGACTCCAATAAACACCTGGGGACCAAGGGAGGGGCTAGGTAAGTGGCCTGGCCAGTTTCCTGCCCTGCCGCCTGCAATACCCTTGTGTTCTGAGGCTTCTGTGTGCCTGGTGAGTACCCTTAAGCCTCATGCAGTCCCTGGAAGACAAGCTTCACTATCCCTCTTGTACAGAGGGGGACAGATGCTCAGAGAAGTTGGACAGCTTTCCCAAAGTGACACAGTAGTGCGTGGTGGAGCCGGGGTCTGAACTCAAACTCAAACTCAGCACCTGATAACTGGGCATACAGCTCCCCCTAGATTGCCAAGGGCAGCCCAGGGGCTGAGACCCTAGGAGGGATATCAAGGGTCCCTAAGGACTTTAAAATCCAAAGCCTCATTTTTCTACAATTCAGAGCAAAGAGGTGAAGGAGGGCTGAATCCTCTCCCCCTAGCTTTAGGAGACCACTTTCCTGCTGGCCCAGAGACTCAGGATACAGCCCCTCTTTACCCCCACCTACCTGCTTCAGCCATTGCTGGGCCCTCTAGTGAGAGGTTCTTTCCGCTCACTTGATTCCACCCCATGCACACAGAGGGAGCTCTCCTGGCCACCCCCACTTTCAGGGAGGAAATGGAGGCTCTGAGCAGGGATGTTCCCCCAGGGAGTCAAGCTGGGGTGCAGCTAACAAAATGAGCCTGGAGGTGAGGCCCCCAAACCTGGGGTGGGAAACTGAACTGTACCATTCAGTAGCCACATGGCTTTGGACCAATCCTTTAATCCCACTGAAAGCTGGTTTCCTTAGTTGCAAAATGGGGATAATTAAACCTATCTTATGTGGCTGTGAGGGTAAGTAGACCACCTAATGTGCTTGGCACATTGTGACTGTTGTCATGAGAGGGACAGCTCACCCCAAAGCCTATGCCTGGTGGGGCTCCCTCCAGGCTGGCCCCTGGTCTTTGGAACATTTCCCTTGGAAATGACCCTGACCTGAATAGAAGGTGGGATTGTTTGCCTGAGCAGACCCCTTCCTTCCAGGCGCATGCCGGACATACCTCCCTCAGCCAGCTCAGCCCTCATGCAGCCCCCACCAGCTCAGCTCACACCTGAGAAAACTCAAGCCTGGGGGCTTAAGAGGCTGTGAGAAAATCCCCACCGAAACCCACCTCTCCTTTCCCATGAGAAACTTTTTCCCCACCTCCGTGAAGTGAACTGGAGGCCCCAGCTCCTACTCCAGCCTCTGGCATCTGTTTGAATAGTAGTAATCCCTGGCCTTTGTGCCTGCCTTTGTGTTTTCAGAACTCTGTCACCTCCACTTTCTCTAGGCAGCCTGGCTGTCCCCTGAGGCAGGCAGGAAGGTAGGGGTTAGCTTCCAGCCTATCCAGGCCAGAAATGCCTTGAGAGGAGCTGGACCTAACCCTGGTCCAGAGAGGAGAAAGGACAGGCCCAAGGTCACTCAGCTCCTGACTCCCAGATCAGTGCTCTTTCTGTGATGTCCTCTCTAAACAGGAAACCAAGACAGAACTGGGTCCCAGCACTAAGCCCGGAAGAATCTTACTGCCTTAACTACTGGTATGAACAAGTCACCAAAAGTTCCACCTCTGAGGTCTCACTGATGGCCCGGCCACTGTTCTAGTCTCTGGGACATGCATGATCTCACAGATTCTTCACCATAATCCCAGCAGGCAGATTACGATTCCAGTCTTGTGGCCTCAGAGAAGTGAGGTAACTGATTGGAGCCCTCAGCACCAGACCCCTTAGCAATTGTCCTGCAGCGTTCTGCACTGACTTAGAAGTCAGAAGACCTGGTATCATCAGTAACTTGCTGTGTGACCTCACACAAGGCTTAATTTTCCTGTCTGGTAAATGGGAGAATTGATTTAATCCTAACAGCCACCATTTATGTGCCAGGCATATGCACTTTTACCTTCCTTACTTGATCCTTACTACAACCTATTCAGTGGTGCTGTGATTCCGCTCCTGTCTTACAGCCAAGAAAACTGAGGCTCAGAGGGACTAAGCACTGGTCTAAATTGACATTACAGACCAATAAGTGGAGGGGCTGGGGTGCGGACCCAGCCACCAGAGCCCCTGCTTCTGCCCCGCTCTGTATCCCAGCTCTCCATGAGTGCCCTCTTTGGAGCAAATGCCACAATCCAGGCCCAGGCAAGCCTTTCCCCCAGGATGGGGGCTTCCAGGCAAGCTAGTCCTATCCCAGACGCTGCCTCTAGCACTGACCTTGGCCTCCTCATTCACGTCCCACACGAAGGACAGTGCATTATAGGCCACCTCCTCAATGTGCTGCACTGTGTTGAAGTTTTCTTTGCAGTCAGCTGAAATCACAGGAGACCAGAAAGTCAAGAGGGAAGGAATTTAGGGGCGTTTGGGGAAGAGGCATTTAGAAACTGGGCATTATTCTTGGGAGGGATATGCATCCATCCCCCCAAGAATCATACTTTAATCCAGGGCGGAAAATGGACTTCTGTGCCCTGGATCACACATGGAAAAACAGGTCCAGCCTGGGAAGCAGATTTGCCCAAAGCTACAGTTGGGCCCACCATTTTGGGTGGAGGTTCTTCTCTTCATTGGGATTGTGATAAATCAGCAGCAGTAGGAATGGTAATATAACGGTAAGATGAGTAAGTAACAGCTATTATGAATGCAGCAGTTCTGGCAACTGCCATTTTTTAAACATTTATAATATGGCAAGCTTTTAGTTAATCCACACAACTATGTTGTGAACATTCAGCTTATATGTGAGGAAAATGAAGCTCAGAGAAGTTTCGTTACTTGACTTCAGCTAAAAAGTCAGAGCTCAGCTCTGTCAGGCTGCTCAACCCATGTTCCTGACTCCTCTGCTCTCCAGCCTTTCAGATAAGTCACTGATTAGCCCCCAGTTTGTCTCGTGTTCTCCAGCAAACACAGTTCGGAAGCAGGAATCAGTGCTGCATGCAGGCAGAGGAGCTGGACTGGTTCTATCTGACAGTTGAACAAACTGAGGCTCAGGAAGGGGAGGTGACACAGGTCACATAACCAGGAAGAGAGTGACAGAGCAAGAAGCTAAGACTTTAGGGTAGACTGAGCCTTCCCCGTTTCAGGGCTCAAGACAGAGACACACAGGGAGCCTTTCCTCTGGCCCGTACCTGTTGACAGAGTTTGAGGGTCCCAGCTCCCCAAAGCAGAACTTCTTGTGCTGTGCCTCAAGCTTTCCAAACCACCCACTGCCTACACTGTTATTGTGTGCATTTGTGTCTCCATCCTCCCCCTGAAGGGGACAAACAGGCCAGTATCTCTCGAAGTCCTCTTTATCTGACATTGCTGGGGTCCCCAAGGCCTGTTTATCTCAAAGCAATACAGAAAAGGGTCTGCTGCTTCTAGTCAACAGATGCAAATCCCTGCAACTCCCCTGCCCCCACCAATGTTTCACCTGGAGACCGAGGTCAAAGGGAGCTGGGGCGAAAGGAGCAGAGCAAGAAGGATGCCTGATTGGTGTAGGAGAAGTGGAGGAGAGAGACTGGGATAGGTGCTCACCCACGTCAATGACCCGCTGCTTGGCAGTGGGTTGCCGGGAATGCCAGTGCTTCCAGAACCGCAATTGCTCTACTGGGACCTTCTCATTGTCGAAGACAACCATCACCACACTCTGCAAGAACAGCAGGTCACTGTCACCCCCAGCCTGGGTGACCTGAGTCTGGGTGCAGTGGCTCTGCCTCAGTTTCCACATCCCATGGCAATAGGTTATCAAACAGCCCCTTCCTGGGGGCTCTTTTTGGCCCAATCAGCACGTGTGTCTTGCCCCATTCCACCCTCTCCCCAAGCTGCTCCAGGGCCAACACACCTTGACTTTGTTGGAGGACAAGGCAAGGCCTTTACCACCTGCTGGTGTCCGCAGGGTGACAGGGTAGAACTGTCCCTTGTTGAGGTAGGCCATGGGCGACTCGCCTGACTTGATGTGGATGGCTTTGGGGGAGCCCAGGGTGTATTCAAAATCACTGTGGGGAAGAGGGACGGGTAGTGAAGCTGGGCTCCCAGGTAGGAGTGTCCTAGAGGAAAGTTAGGCAGGAAGCCTGAGGCTATGTTAAAGGTTTGCTGCATGACCTGGTATATCACTTTACTTCCTTGGGCCTTAGTTTCCACATTTTGGGGGTTCTATTTAATGGCTTTTTCAAGCCACATCCTGATGAATGATAACCCAATGAAAGCTGGAGAGACCCCTGGGAGTGACAAAGCTCTGGGAGAGGATAATGGCAACAGAACCTTAAGGGTACTAAGTTCTGAGCTCCCTGACAGCCCTGGAAAGAGATGAGGAAATCATTCTCTCTCCTTTTATCAGCCTTCACTCCCCTCTTTTCACTCTGTGATTTTGCCTTCTTTGCTCTGGAGACAGTTTGGGGCTCTCTCTGCAGCCCACTCCCTGGGTGGCCAAGGATACAGAGGGACCAACTTACCTTTTGAGACTGGGATAGTCCTCTGGACACTGGGGTTCTGGGGATGCTTTCAGGATATCTGGGAAGAGCAGTGACTACAGAGAAACAAAGTCACACAAGAAAATAAATGGGCACATTCAGGCTGCAGGGACCTCAGCCCAGGGCTGCATGTACAGCTATACAGGTTGTGCAGTGCACAACTCAGACAACAGTACATGGTAGCCCTACCTCAGCTCTAAGACATTTTCTTCCATAATTCCAAAGCCCTGACCTTTGAACTGTCTTCTCTCTTGCACATTCACAAACATATCCACACTATGAGGAACCTGGGGGTGGGCCCTCACCTCCTGTGGGTCATCTTTGAAGGTGCTGTCTGGTTGCCAGCGCTGTGTGGGTGGTACCCCATGAATGCTCTCAAATAAGGAGTTGAGGGAGCCATTATCATACATATCACTGGTGGGCAACAGGTAGCTATCCACAGAGCCAGGCTCCAGCTTGCTGGGGACTGGCGGGAGGGGAGCTGCCTTGCCAGTGTTGGGTACAGCCCCCTCCAAGCTCATCAAGTTATTCTTCTTGAGCAGATCTGGATACTCTGGGATTCCAGATACATTCTCTGTCAGGAATTTCATGAGGTGTGTGGGGCTTTCAAGGGGGGTGAGGTCTGTCTCATATTCCATGCCAAGGTAGTGCCTAGAAAGACAGAGGAAGGACTAAATGAGTGCACGGCTTCTCTCTGGGGGAGTGACCATCACACTGACACACTGACCTTCTTTGATGCAATGTAATGTTTACACCCACCCAGCATACACGAAGCAAGCGCTATAGCAGGTTAATTTGTCACAAGGAGAGGGGTGTCAAGAATGGAACCAAGTACAGGAACCAAGTATTGGGGAAGCATCTGTCTCACCCGTAAGAGTACTGCTAATTACAAAAATGAAAAGTTTAGTCATGTACTTCTTAACCACAGGCAAATGTCCCTGTTTCAAAATGTTCCCACCGCAAAACAATTGTATTGAGTCATTCCCGTGGGGACGTATACAGGGTTGGGGGTGGGGTATCTGTGAGTACAGTTAATAAGTATCTAGAAAAAAATCTAGAAGAATGTACCCCAAACTGTTTAGGTAGATAGGGGTATAGGATTACAGAAAAATTGTATTTTACTTCATACATTTGTATATGTTTGACTCTTTTGCAAGAAACAAGTAATGCTTTTGTAATCAAAAGAGCTAATAACAGGCCACGTTAGATGGCTCACGCCTGTAATCCAAGCGCCCTGGGAGGCTGAGGCGGATGTATTGTTTGAGCTCAGGAGTTCAAGACCAGCCTGAGCAAAAACAAGACCCCGTAAGCAAGACCAAGACCCTATCTCTACCAAAAACTAGCTGGGCATTGTGGAAGGCACCTACAGTCCCTGCTACACCAGAGGCTGAGGCAAGAGGATGGCTTGAGCCCAAGAGTCTGAGGTTGCTGTGAGCTATGACACCACAGTACTCTACCCAGGGGAACAGAGATTCTGTCTAAAAAAAAAGAAAAAAGAAGAAAAGCTAATAACATTTCTAAAAATCAGTTCTGAGAAAGGCCCCCAATGTACTGAAATCCACTCTTACTGACAATGGGGAAAGTGACCCTGAACCAGCCACACCCTCATGCTGAGATTCCAGAAGAGTTGCAACCCCTGCCTTAGCAGTTTGGATTTTCCAGAAGCCAGAAGAGAGGGGCCCAGAAAATTTCCCACCAGAGGCCCTACACGTCACTTGTGAGAAGTTATCCAATTGACCAGGAAGGAGAAAGTGGAGCAAGAGGGACAAGGTCTCTGCAGTGCACATCCGGCCATAAGCTTGGCCTGGACTGCTTTCTAAAGGATAGAACATTGGTGCCCTGAGGCACTGATGCCAGGCAGAGGCCCAGCAAGCTGCAGGAAGAAGTTCAAGAACCCAGACGTCCCTTCCAGAGGCTGCAGGGAGGAGGGTTTTGGAGCTGGGACAGAAAAGCTGCCTTCAGGGCTTTTTCACTAAGGCTTTGAAGTTTGTTTTCAGTAAACCAGACCCACATGGCTTGCAGGCATTTGAGAGGGGTGTGTGTGTGTGTGTGTGTGTGTGTGTGTGTTTTCAAGCAGAGTTTCACTATGACTTTCATGGGCTCTAGCCTCTTCTACCTTTACTGACCCCTTCAAAGATATTTAAAAATATCTTTTACGATTGCATTTTTACATTATTTTTTAATTAATACATAGGTATATTATAAATATTATATTAGTATTTTCTTCTGCTTTTAAAGAAATTAATATACTTTCATGGGCCCCAAAATGTACTGTGGCCCCCAGGCACCGGTCCCTGTGCCCAGTAAGTCAGCACTGTGTTAATGAGCTCCAAGGTGGAGGTGAAGTGAAGGACAAAGACATGAGGATGGTGTTGGCAGCCTCACCTCTTTCCTTGGTCCATCCTGCCCCCGGTGCTGGAGGACAGCATCCGCTTCTCCTTGGGGCCCTAAAAGGAGAGGAAGGATTTATGTATGGCTTTTGGCTAAGAGCTGGCTGGTAGGAAGCTCAACCTCCTGTGGGGCTTTCTTTGACCAGGCAGAGGAGCAACCTTTTCCCTGGGACAAAATCCAAAGTCCTTCACTTTGGCAGGAGCTCCAGAGGTCATCAGTCTGAGCCCCAGGTTAGGGAGCAAAAGAAAGCATGGAACTTGGAGTCTGGCAGGCCTAGCTCACGTCCTAGCCATACCATTTAGAAGTACGCTGTGACTTTATTCATAAGAATAATACTCGAAGTTTTTTAATACAGTACTTCGTATACAGTGGACCTTGTACTAAGTGCTTTCTGGTCTCTAATTTAACACTCACAACCACTTTGAGACATCTACTGATATGATCACCATTACACACACAGATGAGGAGACTGAGGCTCAGAGGGACTCTTCATCTTAAAGCTTAGGAACCTAAATCCAGATTTCTCAGGTTCTATTTATTTCCAGATCCACCACATACTAGTTATGAGACCTTATGCAAATCCTTTAACCTCTCTGGATCACATACCCTCATCTGTAAAAACAGAGACAATAATAGTAATACCAACCTTGGGGGTTGTTTTTAGTGCTTAGAACAGCACCTAGCTCATGGAGATATATACAAGGTGGCCATAAAGTTCATATGCAATTAAGTTGCACATTAACTTTATGGCCACCCTATGTGTGTGTGTATGCCGTTTTGTGATTATAATTGTACTATTGCTAAATCATAGAACATTCTAATTCATTTGTCCCCAAGGCTGATAAAGCCAGAACCAGGTCTCTAATCCAGTTTAGCAACTCCAAAGCCTGGGCTCTTACCATACCCCATGGGAAAGTATGAGGGAAGGTGCCCCAAACAGTGCCAGGCATTGCATAAGAAACGTTAAGTGGTAGCCTTTAACATTACATCATGGTAGGACTAGGACTCAAACTCCCAATTCAGTGTCCTTCCCGCTGCGACAGACCATGCCCTCACTGCCCACAGGGCTGCTTTGAATCTGGAGTACTCTGGGATGGAAAAGGCAGGGCAAGTATATCTCACCAAGACACAGTTCTCCACTAAAATCCCCTTCAGAGCCTGTCCACACCATTCGGGCCCTGAGAATGGCCTTTTGCCCAAGGAAGATGATGCTGAATTTTATTTTATGATCCAATCTCAACATACAAATCCCAGGCTGGAGTTTGAACCCAGGCCTAAACTGAGGCCAAGACACAAGTTCAGTCAGAGGGGTCCTGCTCAGAGAGGTGAACGCACCATGTAGTAATCATAGAGGAAGCTCAAGGCTGCAACGCTGTCATCGTCCCCATTGACCCTCATCATGGCCTTTGTGGCGGCCGTCAAGGGGTTTTCCAGGTATGTCTTCCAGGCTTCATCCTCACTAGTGTAGGGGAACTTCTGGAAGTTGACTGTATCATTCTTCAGCAGCCGCACAGACCTGAAACTAAATGCAAGTAAGAAGGATCAAATTAAGCAACCCCAAATTTAGGTCCAGAAATGGGCAGCTTTAGGCCAATGCCCAGGAATTCAGAGAGTTACTGGCTCTGAAAACTTGGAACCACTACTTTTGCCACCATCAGGCAGTATGGGCAGTGGAATGGGCACAAACCCTGAAGCTTGCTTTAGATCTAGGGCCTCGCTTTCCTCAGGTACAACACAAGGACCCTCATCCTGACCTTCCAAGACTGCAGAAGATTCAATAAAACAGTGGATACTTAGGCAAGGGGAATTAGCCTAATCGATGGGAAATGACAACAACAAACTGTAATGCAGGAACAACAAAATGTCTAGATGACCCAACACCAGTTCTTCTGAAGATGTTGTCCTCAAGACCATGAAAGATATAGAAGGCCGCAGAGCATTTCAAGCCAGGGAGAAGGAAAGAAAGCACCAGGGCGAGGAGGTCATGAGGCAGAACCTAGTCTTGGGAAATGTCATTTCAGACCAACCTTTACTGTGTAGTACCGGGGCAGCCACTCTGAAACCAGGAGCTGGAGTTGACTGCTGCAGTGTACACAGAGGAAGACAGGACCTGGGCACTGGTGCCAAGAAGCTTGGGCAAATAAATGCAAGGCACAGCAGCTCAAGAGACAAGCTATGTGGGCTTAAGGGTAAGCGGTCAGGAAAGGTGTTTCGGAGGAAGACATTTTAGTCAGGAAAATTCACCACTGGAGAGTATTTCACTGAGAAACAGGGGCAAGAGGTGGGATGGAGATATAATACAGAATAATAATGATGGTGGTAAATGCAATGGTATCATAATACAGAATAATACAGAATGATGATGATGGTAAAAATGATGATGCTCATCTTTATTGAACATTGACCATTTTTTTAGGCACTAAGCTGAGCATTTTTCATGAATTATCATCTCATTCAATGCTCACAATTACCCTATAAAGCAGGTACTATTATTATGATTCCTATTTTATTATGGAAGAAACTAAAGCTCAGGAAAGTTAAGGGGGTTGTCCACAGTCCCAGTGAGTGAGTGGCCCAGGGAGGATTCAAACTCTTGCAGAAAGATGCTGTGGTACAAAACAGTGCTCTCAAATGTCAGTTGCATGAGAACGACTAGAAAGACTTGGTTTTTGGGTTTTTTGGTATTTTTTGTTGTTTGTTTTTTTGAGACAGAGTCTCACTTCACCCTCAGTAGAGTGCCATGGCATCACAGCTCATAGCAACCTCCAGCTCTTGGGCTTAGGCAATTCTCTTGCCTCAGCCTCCTGAGTATCCGGGATTACAGTCGCCCGCCGCAACGCCCAGCTATTTTTTGTTGCAGTTTGGCCAGGGCTGGGTTGAAATCCGCCACCCTCGGTATATGCGGCTGGTGCCCTACTCACTGAGCCACAGGTTCCATCCTAGACAGGCTTGTTAAAGTACCAACTGCTTATACCATAGGGTGTCTATAGCAAAGAACAATGTAGCATACATTTCAAGAAAGCTAGAAAAGAAGATTTTAAATGTTTTCATCACAAAGAAATGAGAAATGTCTAAAGCTGTGTTTTTCGATCATTTTTTTTTTTTTTTTTTATCTCATGGCACACTTGAACCTACAGTTAAACTTCCATGGCACACTTAAACTATATTGACCCAAAAAAAGAGTAAAAAAAAAAAAAAAAAAGAATAAAAAAATACATACTTACTATGCTTTGACCTTCTTTTGAAAATAATTTAATTAATGATCTTTTGTGCCATGCACACTAGTTGAAAATCATTCACTGGTCTAAAGCAATGGATGTGGTAATTAACTTGATTTGAGCATTCCAAATATATATGCATTGAAACATCACACTTTACCCTATAAATGTATACAATTATTGTGTCAATTATAAATTTTAAAAATTAATTTTTGTTTTGAGACAGGGTCTCACTTTGTTGCCCTCAGTAGACTGCAGTGGTGTCATAGCTCAGCAACCTCACACTCTTGGGCTTAAGTGATTCTCTTGCCTCAGCCTCCTGAGTACCTGGGACTACAGGTGCCTGCCACAACAGCCTGCTATCTTTAGAGATGGGGTCTCGCTCTGGCTCAAGCTGGTCTCAAACTTGTGAGTTCAGACAATTCACCCACCTCAGACTCCCAGAGTGCTAGGATTATAGGCATGAGCCACCGTGCCTGGCCTTAAAAATTAATTTCAAAATATTACAGATTTTTGGGCCCTACCACTTAAGTTTCTGATTCACTAGGCCTAGGGTGGCTGATGTTTGCATTTCTAACAACTTCCCAGGTGATGCTGATAGTCTGGGGGCCGTATTTTGAGGAATCACTGGTATAGCACTCTCTCTTAATCATGAGCGAAGGCACAGGAGCAGGAAAGTTCAGTTGTGCTCATTTAAGAGCAAAGAATGTGTGAAGGACAGTGATAGGTGAGAAGATGAAGTTGTCCATGTTAGGAAGGGAGAGCCTCAGAGAGGAAGTGGGCACTGAGTGGAGGCCTGGTGCCCCAATGCACCATTTACTATAATGTATTATACATGAGCACTCCTTTCATTAGCTCTTCTTCTTAAAAGGACTTTGCAAGGTAAAGACCATTTGCTTCATCTGTAAAGATGAAGAAACCTGAGTCTTGGAGAGAATAAGAAAATGCCCAAGATGATCCAGTTTCATGATGCAATCAGGATTTAAACTGAAAATTATCGAGCATCAAAGTCAGTTCTTTCCATTTGGACACCTTGCTTTTCCATATGCGGGAGGACAGTTTCTACTCCAGTAGAAAAATGCTTTAGTGGTAAAATTTCAGCACCGTGGCAGTCTTGTGGGTGCCCAGGGACCTTTGTAAATCAAGCCCCTGGAAGTGTCCTCCTGCTACCCAGCTGCTCAGGGCCACATTCTCAGACTCTAGTGGGAACAGCAGACCAAGCCATACCTAGTGACAGCTGACACTGAAGTGACAGCTCTCCTAGGGGCTTTAACCAGGGTGGTGTCTCCCATCCCGCTGGGCCCCAGGGTGTGGGGAGTTAGGTTCTGAGAGGGAGCTGTCACACAGGAAAGAGAAATGACAGAAACCTTCCTGCTCCAGATAGGTGGAGAGTGAGGCACACCCTGAGTTTCTGCTGCTATAAATCAAGGGGCCTAAGATGGAGAGGAGAGAAGAGGGCTCTCCTAGTCACCTCTTAGACCTGGGGTTAGAGGAACTTACTAAGCAAGCCCAGAGTGGCCACCCTTTCCCTCTCCTCAGCCCCAGGCTAAAGAGAACTCCCAAACAAAAGAGGCATGGGAAAAAGCAGGGACTGCCATTCCACAGCCCCCCAGGGGTCAACCAGGACCACTAGTGCTTAGCGCTGTTCCTCATTTGTAATAGAATGTCTAATAAAAGCACCCACCACATAAGATTATGAGGATTAAGTGTGTTGGCATAAGAAAAGTGCTTAAAAGTGTGCCTGGCAGACAATACGTGCTTAACACACACAAGCCATTATTGTGCTCTGGGACAGCATGGAGTTAGGCAGTGAGGAGGGACTAAGTGGTACAAGGCCTGGTCGCCCCGCAAGTCAGTAGCAGATCTGGGCCTAGAGCCTCAGTCTGCTGACTCTGGTGGAATGACCATTAACAGCTTTGATGACATATGAGTTACTTTACCCTTTTGAGAAAACAAATTGTAGAAGACAATAAAACCCTACAGAAACAAAGAACAGACAAGGTTTGCTGCCCACCCAGGAGGTTTTTTCTGGCCTACAAGGGGTTTCTGGTCCATCCTCTTGGGATCCCAAAGGACCCCTTGATAAGCAGCAGCTACTGTACGTTCAGCATCCCACAGGCAGACATGGTGCCAACTGTCTCTGTGTTTTCTCATCTACTCCACACAATAACCCTGAGAGATGGAAATTACCATCCCCTTTTGCAGAAGGGGAAACTTAGACTCAGACTATATTATCTCTTCAAGGTCACTTAGCCAATAAGTGGTAGAAGCTCAACTTGAACTTGAACCTGTTGGATCATATGATATAGCTCTTAACTCCTGTGCTAGTCTCCTTTCTAGATTCCTTTCCTAGTCTGGAATTTTCCCTTTTTTAAAATACGCTGAACCAGTTCTCTGGTATAAAGCAGAAAGGGATTTCCTACCTACACAAGGCAGAAGAGACTAAGGCATGCTGACAACTGGAAGAGTCTCTGGCCAGGTGCTGGAAGCCTGTTCATGCCCGCCAATCAATTCCATGCCCCAAGACTAAGCATTTGGCTTCTAGAAAAGTCTTGACAATGGATAGATAAGGTTAACATTGACTTGTATATCAAATCCCAAACTCTAAGAACTTTTGGCTCTCTGCTCCATTAATGATTGAAAATAAGGGTTAAAAACTAAGTTAAGTGAGAGAGGGAAAAAAGTTGTCCCAGGAGCTGATACTGGATCAATCTGAAAAATGTAAGAAGTAAGTCATGAGCGATAGGGCCAGAACAAAGAAGGGAAACCAGGTGACTCCCAACCTATGTGGTGAACTCTCTTGATGTCCCTCTCCAAGACAGACTCCTGAACTATCACAGTGTCCTGGGCAAGGCTCTTAGTCCTTCTTCACCTATTTCCTCATCTGTTGAATGGGCCTATGAACGTTTTCCATGTGCCAGTCAGGGTCTCTTCCAGGCACTGGGGAATCAGCCAAGAATAAGACAGATAAGGCTCAGCTCCCATGGAACTTGCAGCCTAATTGGAGAAGATAGACCATAAACAAGTAAATGAGTTAATTTTAGTTAGTGATAAGTGCTATGAAGAAAATGAGAACATAGTAACATAATGAAGTAGTCACTGGGGTGGCTACTTTAGAGTAGGGTTAATCTCATGGGTTGTTAGAGAATTAAGTGCATTAAGGTAAGAAATGTGCTTACCCCAGAGCCTGCCAGAGAATAATCACTCAGTAAATAATAGCTAACATCACCATCATCATCGCAGAACCCCCAAATGAGAGTAAAGGGGAGACTCTGCCTGAGGTTCTTAAGTTATCATCCTGTTCTTCCAAGTCTTCTGTGAACCAGATTCTATGTCAAAAAAAAAAAAAAAAGGAGAGAGAGAGCGAGACAGTGTAATAACACCCTGCCTTGACTTTCATTTATTATCTTGTGGAGCCTTCTAACATACGTGATGTGTTATTATCCCTGCTTTACAGACCAAGAAATAGATAACAGAGATATTAGGTGACCTGTTCTAGAAGACTGGCCAAGTAAGTTACAAATCCAGGACTCCTGGGATCTGGCCTGGGAACTCTGCAACTTGTCACTTTTCTACCAAACCACTAGTTTCAAAGAAGGTATATAGTAAAAAGGTAAACAGCAGGGCGGTGCTCAAAGGAGTAGGGCGCCAGCCCCATATACCGGAGGTGGCAGATTCAAACCCAGTCCTGGCCAAAAACTGCAAAAAAAAAAAAAAAGGGAAAAGCAATAAACCAGGGTAGCATCATCCATGAAACCATCCAACCAGCATTTCAATAAATATAGTAGAACCTCCATAATTGACCACCTCCCTACATTGACCACTTCTTTAAGTTGACCTAATTGTCACAGATCAGACATGCACCACATGTATATACCAGTACCAGTACAGTAAAAAGGGACTTAGGCTTAATTCTTTATGTTGACCACCTCTGCATGTTGACCAGTTTGTGAGTCCTTTGAATAGTCAACTTTCAGAGGTTCTACTGTATTTATCAAGTAACCACTATGTGCCAGAACCTGTCTTAGGAGAATAAGACAATGAGGTCATCTCTGCTGACATGGCATTTACATTTTAGTGGCAATAAGACAGATATGACCACAAAAACAAACACCTAGTAATGAGATAGGTGAAGAGATATGAAGGAAAAGATGCAGGACTTCTAACCTGCCTGACCCCAGGGGAGTGATGGATGTTGGCTGAGAAGAGAGGGGGAGAAGCAGGAGAATGGAGATGGGTGGGGAGAATCTTGGACCTTCCAGATAAAAGGAGAGGCAAGATCAAAGGCATTAGCCTGGCACAGATCCCAGATCTTGTCTGCCTACTGTGTGCCAGGTGTGATCCAGGTGCTTTGCATGTGTTGCCTTGTTTTAAGGAAGACCAGCCCATTAAGGAGGAAACTCAAGTTCAAGATTTGACAATCCCTCATATTTGCATAGCATGTTATATTTTTCAATGTGTTTCTCATACATCTGTCATCACCTCTGATCCTGCAATGCCCCTGAAGGTAAGGAGGGAAGGTATGACTGTCCCCATTTCATAGGAGGAAAAACAGCCATGGAGAGGGCCCCTGGCTTGCCTAAGGCCACCCAACTGGTACCTTGTGGCTTTAGGCCTAGAACTGAGGTCCCTGGCTCTCAGCATCAAGAACTTTCACAAAACCACCTCCTCTGAGCTTCCCAGTCTGGCTTCTCCTCCATTTGGGCAAGAGTTGGAAACAAGATCAAGAGAGAGGCACTCAGGGGTTGACCCCATAGGCTTTGCTTCCTGCTGCCTCTTGTCCTCAGCCTGTAGGGATGTGCAGACTGCCCAGGCTGTGGCTCTAGGGTGGGTGGGGCCTTTCCCCAGCATATCACTCTGGCTCCACAGCACAGAAGGGGTGTGGTACCAGCTGCTTCATGCCCAGCCAGCTTCTTAGACTCCAACATGGATCATTCTGGCACCGGGATAGAGAAAACATAGTGGGGATTCATCCCAATAAATCCCTTCTGACTTGAAATGCCCACTGCTTTCTGGCTGAGTTACTTAAAACTCCCAATGAGACTAAGTAAATTCTTAGTCTAAATTCTTAGACTAAGTAAATTATGATAGCTGCTATCTCAGCCATTAGTTGAGGTCCTCTGTTAGAATCCTAGTAATTTAGTATATAAAGAGACCTTAGAAATCCAGTCTCAGAGAGACTTGCCTAGAGACATGCACCATATAACAGGGTGGGGACTCAAACCTCCTAGCTTCACGTCCACTGTCTAATCCAATCACTGCCCCATGTCATAAGCATCTCAATAATTTGTAGGTGCCAAAGAAAGGAGTCTTACTCAATTTTGCAGAAGGTAGCAGAAAACTCACCACCAAAGAGGGTAATCTCAAGACCTACCACAGGAGGTGCCTGAGATAGGACAGATCCAGCAAGCTGAATCCCACTTCCCTTCAGCCTGAGAAGGAAGATTCCCAGGGGCCACCAGAACTGAGTGTTGACACCCAGATACACCCAGATACGACTTGCCAAACCCTGTGTGAGCCACCCATGCTCATTAGCATGATCAATCACATTCACTAATCACCCACAGGGAGGCCCTGCCACAACTGCTCATAGCAGAGTCATCTTTCAGTCAGCCCCATGCAAGGTGTTCCCTGGGCAGGACAGGGGCACCCCAGGTTTATTATGCCTGCCAGTGGTCCAGCTGGTTTTCTCAATGCACAGGTTGGGAAATGTGCCTTGTCACATGGGCCGGGGGGCTCATCTGGGGGCCTCAGTGGGGAAAGGCAGAACATAAGGTATGGCTCTGTAGCAACTCCAGTTTGAGGTATTATGAGCTTATGGCTGTGGCAGTGGGCCCCAAATTGAAGTAGACCTGGGTTCCACTTCCAGCTCTGCTACATACAAGCTGTGTGACCATATGCAAGCAACATGACGTTTCTGTGCCTCAGTTTTCTTACCTATAAATGTGAACTATGAGAAGAAAAACCTCACAGAATTATGATAGCTGCTATTCATTGAGGCATCACCAAGTGCCAGGTGCTGGTAAATAGTATCTAGCCGTCATCTTACAACAACTTTGTGAAGTAGTACTGTTGGAAGATGCAGTGAGGTAATGCATCTGCTAACACAGTGCTAGCACGTTAACAATGTATTATCACTAATACTCACCATGTGGGATAGCCCCCAACAAACTGTATGACAATTCACAGCCTTTCTTTTGTCTATAAAATGAAACATCTCTTCCTGCCTGGGAGAATCAGACCTGATGCTTGGAAATTTCCAGATAAGAGTAACAAGCACCACTGACTTTCTCATATGGATTTAGGTTGACAAATTGAGGGTAGTCAGTCTCCAGCAAACACTTTCAGTTGCTTGTTACATTAATTATGTGCTCTTTTCTAATTATACCAGAAACTAACTTTCTCCCCTTTGAAAAATTCTTCCCTGTATGGTAATCTTCCTTTTATGCCATATTCTCCTCTTGGTTTCTTGTCCAATTTTTTTCCCTCTGTTGTTCAATTGAGGTATGAAAGAAGCTGAAATCCACCTCTAAACCCAGGGTGCCACATCCCTTCATTCATTCACTCACTGATTCATTCAACAAACATTCACTGGGGATTAGTCTTTAACAGGTCGTATGCCAGGCACTGGAGACACAAAGGTAAATACTGTCCCTGCCCTTGAAAGTACCCAATTTTTACTGACCTCCTGGTAAGGCCAACTGAAATAACACCAAATTATCAGTGAGATAATTTCCCTTCAAGATTTTCACTAGGTCAGTTGTTCTGACCTTATTAGAAGGAAAAAGAATAGAAAGAAGCAGCCAGCTAGATTATTTGCTGCATTTACAAATGGGAAAGATGAGTTCCAGAGAAAAGAAAGGCAAGAGAGAGGAAAGGAATGCGATTTTTTTTTTCTTTTGAGAAAGAGCTTCAAGCTGTCACCTTGGGTATAGTGCCATGGCATCACAGCTCACAGCAACCTCAAACTCCTGGGCTTAAGTGATTCTCTTGCCTTTGCCTCCCAAGTAGCTGGGACTACAGGCACCTGCCACAACACCCGGCTATTTTTTGGTTGTAGTTGTCATTGTTGTTTGGTGGGCCCGGGCTGGATTCGAACCCGCCAGCTCTGGTGTATGTGGCTGGCATTTTGGCCGCTTTAGCTACAGGCGCCAAACTGGAGCGCACTTACTTAATGCATCCAGTCCTTGTGCTTTTTCATTCTCAAACATGCCCTGTGTGACAGATGTTTTTAATCACTATTTCACACATGCAGAAACCAACACTTAGAGAGAGGTTAAGGAGCTCATACAAATCACACAATACACAGGTGGCAGAGTTGGTCTTTAAACACAGTTATGACCCTGGAGCTAAGCTCTCAGCCTGCTGACTCAGCAACTACACTGCAGGAGCCTAGTGCATTTGGGAACCTTCTGCCTCTCAATCGTCTGTCTGGTCTTACAGGCCAATGGCTTTTAAATTTGAACACTGTATCAGAATCACCTGGACGGCCTGTTAAAACAAATAATGCTTTGGGAAAGCATGATTTCCCTCCCCCAGTTTCTGATCCAGTAGGTATAGGCGGAGGCTGAGAATGTGCAACTTCTAGCAAGTTCCCAGGTGGTGGTGATGATAAAGGTGATGATGATGATGGTCCAGGGACCACATTTTGAGAACACTGTTATAAATGAACCAATAATTCTCTTTAATAAAAATGACTCCCTCTGTCCCCTCTTCCTACTCCCCAAATCACAGGGGTTTATAAAATATAACCACAGCACATAAACTGTGGAACCTACAGAAAAACAGGAATCAAAAAAGAGACTTCATTTACATTCTTCCACTTTATATAGTTTTTTGTCTTTTTTCAAAGTCTAACCACATAGAAAGAAGGATGTGCGTTGTTCTGGCCCCTGAGTTGAGACCCAGTTAAGATCCTGGCTCTTCCACGAGATCACGGGCCTCAATCCTCCGCACAACCACATTTATACTTTCATCCTTCACTAGGTTGTGCGGAGGGTTAACGGAGAACATGAATTTATCAAGCACTCTCCAACGTCTGATGGAGAGTCAGTGCTCAGAAATTGTTGGCTAACATTTTTGTTTTAACCGAGAAGAAAGCTCAAGAATCCCATTTGAGCTTCGGCCCTGAGGCCCTTCCTCCCTCGTCTTCCTCGGTGAGGGAGCTCAGAGGGCCGGCGGGCTCCGGCGACCCGCGGCGGGAACCCGCCCCCGCCAGCAGCCCGCAGAGCCGCAGGAGGCTGCCGCAGCCCGGCGGCCGCCGTTACCACTCTCGCGGCCCAGTCCGCCGCTTTTACAGCCCCAGCTCAATGAGGGCTTTTAACTTTTCATTCACCAGCAGCGTAACTCCGACTTTTAATAACACACCTTGTGCATGACAAAAATTTGCTCCTGGCAATCACGGTTTCGACCACAAAACCGCAGCGGGAGGCGTTCCTGGTTAACTCTTTCAGCGCTCCAGGCTGTCTGGAGCCGGCGCTCCGGGAGATCAGATAGGCCGTCGGCCGGCCCGGGCCGCGGTCAAAGACTGTAGCGTCTTTCCGTCCCCGACCCCGGGCCCCTAACTCTACCCAAGGGTTGGGGGAAGTGGGGAAGGGCCGCCGCACTGCGGGTAGAGAAGATTCCGGAAAGCAGCAGTGGGGGCCTACCTCCGCACCAGGGCCAGGTTTCCCGAGGCTCCGCCTCCGTCCCATAGACCTACTGTGTGTCAAGACCTTTAAACAGGCGAAACCCCCTTTTCCTCAGCTGTAAACGACGCCGGACTGGAGGGGGGCAGGGAGGCGACAGCGCCGGGGCGCCTAGCACATAGTAGGCCCACGCGCTCTCCCAAGGGGCCCGGGGAGGGACCCCACACCCACGTCCCGTCTAGGCCCGGGGCGCGGGCGCCGGCTGTTCTCCCGCGAGAGGCGCGCAGGGTCACAGACGACTTCCGGCACCCGGGGCCGCCGCCCCAGGATCCTTTGCGACCCGCTCTGGCCCTGCGGCCACGCGAGGCTGCGGGCTCGAGGCACCCGGGGCGGCTGGCGGACGCACCCGGCGCTGAGCCCGACCACATGAAAGGCCCGGGCGCTCGTCACCCGCCAGCTACCTCGAACTGGTTTCTAACTGCACCGCCTGGGCCTCCCTGCTTCTCAAAGACCAGCCTTTCGTGGTGCCTCCGTACACCAGAGGCCTGTTAATCAGGCTGGAGTTTATGGAGCTCCGGCTGCGGGCTGGCGGTCCGCACATGGGCGCTCACTGTTTTTCCTGACAGGTAGGTGTTTACAGTCCTCACTGTACAGATGGGGAAACTGAGGAGCAGGGAGTCCTCTTAACTCAGCACTTTTTAGGGAGCAGCAGTTCAAAACTTGCAAGCCTAGCACTTTGTCCCCCTTCACCCCTCCCCACCCCATCCCCATCTGTAGGGGCAGCTGAGCCCCGGGGCTCTGCCATTGTAATGGTAGCTTCAGAGTCTACCCGCAATTACTCAGCAGGCACAGGCGTCTCACCCCACCCCAAACAGAGAAGCCTCAACTGTCA